>NC_142471.1:56338181-56641212 GCF_049115385.1 Moschus berezovskii | reverse complement strand
AAGCCTTGTTTGCTTGCACATAGAGAAAATGGCATCACAATTCAATGGGAATGAACTTGGGCAAACTCCAGGAGATGATGAGGGACAAGGAGGCCTGGTGTGCTGCAGTCCACAGGGTTGCAAAGAGTCAAACACAGCTTAGTGACTGAACAGCAACAGCAATAGAGAAAATGTCTATTTTAGCTTCTCAGGGACACACAGAAAGCTTGTTGTCTTGCTTCATACAGGACCCAGTTCTATTTTATATAAAGGAAACCACTAACATTGGACTTGCTAGGAAGCATCCTGGGCAGTTGTCCCTGAGAAGTGCCAACCTGTGACCCACACATACTATATATGCCTGGTCCAGGGCCAGTCATGCCCCTGCTACCAGCAGTGAAGATACCAAGGCTGTGATTTACATCATGCATAACTTCAGTCTTCAGTTCATCAACTCTGGACTCAATTTATCCATCTGTGAAATGGGACTAGTACCACCTAGCTTACAAGATTGTGCTAAAAATTTTATCATTTCAAGACATATATTAGATGTAAAATAGGACTTCTATTCATTATTTATGGAATATTTATTGAGCATCTACAGTGAGCCAGATACCATACTAGGGATGGCATCTCTGCTCTTAGAATGCTCGTAGTTAAAGTAGTGGAGGAGACAAACAAATTTACATGTAATATTAAATAATGCTATAATTGCAATAAAAATTAAGAAAATGAACAGGGCTCTATGTTAGTTCCTGCCATTACTTAACCTCAAGGGTGGTACAATACTGGAAACCAGCAGCTTTTAATGTAAGGCAAGTAACAAAACATTGTAGCATTCATTTCTCAGCAGAAAGTTGGAACTGTTACCTAATGGGTTTTATGATATAGACTAGAAAAGTTGAAAGAGTTGTGCAATAGATAGTAATTTGTTTTGCCTTAATTTTGTCAGAAAGGAAATGAAAGTTTCAAAAGTGAGGGGATATATGTTTATCTAAGGAGATCAGTCAGTCCTGGGTGTTCATTGGAAGGACTGATGCTAAAACTGAAACTCCAGTACTTTGGTTACCTCATGCAAAGAGTTGACTCACTGGAAAAGACTCTGATGCTGGGCGGGATTGGAGGCAGGAGGAGAAGGGAACGACAGAGAATGAGATGGCTGGATGGCATCACCGACTCGATGGATATGAGTTTGAGTGAACTCCAGGAGTTGGTGATGGACAAGGAGGCCTGGCATGCTGTGATTCATGGGGTCGCAAATAGTCAGAAACAACTGAGTGACTGAAATGAACTAAACTCAACTGATGGCTGATTCATGTTGAGGTTTGACAGAAAACAACAGAACTCTGTAAAGCAATTATCCTTCAATTAAAAATTAAATAAATTAAAATATATATTAAAAAATAAAACGTACCAAAACCTACTTGCAAGAGTCAAAACTATAAAATTTTTAGAAGACAGAAGAAAAATATTTGACAGCTTGAATAAGGCAAAGATTTCCTAGCTATGAGACCAAAAGTACAATCTATAAATGAAAGAAAAATTGATAAACTGAACTTCAAAATTCAAAACTTCTATACTTCAAAGACATCATTAAAAACTGGAAAGGCAAGTCACAGACAGGAAGAAAATATTTGCAAATCTCATATCCAATGAAGGTCTTGTATCTTGAACATAAAAAGAACTCTTGAAACTGAATAACAAGAAGACAACTAATATAATTTAAAAATGCAGAAAGGACTAGAATAAACATTTCAAAGAAAGTATATAAATAGCTAATAAACATGAAAAGACATCATCATTAGTCATTAATGAAATGCCAATCAAAACTATTATGCTATTTCATACCCACTAAAATAAATTTAATAAAAAATATAGACAATAACAAATGTTAGCAAGAAAGTATGGCAAAATATGAACCCTCATATATTGCTGGTGGTAATGTAAAAGCTATGGCCACTTTGAAAAACAATTTGCAATTTCTTAAAAAAATTAAGCATCAACCCAGCAATTCCACTCCCAAGAAAAATGAAAGTGTATGACCACACCAAGACTTGTACACATATATTCACAGCAGCATTATCCATTGTAGCCAAAAATAATTAAAAGAACTCAAATGTCCATCAACTTGTAAATGGATTAAAAAGTGCCATAACAATACAACAGAATGTGATATTATTCAGCAATATTACAGAATGAAACATTGTTGTATGTTATAATATGAAGTTCAGAAACATTATGCTGTATGAAATAAACCGATCACAAAGGACCACTTCCTCTATGATGCTATTTACATGAACTATCTAGAGAAAGCTAATTCATGGAGACAGAAACTAGGTCAGAACTGGCCTAAGGCTGGAGAGTAGGAATAGGGATTAGCTGCAAATAGTTTCGTGGTGGTGATAGTTGCACAACTTTGTTAATGTAGTAAAAATAATTAAAATATACAGGGTAAATGTGGGGTATACAAACTATACCTCAGTAAAGTTGATTTAAAAAAAAGGAAATGAAGGTGAATCCAATTCAAACCAAACAAGCGAGGCAAATAACTCAACAGTAAATCAATCAATCAACAAACATAAAATAATTAAATAGCAAGAAGATTCTAATATTACAGAAGTTGATTGCAGTGACACTTATTTTAAAAGCAAATAATAATAATGAGAGTAGCTGATATTTATTCAGCTCTTCTCATGTCCCAGTCTTGTGCTAACTGCTTTTATGGATGGATATCCTTATGGAACTTTAAATTTGCCAATTCCAGTCCACTTTAGTTCACTGATTGCTGAGATATCGGTGTTCACTCTTGCCATCTCCTGTTTGACCACTTCTAATTTACCTTGATTCATGAACCTAACACTCCAGGTTCCTATGCAATATTGCCCTTTACAGTATTGGACTTTACTTCCATCACTGGTCACATCCACAACTGGGCATTGTTTTCACTTTGTCTCTGTCTCTTCATTATTTCTGGAGTTATTTCTCCACTCTTCTCCAGTGGTAGATTTGGCACCTACCAACCTGGGGAGTTCATCTTTCAGTGTCCTATCTTTTTGCCTTTTCATGCTGTTTATGGGGTTCTCAAGGCAAGAACACTGAAGTGGTTTGCCATTCCCTTCTCCAGTGGATCACGTTTTGTCAGAACTCTCAACCATGCCATGTCCATCTTGAGTGGCTCTATACAGCATGGCTCCTAGTTTCATTGAGTTTCACTGTGCTGTGTAGATCACAACATATTGTGGAAAATTCTTCAAGAGATGGGAATACCAGACCACCTTACCTGGCTCCTGAGAAACCTCTATGCATGTCAAGTAGCAACAGTTAGAGCCGGACATGGAGCCTGGTTCCAAATTGGGAAAGGAGTACGTCAATGCTGTATATTGTCACCCTGCTTGTTTAACTTATATGCAGAGTACACACATTGGAGGAAGAAATGGCAACCCACTCCAGTACTCTTGCCTGGAAAATCCCATGGATGAAGGAGCCTCATAGGCTACAAAGAGTCGGACACGACTGAGTGACGGCACACATATCATGAGAAATGCTGGGCTGGAAGAAGCACATGCTGAAATCAAGATTGCAGGGAGAAATATCAAAAACCTCAGATATGCAGATGACACCACCCTTATGGCAGAAAGTGAAGAGGAACTAAAAAGCCTCTTGATGAAAGTGAAGAGGAGAGTGGAAAAGATGACTTCAAACTCAACATTCAAAAAATGCAGATCATGGCAATTGGTCCCATCACTTCATGGCAAATAGTTGGGGAAACGATGGAAACAGTAACAGACTTTATTTTCTTGAGTTCCAAAATCACTGCAGATGGTGCCTGCAGCCATGAAATTAAAAGACACTTGCTCCTTGGAAGAAAAGCTTTGACCAACCTAGACAGCATATTGAAAAGCAGAGACATTGCTTTGGTGACAAAGGTCCGTCTAGTCAAGGGTAGGGTTTTTCCAGTTGTCATGTATGAATGTGAGAGTTGGACTATAAAGAAAGCTGAGCACTGAATAATTGATGCTTTTGAACTGTGGTGTTGGAGAAGACTCTTGAGAGTCCCTTGGACTGCAAAGACATCAAACCAGTCAATCCTAAAGGAAATTAACTCTCAGTATTCATTGGAAGGACCAATGCTAAAGCTGAAACTCCAGTACTTTGACCGCCTGATGCGAAGAACTGACTCATTTGAAAAGACCCTGATGCTGGGAAAGATTGAAGGCAGGAGGAGAAGGGGACGTCAGAGGATGAGATGGTTGGATGGCATCACCGACTCGATGGACATGAGTTTGGGTAAACTCTGGGAGTTGGTGATGGACAGGGAGGCCTGGTGTGCTGCAGTCCATGGGGTCACAAAGAGTCGGACACGACTGAGCAACTGAACTGAACTGAACTTGCGAAACTTTCCAACTCTTCCAGTATGTAGTGGAATATCCACATTTTACAGATGAAAAAGTTAAAAGTTCGAGAATAACCTGCCAAAAGTCATGAAATGAAAAAGGCTGAGTTGGATCTCCAGTAAAGATTCTTGGGGATAAAAAACCCTTTGCTATTAACCACTATACAACAAAGCATTTATCTAAAAATAAAATGATTTATGAATGAATTTTGGAAAGAATTAGATTCTCAGACCATCCATGAATAAATTCCAGGTAGGTAAAATACCTAAATAAAAAATAAAAAACTCCATGAAAAGATAAAACATAGAAAAAGTATTTTTGTATTATTAGTAGTGGAAAAGCCTTTTCTAAATATGGCGTTGGCCAATAAATTATAAAAGAAAGTAAAGACTAATAGGACTAGTTTGACATGTTGTTAGGGCAAAAGAAACCATAAGCAAAGTTAAAAGGAAACAACAATAGGAAAAATTGCAGTCTAAATGCAAAGAATATAGGTCTGTTAAAAAAACAATAAAACACACAAGCAGAAAAATAGGTTAATAATATGAACATAACTGTTATGATAAGATTCACTTGTGTCCTGCTGTGCTGTGTTAAATTTTTTAGTCATGTCCGACTCTTTGCAACCCTATACACTGTAGCCCATCAGTCTTTTCTGTCCATGAGATTCTCCAGGCAAGAATACTGAAATGGGTTGCTGTGCCCTCCTCCAGGGGATCTTCCTGACCCAGGAATTGAATCCACATCTCTTATGTCTCTTGTGTTGGCAGATGGGTTCATTACCACTAACATCACCTGGGAAACCAAGATTAACTTTCAGTTCAGTCACTCAGTCATGTCCGACTCTTTGTAACCCCATGGACCACAGCACGCCATGCTTCCCTGTCCTTCACCAACTCCTGGAGCTTGCTCAAACTCCTGCCCATCGAGTTGGTGATGCCATCCAACCATCTCATTCTTTGCTGTCACTTCTCCTCCTGCCTTCAATCTTTACTAGCACCAGGGTCTTTTCCAATGAGTCAGTTCTTCTCATCAGCTGGCCAAAGTATTGGAGCTTCAGTTTCAGTATCAGTCCTTCCAAAGAATATTCAGGACTGATTTCCTTTAGAATTGGGACTGGTTTGATTTTGAAGTCCAAGGGACTCTCAAGAGTCTTCTCTAACACCACAGTTCAAAAGCATCAGTTCTTCGGCACTCAGCTTTCTTTATGGTCCAACTCTCACATCTATACATGACTACTGGAAAAACCATAGTTTTGACTAGACCTTTGTCAGCAAAGTAATGTCTCTGCTTTTTAATATGCTGTCTACGTTTGTCTTACAGGCACCCCTATGTTCATTGCAAGATTAACTTTACTGATAAATAACAAAACTGTAATTCTTATTTTTAAATATTTTAAAATTTAAAGTCAATCAAATGTCAAACACAAATACCAAAAAATTGTCAGATATTAAAATAACTATTATAATTTTAACTGTTTCATTTGTTGATCTCTTTCAGTTCTAGGATGTATCCTAACAAATATTTCTACATCTGTACAAAAATTCTTGTATAAAAGTTCAATATTCTATTTCATGAAATAGAGAAAAGAGAAAAAACTAACAACCATCTATGTAATCTAGTGGAAACAGGTCTTTCACGAAGAATGTAGGTATTCCCATATGATGCATTTTGCAGTTATTAAAAAATGTTGACCTATATAGTCTGATAAGAAGGATATTACTTGTTACAAAATAGAAAAGCACGTTGTTGAACAGTATTATTTCACTTGAATTATAAAAATATCTGTATGGATAGAAGACTAGTTAAAACATAAGTACCTAAATATTAGTAATAGTTACTTCTAAGAAATAGAAAGGATAGAAGAGGCTTCAATATCTACTTTTGAATGGCTTACATTTTCAGTACACACATACATAAACTTATTTCTCCAATAGTTTTAGAGATAAGTCAGAAATAAAATATTTATTTTATTTAAAATGATAATATTCATTTTAGAGATAAGTCAGAAATAAAATATTTATTTTATTTGAAATGAAAATATTCATTTCATAAAATTAAAAAGAAATTATTTAAGATCCAACTGACCAAAATGTGATTTCATTCAATGGATGATTGGATGGTCACTTTCATTCTGCTGTAGCTATTTTGGGGAATCTCTCAAGATTACTTTCTCATTCTTTCTGAGGATTTCAACGATTCTGTCTGGAAATTCACCCCCCACCCCACCCACCCCCACCCCTGGGCTTGGTAAAAAAGACTGTTCTATTTAATCGGTGATGTGGACCTCTCTTTTGGCTTGGAGCAGTAACCAGGTATAACCAGCACCTTTGCTCACACTACACACACATCCAACCACCCTCAGTGTTGAGGCTGCTCTTTACACATAGGAACATGTCTCTATTTTTTAATCTTCATTAACTCCCGAAAGAAATCCCAGCTATTGTGAGCAGTTTCCAAGTTTTAATTGCCAAGTCTGTAGAAGACTTGTGTCTTTTTCAGTAGATAATGTTGTTCATTAAAAGACATCAGAATTTCATCAACTTTGAGCTGGATCATCATCAACTGAGATAGCAGGCTCTGATAACAGAGGGGCTATCATTCACACTGGCCACAGGGGCACCCATGGGATTCCTAAATGGAAGCCATTTAAAAATATTTCATCATTAAATTTAAGATGTTAATAGTGAAGTGAAGTGTTAGTTGCGCAGTCGTGTCCAACTCTTTGTGACCCCATGGACTGCAGCCCACCAGGCTCCTCTGTCCATGAGGATTCTTCAGGCAAGAATACTGGAGTGGGTTCCCATTTCCTCGTCCAGGGGATCTTCCCAACCCAGGGACTGAACCTGGGTCTCTACATTGCAGGCAGATTATTTACCATCTGAGCCACCAGGGAAGTCATTAATAGTTAATGATGGCTAACTATTAATAGTTAATAAGATGTTAATTGTAGTCTATGAAATGGAAAAAGATGGAATGAATGGTGAAGAGAAATGATTAATAAGTGGACCCTTTCCTTCTTTCCTTCATTCTGTTGAACAATATCAATTTGCATAAAACATCAAAATTTCTTAGTAAGTATATGAAAACTATCCTTAACCAATTTATGACTTATTCAGACCCATTCATATGGGGTCATATTTTCCAGAAATCCTCTTCCACATGTCTAAATTATATGAAAATGTTCTTTGTAATAGTTATCAGTTTCTGACTGATCTGTCTTTCTGATTCCAGTGGTGCCCATGTCCTAATGATATGTTTTCCTTGAAGCCATATGACGCCAAATGGGCTTCCCTAATAACTCAGTTAGTGAAGAATCCACCTGCAATGCATGAGACCCCGGTTCGATTCTTGGGTTGGGAAGATCTGCTGGAGAAGTGATAGGCTATCCACTCCAGTATTCTTGGGCTTCCCTCTTGGCTCAGCTGGTAAAGAATCCGCCTGCAATGCAGGAGACCTGGGTTGGGAAGATCCCCTGGAGAAGTGAAAGGCTACCCACTCCAATATTCTGGCCTGGAGAATTCCATGGACTGTATAGTCCATAGGGTTGCAAAGAGTTGGACTCGATTGAGCAACTTTCACTTTCATTTTCATATGACTCTAAAACGTGTAAGTAATTGGCCTTATTCCTGTTTGAATCAGAAAAGCCAGACTTATCGAGAAACTGGGGTCAAATCACTTTCTGTCTAGTTCATTCTCCTGTTAAACATGTGTGGTCTTTTGGGAAAGTAATAAATACCACATGCTGTAACATTTTCAGTTTCATTGCTTTGCAGGTTCAAGAATCAGTCTGTCATCTCTCTTCTATTTTTTCTTCTGAAAAATATCAACTTGGTAGTGGTTTAGTAGCTAAGTTGTGTCTAACTCTTGAGACCCCATGAACTGTAGCCTGCCAGGCTTCTCTAACCATGGGATTTTCTAGGCAAAAATACTGGAGTGGGTTGCCATTTCCTTCTTCAGGGACTCTTCCTGACCCAATGATCAAACCTGCATCTTCTGCATCACAAGCGGATTCTTTACCACTGAGTCACTAGGGAATAGACCCATTTCTTAATGAGTAGGGCAAAAAAGTTATATGTTGACGCAGATAGTAAAATACAGGAACCATTGAAAGATGAATTAATTTAGTCATTAACTATTTATTGTAAAACAAAAATGAACAAAATATTAAAATACATAAAAGTAGACAATGTCTTCTAAACCAGTCCTTCTTTGTAGAGTAAATAAATGTATTTTCAAGTTTACTTTCTTTCTTAATTATTTTCATTAAATTAGTATCAATAGGAATTTTCTCTAGGGTTAGAAACATATGGAGCCCTATTGTCTATTAGAAAAATTACTGGAATTGAGTCTCATATAGAAATAAAACAATTATGTACTTTAGAGTCTACTGTTGCTTAGTCTCAGTCTGTTTGAGGGAAAAAAAATTGTATATGTATTACCAATTTGTAAAATTTGAAAAAGATCCATGAAATAAAGACATCATTCAACACACTGCAGTTACATTCTCAAGAATTATCGATTTATACATCCAGTAACAAACATAGAACTAAATATTGTTGGAAAAGCATTTCTTAAGGATGTGTTTTACGTAAGTTCAAAAAATTCCATTAAATGCTATTATAAACTTAGTAACAAAAATGTTAGTATGTCACTTCGCATTCGAACAACAATCTCTAACTCCAAAAGGACATTTTTTGCTGACCAATGGTCTTTTTTATTTCTCTAGTCCAATTATTAGCCCCAAATCTGAGATGACTCTCTTCAATTTCATTTGATTATCTTTTCTCTTGTTTTACTGAGAAAAAGGAACCAATATGAACAAATATTTCTTATAGTTCTACCACCACATATTTCCACCCTCCTGCCTAGTGTTTTGCTTTCCTTCCTTCTGGGGATGAGTGGTCCACATTCCTGTCTCAGCCCTACAGCTACATTTTTCTCCTGGATCCCATCCTCTCTCTCCCACTCAAAGACAAGGCTCTTGCAATTGGGTCCTTTTTTTTTAGTGTCCCTCATTTCCCCTCTTTTTACTGGATCATTCCAATTAACTTTCAAACATGCTTCAATAGACTCCATCTTAAAAAATAAACAACAACAAAATCAATTCCTTGAAACCCATCCTCCCAGTTTAGTTCTCTCATTTCCCTTTCAATTCTTCCATTTCTCCTTTGTTTGGCAGCAAACGTTCTTGAATGCATTGTTTCTTTGTCTCCAATTATTTTCCTTCCTTCTCCCTTGAACCCACTCATCAAAGCTTTCACTCTCATCCCTTCTACCAGAACAATGCTTTTTAAAGTCACTAAAAACCTCTACATGGCCACATTCGGTGACTGGTTCTGACTTCACCTAACCCTACATACTGGAAGTAGCTGATTGTTTCTTCTGGAAACACATTCATCCCTTCACTTCCACAACTTACTCTCTCTCCTAGGTCTTTTCCCACCTCACTAGTCTCCCCTCGTTCTCCTTTGTTAGTTCCTCATTCCTCCAAACTCTAAGCTTTGAAATGCCTCGGAGCTTTTGATCTCCTCCCTTCTCTATCAACATGGACTCTTTAAGTAAATGCATCCAATCCTCTGATGGATAACTCCCAAATTTATGTTTCCACCCTGGAATTTCCCTCTGATCTATGCTTACATATCCAAATAACCTAACTGACATCTTTACATTCATGCCCAGTAGGCATCTTTGCCAAAGCCTTTGACTGTGTGGATCACAATCAACTGTGGAACATTCTGAAAGAGATGGGAATCCCAGACCACCTGACCTGCCTCTTGAGAAACCTGTATGCAGGTCAGGAAGCAACTGTTAGAACTGGACATGGAACAACAGACTGGTTCCAAATAGGAAAAGGTGTACGTCAAGGTTGTATATTGTCACCTTGCTTATTTAACTTATATGCAGAGTACATCATGAGGAATGCTGGGCTGGAAGAAGCACAAGCTGGAATCAAGATTGCCGGGAGAAATATCAATAACCTCAGATATGCAGATGACACTACCCTTATGGCAGAAAGTGAAGAGGAACTCAAAAGCCTCTTGATGAAAGTGAAAGAGGAGAGTGAAAAGGTTGGCTTGAAGCTCAACATTCAGAAAACAAAGATCATGGCATCTGGTCCCATCACTTCATGGGAAATAGATGGAAAAACAGTGGAAACAGTGTCAGACTTTGTTTTTTTGGGCTCCACAATCACTGCAGATGCTGATTGCAGCCATGAAATTAAAAGACGCTTGCTCCTTGGAAGGAAAGTTATGACCAACCTTGATAGTATATTAAAAAGCAGAGACATTACTTTGCCAACCAAGGTCCGTCTAGTCAAGGCAATGGTTTTTCCCGTGGTCATGTATGGATGTGAGAGTTGGACTGTGAAGAAGGCTGACCGCCGAAGAATCGATGCTTTTGAACTGTGGTGTTGGAGAAGACTCTTGAGAGTCCCTTATACTGCAAGGAGATCCAACCAGTCCATTCTAGAGGAGATCAATCCTGGATATTCATTGGAGGGACTGATGCTAAAGCTGAAACTGCAATACTTTGGCCACCTCATGCGACGAGTTGACTCACTGGAAAAGACTCTGATGCTGGGAAAGGTTGGGGGCGGGAGGAGAAGGGGACGACGGAGAATGAGATGGCTGGGTGGCATCACCGACTCTGTGGACATGAGTTTGAGTGAACTCCGGGAGTTGGTGATGGACAGGGAGGCCTGGCGTATTGTGATTCATGGGGTCGCGGAGAGTCGGACACGACTGAGCGACTGAACTGAACTGAGGCATCTCTCACTGTAGTGTATCCAAAACCGAACTCCTCTTTGTTTGCCTCTTCTGTGTGCAAGCCTACTCCTTTCCATGGGGTCACAAAGATTGAACAACTGAACGACTCCTTGCCATGGTCATTCCCATCTTAGTAAATGACACCTTTATTTCTTTCTACTTGCTCAGTTGAGAAGAGAAATCCTTGGTTCTTCTCTTTTATTCACATCTAATCCATCAGTTAAATTCTGCCAGCTATTTCTACAAAGTCCATCCAGAATCTGACCACTTCTCCACTGACAACTTCTCCACTCCATCTGACCACTTCTCTATGAACTTCATCTAGCTTAGTATTATCTTTCATGTGGGCTCTTAGAATTTTCTCCTCACTTGTCCCCTTCTTTTCCATTGTGCCTGAAATGAAAATATCTCAGTACCTTCTCATGTCATTCAAAGTAAAATTCTAGTCCTTTTCATAGCATACAAGGCCCTACATTGCCCTGCTCCTTGTTCCTTTCTGGACCATTTTCAACAACTTTGTGCTTGTTCATTTTCTTCCACGCCAGTTGGCCTCTGCTGTTCCTGGACAATGGCAAACACATTCCTGCCTCAGAGCCTTTGCACTTCCTCCTTCTGCTTCTCAGAATTCTTTTCTTCTAAACACTCCCATGGTTCTTTCTCTCACTTCCTTCATGTCTTTACTTAGATGGCGTCTCATCAAAAAGACCATCCCAGATGGCCTGATATACACTGGTACCTCTGTTGCTCACTATAACCCTTTTACCTTCTTTAATTTTCCTCATCCTGCTTATTATGTCTTGACATAGTAGATATTCATTTGTTTCTTTGTTTATTGACTATACCCTTTTATTATAACATGGATTTCTTGAATTTGGGAGTATATTTTGTTGATTGCTATCTCCTTAGTCCCATAATAGACTTTCAGCAAATAAGTACTGAAGGAATATGTTAGTGAATGATAGCTACCAATTTTGAGTACTTGCTCTATGACAGATACTATACTATAGCAATATTATCTCATTCAATCCTTTTAAACAAATTTCTATTGTTATTCCCATGTTAAAGTTAAGGAAAAAGGTTTATGGAGATCAAGAAAATTGCCCAGGGTTGCACTGCAGTGAGTGAGGTCCATCAGGCTACAAAGCCCATGCCTTACATTGGCTTTCTGTATCATCCATCCGTTAGAACTCATTCTTACACACATTATCTTATTTTTACCTGTATCCTCGAAAGAACTCCAGGATATATTTTGTCATCCTTGTTTTAACAATGAAAAAATTGTATCTCAGAAGTAAGATATTAACCCAAAGTCACAGTTCTAATACATGTCATAGTAAGGTTTTTAATCATTGTAACCCAAGTGAAACAAAAAGTTATTCCAAATTTTGAAATTTATTTTATGAAACAGCTTGCAAAATTTCTAAAATAGTTTACATAGGACCAATTGCTTTTAGTGATAAGAATGTAATTTGATTTTTAAAAAATCTGACAAAGAATCTAGAATGTATGTATTTTATGTTTATTCCCCCAGCCTAGCCTAGAGTCTTGTGTTTGTATTAATACATTCTTATTGACTATAATTTCTATTTTTTGTTCATGTTGTATACAATCCTAGCTTTCTATGACAAAGCTTCTAAAAGGCTTCCACTGAAAGTGATAATGTATTTGATATTAGGAGATTATTTTACGAGTTGAGGACTGGGAAGAGATGAATTGATTTGTGCCTGCTTCCTTTCTGTTCCTCCCTTATCCTTTAAAGAATTTCTACCCACCAAGTTCCCAGGGTCTCCTTATCCTGTTCCTTAGCAGTTTCAGGGCTTTTAATTTTCATTCTCATTTAAGTTTGTGGTATCAAGTTCAATGAGGTACCACATCTCACCCCATCTCCACCTTCTCTCTACTCTTTCTCCCAATTCTTTTTTTCATGTGACTTTACACAAAGCTGAAAAAAAGTGAAATAGTCTCTTTGGCCCCTCATTCCTCCTCCAGGGGTAATCCTTACTCCTTTTTGGGTCGCCAGTGATCTGATCATCTTTTTCCCTAGAATGGGGAAGACAGAATGATAAAGGCTGGACCACTTATCAGGTGTGGGGTCTCGGAATAATTTAAACTCCTTGTGCTTCAATATCTTTGCTTGTGAAATGGTGATAAAACTAGCTCTTACCTCACAGAACATCAGCACTTTGAATGAGGAGTGATAGGAAATTTTGAATGAATCATCAACATCTTACAGGTGATTGCATCAACTATATAATACAATACAGCAGGCTCTGGAGCATGGCCTGAGAAAGAAAGGTTGTGGTGTCTATTTGGCGATGACTGCTGACTCTAGGATGTTTGGAATGAACAGTCTTGCCTCATTCAGTTTCCCTCCACATTTTTTAGTCACTTATATTAATGTGTAGTTGATCCCTTTCCCTATCTTGCCAACAGAAGTAATTCTTTCCACGGGGCAATTAACATCTTATAGGTGACTCATTTAGCCATCTTCGAAACTCACCCAAAGGCAATGATTTCACAGCAACTTCTAACTCTGGCTCCTTCTTTCCTAAGGAGTTCAGATGCCTCTATTGTCTTTTTTGTATCTTTCTTTCTTTTTCTGATCAACTGAAAAAAATGTAAATACTTGCTAAATCTAGCAAGAAAATATCTGAGATGTGCTTGGGACGCACAAATGATCGTGGTGATATTTCCTGAAAGTTTTCTTGAGTCATCCCTCTTTGTTCTCAAAAGCCTCCTTTTACCTACTTTCCATTGCTCTGGGTCTTCAGCGTGATGTTTTCCTTTACCCCCTGCTTGTCTTCTTTCCTTTCTTTTTAAAATTAAATGTAATTTTTTCATTTCTCTCCCTAACTTACCTATTTACCTGTTGCTATTTTAGATGGTATAATACCTACAACCTGTTTATCTGCTTATGTGAGAATATTAAACACTCCAGGGTGCTCACCACCGCAAGTTTAGATTCTGTCCATCATGATACATTTGACCCCCTTTACCCACTTCTCTCTTCTCCTCACCCCCATCTCCTCTGGTGACCACCACTCAGTTCTCTGTATCTCTGTGTTTGCTTTGGTTTTGATTTGTTCATTTATTTCCGTTTTGTTTTATTTCAGATTCCACACATGAGTGAAATCATACAGTATTTGTCTTTCTCCATCTGACTTATTTCACTTACATCCTCAAGATCCGTCCATGTTGTTACAAATGGCAAGATTTCATCTTTCTTATGGCTGAATACTGTTCCATTGTGTATATCAAGTAGATATCTTCTTTATCCACTCATCCATTGATGGGCATTTAGGTTGTTTATCTATATTATTTTTAGAAACAAACTTTATGTAAGGAGACAAATTAGAAATAGTTTAGGTATTACCACTTATAGAAATCAGTGCATAGTATGGGATTAGAGTCATCAGTATTATGTCCAGTCTTTTATTTTTCCAACTGGATGTGAGATTTAAGCTTGACAGTGGTGGTAATGTGAGTGATACTCTGTGAAATTTTCTTTGCCTAAGGGTGTCCTACCTGAATTCAACATTTTTCAGTCTTGCTCTGAGTCTTCCAGTTCTGTGTGTCTCCTCTGCTATTTGGCCATTAAGAAGTTCTTCTTGGGGTTGCAGGTGGGCCATCCTTTTTATAGGAGATACAGAAACAGAATTTCAAAAGTCAGATTCTGTGCTTCTTAATTGATTGACCTGTTCCATCACAACACGGGGTTTAAATGATGCAACTGCATGACTCCAGACTTTTCTGTCACTAATGTGCTCCCCTCTTTGTATTTTTCCTAACTCTGGACCTCAGAATTCAAAAACTTTCCTTTGGCTTTCAAATAGCATTCATTAATCAATACATTTTATTTTGTAAGTATTTATCACAGTAGAGAAATATACATCTGAGCCACATGAAGCTACAAGTGTAGCTGCATGGATATACTTCTAGTATATGGATATATGCTTCTAGTTCAAAGTGAGGAAATGTAATATATTTGAGTCTGTCTCAGACACTTTTTGATTGCTGATGTATTACTTCATTAGTCTATTCAAGAGACTGAAAAAGATTTGGGCCTCATTACTACTCAAATAAAATGAATAAAAGCAGGGGTGGGGGGGCAAGGGATTCACAAAGTCTAGCATGGACTCTTACTCAGAATAACAGTCTGCAGTGGGCTTTCCAAGTGGCACAGTGGTATAGAATCTCCCTGTCAATGCAAGAGATGCTAGAGATATGGGTTTGATCGCTGGATCAGGAAGATCCTCTGGCATAGGAAATGGCAACCCACTCCACTATTCTTGCCTGGAAAATTCCATAGACAGAGGAGCCTGACCCACTACCATATATGGGGCCACAAAGCTTCAGACACAACTGAGCACACATGTGCTTCAAATGCTTATTAGAACTTCCTGTAGAATATTTATGAGAATTCAATTTACATCCTGTGGTAAAATTCCCATTTCCAGTTCCTCCATAAGATTCTTGTGTCTCATCTCTCTTGCTCTCAAGATTTCTATCAACCTATTGCCATCAGTGAAATTCTGTTTACCTTTCAATTGCACATCAATAAAAAACTTCCTCCAAGCCCAGCCCTTCATGGTTCTTGATTTCCTGCCCTGCCTCTATTTCACTTATGTTTTACCCTGAAAGTAGCCCTCCTTTCCCTGTTAACTGATCATCTAAGACTTCTAAGGTAAGAAACCCTTGATTTTGAAGATTCTCAGGGTGGAGAGGAAGATATAGAGAGCAGAGAGAAAGATGGCTCCTCCATCTCTCTTGGAAATTGTAGTTTTAGGGTGAGAAGCTGGGGTATGTGAGACTGTAGTGATTCCTTAATTTTTAGCACCTGAAAATAACATATGTGTAACACACTTTTTAAAAATAATTTATTTTTTTATTGAAGAATAATTGCTTTACAGAATTTTGTTGTTTTCTGTCAAACCTCAACATGAATCAGCCATAGACATACATATATCCCCTCCCTTTTGAACTTCCCTCCTATCTCCCTCCCCATCCCACCCCTCTAGGTTTATACAGGGCCCCTGTTTGAGTTTCCTTAGCCATTCAGCAAATTCCCTTTAGCTATCTATTTTAAACTCCAATACTTTGGCCACCTCATGTGACGAGTTGACTCACTGGAAAAGAGTCTGATGCTGGGAGGGATTGGAGGTGGGAGGAGACGGGGACGACAGAGAATGAGATGGCTGGATGGCATCACCGACTCGATGGACATGAGTTTGAGTGAACTCCAGGAGTTGGTGATGGACAGGGAGTCCTGGCGTGCTGTGATTCATGGGGTCGCAAAGAGTCGGACACGACTGAGCGACTGAAATGAACTGAACTGAACTGAATGTAAGTTTCCATGTTACTCTTTCCATACATCTCACCCTCTCATCCCCTCTCCCCAGGTCCACAAGTCTATTCTCTTTGTCTGTTTCTCCATTGTGCCTTTTAAGTAAATTCTTTAGTACCATTTTTCTAGATTCCATATATATGCATTAGAATACGATATTTATCTTTCTCTTTCTGGCTCACTTCACTCTGTATAATAGGATCTAGGTTCATCCACCTCATTAGAACTGACTCAAAGGTGTTCCTTTTTATGACTGAGTAATATTCCATTGTATATATGTATCATGACTTTATCCATTCATCTATCAACGGACGTCTACGTTGTTTCCATGTTCTAGCTATTGTAAATAGTACTGCAATGAACAATGGGATACGTGTGTCGTTTTCAATTTTGGTTTCCTCAGGGTATATGCCTAGGAGTGGGGTTGCTGAGTCATATGCTGGTTTTATTCCTAGTTTTTTTAAGGAATCTCCATACCGTCCTCCATAGTGGCTATATCAATTTACATTCCCACCAACAGTGCAAGAGCATTCCCTTTTCTCCACAGCCTCTCCAGCATTTATTGTTTGTAGGCTTTTTGATGATGGCTATTCTGACCAGTGTGAAGTGATATCTCATTGTAGTTTTGATTTGCATTTCTCTAATAATGAATGATGTTGAGAATATTTTCATGTGTTTGTTAGCCATCTGTATGTCTTCTTTGGAGAAATGTCTGTTTAGGTCTTTTTCCCACTTTTTGACTGGGTTGTTTGTTTTTCTGAAATTGAGTTGCATGTGCTGCTTGTATATTTTGGAAATTAATCGTCAGTTGTTTCATTTGCTATTATTTTCTCCCATTCTGAGGGTTGTCTTTTCACACTACTTATACTTTCCTTTGCTGTGCAAAAGCTTTTGAGTTTAATCAGGTCCCATTTGTTTACTTTGTTTTTATTTCCTTTACTCTAGGAGGTGGTCATAGAGGACTTGCTTTGATTTATGTTATCGAGTGTTCTGCCTATGTTTTCCTCTAAGAGTTTTATAGTTTCTGGTCTTACACTTAGCTCTTTAATCCATTTTTAGTTTATCTTTGTGTCTGGTGTTAGAAAGTGTTTTAATTTCATACTTCTACATGTAGCTGTCCAGTTTTCCCAGCACCATTTATGGAAGAGGCTGTCTTTCCTCATTGTATATTCTTGCCTCCTTTGTCAAAGATAAGGTCCCCATAGGTGCATGGATTTATTTCTGAGCTTTCTATTTTGTTCCATTGGTGTATATTTCTGTTTTTGTATCAGTATAATGCTGTCTTGATGACTATAGCTTTGTAGTATAATGCGAAGTCAGGAAGATTGATTCCTCCAGCTCCATTCTTCTTTCTCAAGACTGCTTTGGCTATTCGGGGTCTTTTGCTTTCCATATGAATTGTGAAGTTTTTGTTCTAATTCTGTGAAAAAATGACATTGGTAATTTGATAGGGATCGCATTGAATGTGTAGACTGTGTTTGGTAGTATGGTCATTTTTACAATATTGATTCCTCCTACCCAGGAACATGGGATTCCTACCCAGGAATATGTTATCTTTGATTTCTTTCATTAGTATCTTATAATTTTCTATGTACAGTTCTTTTGTCTCCTTAGGTAAGTTTATTTCTAGATATTTAATTCTTTTTGTTGCAACGGTGAATGGGATTGATTCCTTAATTTCCCTTTCTGATTTTTCATTGTTAGTATATAGAAATGCAAGTGATTTCTGTGTATTGATTTTGTATCCTGCAACTTTGCCAAATTCACTGATTAGCTCTAGTAATTTTCTGATACCATCTTTAGGGTTTTTTATGTACAGTATCATATCATCTGCAAACAGTGAGAGCTTTACTTCTTCTTTTCCAATTTGGATTCCTTTTATTTCTTTTTCTTCTCTGATTGCTGTAGCTGGGACTTCTGGAACTATGTTGAATAATAGTGGGGAAAGTGGACACCCTTGTCTTATTCCTGATCTTAGGGGGAATGCTTTCAGCTTTCCACCATTGAGAATAACATTTCTGTAGGCTTATCATATATGGCCTTTACTATGTTGAGGTAAATTCCTTCTATGACCATTTTTTGAAGAATTTTAATCATAAATGGGTGGTGAATTTTGTCAAAGGCTTTTCCTGCATCTATTGAGATGATCATATGGTTTTTATCTTTCAATTTGTTAATATGGTGTATCACATTGATTGATTTGTGTATATTGAAGAATCCTTCCATCCGTGGAATAAACCCAATTTGATCGTGGTTTATGAGCTTTTTCATGTGTTGTTGAATTCTGTTCGCTAAAATTTTGTTGAGGATATTTCCATCTATGTTCGTCAGTGATGTTGGCCTGTAGGTTTCTTTTTCTGTGTTGTCTTTGTCTGGTTTTGGTGTCAGGGTGATGATGGCCTCATAGAGTGATTTTGGAAGTGTTCCTTCTTCTGCAATTTTTTGAAAGACTTTTAGAAGAATAGGCATTAGCTCTTCTCTAAATGTTTGATAGAATTCTCCTGTGAAACCATCTGGCCCTGGGCTTTTGTTTTTTGGGAGGTTTTTGATCACAGCTTCAATTTCAGTGCTTGTAACTGGGTGGCTTGTAATTTCTATTTCTTCCTGGTTCAGTCTTGGAAGATTGAGCTTTTCTAAGAATCTGTCCTTTTCTTCCAGGTTATCCATTTCATTGCCATATAGTTGTTCATAACAGTCTGTTATAACCCTTTGTATTTCTGCATTGTCTGTTGTAACCTCTTGTTTTTTCATTTCTAATTTTGTTGATTTGATTCCTCTTTCTTCTTTTCTTGATGAGTCTGGCCAAAGGTTTGTCAATTTTGTTTCTCTTCCCAAAGAACCAGCTTTTAGTTTTATTAATAATCTTTCATTTCTTTTTCATTTATTTCTGCTCAGATCTTTATGGTTTCTTTCCTTCTACTAATTTTTGTTGTTGTTGTTCTTTTTTTTTCCAGTTGTTTTAGGTGTAAATTTAGGTTGTCTATCCAATGTTTTTCTTGTTTCTTGAGGTAGGATTGTATAGCTATAAACTTCCTTCTTAGAACTGCTTTTGCTCCATCCCATAGGTTTTGAGTGTCATGTTTTCATTCTCACTTGTTTCTAGAAATATTTTTATTTCTCTTTTGATTTCTTCAGTAACCTGTTGGTTATTTAGAAACATATTGTTTAATCTCCATGTGTTTGTGTTTCTTACAGTTTTTTTCTCGTAATTGATATCTAGTCTCATAGCTTTGTGGTCAGAGAAGATGCTTGATACGATTTCAATTTTCTTAAATTTACTGAGGTTTGATTTGTGACCCAAAATGTGGTCTATCCTGGAGGATGTTCCATGTGCACTTGAGAATAAGGTGTAGTCTTCTGCATTTGGATGGAATGTCCTGAAGATATCAATGAGATCCATCTCATTTAATGTATCATTTAAGACTTGGGTTTCCTTATTAATTTTCTGTTTTGATGACCTGTCTATTAGTGTTAGTGGGGTGTTAAAGTCTGCTATTATTGTGTTACTGTCAAGTTCTCCTTTTATGTCTGTTAGTGTTTGTCTTATGTATTGAGGTACTTGTATGTTGGGTTCATAGATATTGACAATTGTTATGTTTTCCTTTTGGATTGACCCCTTGATTTTTATGTGGTGTCCTTCCTTATCTCTTGTAATCTTTATTTTAACGTCTGTTTTGTCTGATACGAGGATTGCTACTCCAGCTTTCTTTTGCTTCCCATTGGCATGGAATATATTTTTCCATCCTCTCACTTTCAGTCTATATGTGTCTTTAGGTCTGAAGTGGGTTTCTTATAGACAGCATATATATATGGGCCTTGTTTTTGTATCCATTCAGCCAGGCTGTATCTTTTGGTTGGAGCATTTAATCTGTTTACATTTAAAGTAATTATTGTTATATATATGTCCCTATTGCCATTTTCTTAACTGTATGGTGTTGATTTTATAGATATTTTTTCTTCTGTTGTATTTCTTGACTATATAAGTCCCTTTAACATTTGTTGTAAAGTTGGTTTGATGGTACTGAATTCTCTTAATTTCTGCTTGTCTGAAAAGCTTTTTATTTCTCCATCAATTTTGAATAAAATCCTTGCCGGGTACAGTAATCTTGGTTGTAGGTTTTTCCTTTTCAGTACATTGAAAATATTCTGCCCTTCCTTTCTGGCCTGCAGAAAGGCCAGAAAGATCAGCTATTAAACATATGGGGTTTCCCTTGTGTCCTTGTATGTTATTTGTTGCTTTTCCCTTGCTGCTTTTAATATTTTTCATTTGTGTTTAGTCTTGTTTAGTTTGATTAGTATGTGTCTTGGCATGTTTCTCCTTGGGTTTATCCTGTATGGGACTCTTTACATCTCTGGACTTGATTGACTATTTCCTTTTCTATGTTTGGGAAATTTTCAACTATAATCTCTTCAAAATTTTCTCATACCCTCTTTTTCTTTTCTTCTTCTGGGACCCCTATAGTTAGAAGGTTGTTGTGTTTGATATTGGCCCAGAGGTCTCTGAGACTATCCTCAGTTCTCTCCATTCTTTTAACTTTATTCTGCTCTTCAGAAGTTATTTCCACCATTTTATCTGGTGGCTCAGAGGTTAAAGCGTCTGCCTGGAATGCAGGAGACCCGGGTTCGATCCCTGGGTTGGGAAGATCCCCTGGAGAAGGAAATGGCAACCCACTCCAGTACTCTAACTTGGAGAATCCCATGGAGGGAGGAGCCTGGTGGGCTACAGTCCATGGGGTTGCAAAGAGTCAGACACGACTGAGCGACTTCACTTCACTCACTTCACTTCACTGATTCATTCTTCTGTTTCAGATATTCTGCTATTGATTCCTTCCAGAGTATTTTTAATTTCAGTTATTTGTCTCTGTATGTTTATTCTTTAATTCTTCTAGGTCTTTTTAAATTGATTCTTGCATTTTCTCCATTCTATTTTCAGAGTTTTTGATCAACTTTACTATCATTATTCTGAATTCTTTTTCAGGTAGTTTGCCTATTTACTCTTCATCTATTTGGACTTTCATGTTTGTAATTTGTTCCTTCATTTGTGTAGTATTTCTCTGCCTTTTCTTTCTTTCTTTCTTTTTTTTTTGAATTTATTGTGCTCGAGGTCTCCTTTCTCCAGACTTCAAGGTTGATTTCTTTCTTCCTTTTGGTTTCTGCCCTCCTAAAGTTGGTCCAGGGGCTTGCGTAAGCTTTGTATAGGGTGAGATTTGTGTTCAGTTTTTTGGTTTTGTTTTTCCTCTGATGGGTAAGGCTGAGTGAGGTGGTACTCCTGTCTGCTGATGATTGGGTTTGTATTTTTGTTTTATTTGTTTTTCAGATGAGGCGTCCTGCACAAGATGCTACTGGTGGTTGAGTAATGCTGGGTCTTGTATTCAAGTGGTTTCCTTTGTGTGAGTTCTCACTATTTGATACTCCTTAGGGTTAGTTCCCTGGTAGTCTAGGGTCTTGGAGTCAGTGCTCCCACTCCAAAGGCTCAGGGCTTGATCCCTGGTCAGTAATGAAGATTCCACAAGTGGTTTGCTATTGCATTTGGTGAGATTAAAACAAATACCCAAAAATGAGAAACCAAAGATGAACCCCAGACAAATGGCAGTTATAAAATCAGGCAAATAATAATTAAAATAATGGAATATACACATATGCATAACACCAATAAGCAAAGTCAAAACAGTCCAACTAAAATAAAGTACAATAGATTGATCCAGCAAACAAAGGAAAGCAAAAATTATATTTACCAGTTAAGAACAAAACTAACTAAAACACAAACTGGAAAACAAAACTAAAGCAAGGTACCAATTGGGGAATAAAGCAATGAAAGTAAAACTAAGAAATATGTTGAGAGGAAAGGGAAGAAAGAAAAGAAAGAAAGAATAGAAATGCAAAATTAAATAGAGGTAGATAAAGAAGATTTATATACATTAAAGCTTAACTGCAAGGGGAAAAGAACAGTAGGAAAAGCAAACAAAGGAATAAATATAGAAAAAATTACAATAGGTTTAAAATTGTTAAATTAAAATTACAAAAAAGAGAATAAAAATAAAGGTGAACTTCACAGAACTGCAAAAACCCAATGTAGAGGCAGAGGTTTATAACAACAATAAAAAGTGTGACTGAATATACATATATACATATACACCCATAAGCAAAATCAAAACAGTCCAACAAAAATAAAGTACAATAGATTGACCCAGTGAACAAAGAAAACCAAAAATTATATCTGCCAGTTAAGAACAAAACTAACTAAAACACAAACTGGAAAACAAAACTAAAACAAGGTGCCAGTTGGGGAATAAAGCAATGAAGATAAAACTAACAAATTTGTTGAGAGGAAAGGAAAGAAAGAAAAAAAAGAATAGATATACAAAGTTAAATAGAGGTAGATAAAGAAGATTTATATACATTAAAGCTTAACTGCAAGGGGAAAAGAACAGTAGGAAAAGCAAAAAATTAAAATTAAAAAAAGAGAAAAGGAAAAAGGAAAACTCCACAGAACTGCAAAAGCCCAATGTAGAGGCAGAGGTTTATAACAATAAAAAATGTGACTGAGAGGGAAAAAAAAGCTGAAAAGCTTAATTAGATTTCATAGTGCCAATAAAACAAACAACTCCAACATAGGGGGGAAAAAAGGAAAAAAAGAAAAAAAAATCCAAAAGAATCTACAGAACAAGTCAAAACATAAGAATCATAAATGTTTTTCTTGAGTCACTGCTGTCAGAGTCCTTTCCCTTGCTGGGAGTCACAGTCCACCTCACCTCCTAGGATGCCCTGCAACACTGTGCTGATCTCTGGATCTGTTGCAGGGGCAGCTCAGATTCTAATCTGGTCCTAATTTTGTGTGTTTTTGCATCCAATGTCCACAGCTATCAGAACTAGTGTGTTTTCTTTTGTGGGACCTCTCAGTGTCCTTTTATATATTCCATAGAGATAGAGTCTGCCTAGTTGATCATGTGGGTTTAATTTGCAGCTTGTACAGCTGGTGGGAAGGCTTTGGATCGTCTTCCTTAGCCACACTGCCTCTGGGTTTCAATTGTGGTTTTATTTCCACCTCCACATGTGGGTCATCCACTGGGGTTTGCTCCTGAGGTTGCCCTGGAGGGCTTTGGTTTGCTCCTGTGAGGGTCAGGTGAGGAGGTAGTGCAGCTGCTTGGGTCGCAGGGGTTCTGGCAGCACCAGGTACTCAGGGGAGTTAGCGGCTAGGGCAGCAGAAAATAGAGTACTCTAGAAATGGTATGGCAACCAGTATTGGCCAATACACTCCAGTATTCTTGCCTGGAGAAGCCCCCTGAGAGAGAAGCCTGGCAGGCCACAATCTATAGGGTCACAAAGAGTTGGACACTACTGAAGTGACCCTTCATGCATAGATGCAAGATTTTTTTTTTTTCACGTGTGGCAGCTCTGTCCCAGTGAGAATTGAGTTTGAAGGTGGCACAGCTGCTTGACTTGCGTGGACCCTGGTGGTGCAAAGTGTGTAGGTACATGGACTGCCTATGCCCCAAGAGTCATGTCCTTATCAGAGTATTTTTTTTCAGTCTCTTGTAGCTGGTGATCAGAAGGCCTCTTTGGTCAGTCTTTCTCCGTAGCTCCACCCAGTCAGTCACTTAGAGGGCTCCCTTGCCTGGGGTCCTTCTCTGTTGTTCCATGCCTCAGGCACATAGAGGGACCCCCCCTGGCTGGGGTCCTACTCTGTAAATCTGCATGTCAGGCACTTAAATGGGCACCCTGGGTGGGGTCCTTCTCTGTTGTTTAGTGCGTCAGGCATTTGATGGGCCAGCCTCTCTATTGCTCAGCTGCGGTTGCCGATGTGTGGGGAGAGAGAGGCTATAGTGATGGCTCCAACCCCTACACACGACTCAGCAATATCGCCTTGCTTCCATGGCTGCCCGGCTTTCCTCCACAGGCATTTTCCACCACAGTCTCCCTCACATCCCCTTGATCCATCTCTCCACAGTCAACAGCAGCCCTCACCCTGGGATTGCTCCACAATCCCTAAACTCCAGCTCCCAGCCACTACACCTTCCAGGGGACCTGCATCCCTGTCTAGGGTATGTATGGCTGTGGCAAGGACTGTTTGCTTCTCATTCCATTTAGGCTGCCACAGATTAGCTGTTTCATTCTCAGCCTTAAACGTTTCTCCTCTGACTCAGACAATTGCCCTGACTGGGGGGATAGGACTTCTGCTTCAGTTCCCCCACCCGCTGAGGGCAGGTCCAGTCCTACTAACACTCCTGTTTTTCTCCCTAGTTCCTTTGGCCTACTGAGTTTTATGTGATTCTAGATATTCTTTTCCACTGGTCAGGTACTTCTGTCCACTCTCAGCTGGTGTTTTGCATGCACTTCTGTGTCTGAAAGTATATTCCTGATGTATCCATGGAGAGAGATGTACTCCACGTCTACCTACTCCTCCACCATCTTGTTCTCTGTAGTAAACTTTGTGACTATTTTGTTGGCACTTTGGAGGAAACAAACACAGGATTCTATGTGCATTCTCTGGAAGGTACATAAACATTTCCTCCTTCTTGATCAGCCAAAGAAGAAATACCATGCATTTCCTAGGAATGCAGGGCAAGCCTATTGATGCAAAGGCCTTTGGGTTCCTTACTGGGGGCAGAGAAGGACAGAATGAAAGGCCTAGTGACTGTGGAAGCTTAAGCTTCTGGGCACAGATTGATGAGGAACTTAACAATGGTTTGGAGTTACCACTGGTATTTCTCTTACCCTTGCCTCTGCTCCCTCTGAAGTCTTAGTAGAGAACTGTTGAAACATGAGTAAATAATAGTAACACTTTTATTCTTACTAACTTTTCCATCTCACCCTTTTTAGTTTGTTTTGGTGTGTATTTTCTAGTGTACACAATATATAGTAATAAAATTGTGTACAAACATAATAACTAAATATGTTCATGTATGTTAGGGAGGCTTGCTCAGTGTTTTCCCCCACAAGCACATTGTCAAAAAGAGCATTTGTCCATTTATTATTGCATTCCTGCTGTGTGTCAGTATTTTCTAGGTGATGAGAATGTGACAGTGAAAAAAGCTTGAGAATTATTGCTTCATAGAGATGGTTCAACCACCCTTCCATCAGTAATAGCAATTAATAGTTCAATCAGTAATTAATGAGACTCTTGCTTTCAACTACTTTTGGTAGAATAGACTAGAAACAGAGTCAGCCCCAAACGTCATGAAAACTGTGGTAAAATGTGAGTGCAATCTCCAGGAGAGAAAGCATCTAAGTCTAAATATCTGGAATTGAACAGTGTAACTAGATGATCACTTGCTTTCTCAGAAGAAAGAGAAGCCTAACAGTAAAAGGGAAAGGAAAATGTTCAGAGATGTTCAGAAGGATGTAAGCTTTGGGGCTGTGAGACAGGAAAGATTCTTTCTTTTACCCGCTGTGGCATTCATGTCAAAGCTTAAAGCAAATTTATATAAATTATTCTGTCAAATAAACACTTGCTGTAGGCATACTGGGCTTCTTACGTGGCTCAGTGGTAAGGAATCCACCTGCCAATGCAGGAGATCCAGGAGACTTGGGTTCTATCCCTGGGTCAGGAAGATCCCCTGGAGGAGGAAATGGCAACCCACTCCAGTATCCTTGCATGGGAAATCCCATGGACAGAAGAGTCTGGTAGGCTGCAGTCCCTAGGGTCTCAAAGAGTTGGATATGACTTAGCAACTGAGCATGAGGATGCACGCATGTAGGCATACTATAAAGTGAGAAAAATACAGTTAAGCTATTCCCATCCTTCCTCTCAATGCCAAGTAGATATTATTATTCCCATTCTCTAGATGAGAACACTGAGACTCAATTAAACATCTCCCAAGACCCTGGCAACTAGTTAGGGAAGATGCACTTAGACCCAAATGTGATGCTAAATCCACCTCTTACACATTATGCTGTATCACCCAAGGCACAGAGAAAAACTGGAGGGATTAGAACAGAGATGGAGAAGGAAATGCAGAGGAAGCCAAAGTCAAGGAATATGGTGATTGTTGATCCTCTTCCTCCTGAGATGTCCTTGCGTGAATTCTTCTCTTCTTATTTTTGACCCTTTCAGAGTAACACATAAGAATAGAATTCAAAGAATACTAGAAATAGTCACAGTTAAGTTCATGGTTAGCCTGCCATGAAACTCATAAGGAGACCGTATGGTGGGGGAAGGATTTGACAGGCTTGTGGAGGTGCTGTTCTGGTACAAATGATGGGCTTTTTGAAGTTATACTTGCACTGCAATCTTCATTCTGCTACTTACTGATTATATAATACAAGCCAGAAACCATTCTTTACCATCTTTGAACCTGAGTTTTCACATCTGAGATGGAGATAATTTCACTTACCTTACAGAGTCATTGATAATACGTGCAAACTATTTACACAGCAACTTGGCACACATCAGATCTATGCAAAACTCTCTTATTTTCCCCCCAGGGAGCCAATCTATCTGCTTTACTACTGGCATGAATAAGCAGCCATAAATCCTACCAATAAGATCCAGTTTGACTTCAGTCAGAAACAAATAGCGTTTCCTGACAGCTCATAAGCTTTGTCCTAAGCGCTTGCGTATAGTCTCTTTAATAGTGGCAGCCACTCTCTCAAGTGGTGCTGTTATTTCTATTTTAGAGATAACAAAGTGTAGTCACTCAGTCATGTCTGACTCTTTGTGACCCCATGGACTGTAGTCTGCCAGGTTTCTCTGTCCATGGAATTCTCTAAGCAAGAATACTGGAGTGAGTTGCCATTCCCTTCTCTAGGGGATCTTCCTAACCCAGGGATCGAACCTGGGTCTCCCACATTGCAGGCAGATTCTTTACTGTCTGAACCACAAGAGAATCCATGTGAGAGAGATAAGGAAAGTAAAATTAAAAGAAGTTCTGATTGAACACTAGAAAATGGTAGGGCTGAGAGTAATATTTTTGCACAAATTGTGCACCCTTTCAACCAATCCTAGTCCTGTGACTAAGTGGCTAGAGAGGCAAGGACTTTTTGTTTTTTTTTTTTAATTATTTTTTATTTTTAATTGGAGGATAATTGCTTTACAATGTTGTGTTGGTTTCTGCTCTACAACAACATGAATCAGCTGTAAGTATACATATATCCCCTCCCTCTTGAGTCTCCCTCCCACCCCATCCCATCCCACCCCTCTAGGTTGTCACAGCTGAGCTCCCTGTGCTTCACGGCAGCTTCCATCTAGCTACTTTTACACATGGTAGTGTATATATGTCCGTGGTAGTCTCTCAATTATCATTTTTTGGAATATAATTGCTTTAGAGGCAAGGACATTAACGTCTAAATGTCTATTTCGAGAAGATAGACATTCCTGATATTCTAAACTAGACCTTACTTTTTAGGGGAACTGTAGAATGTGACAAGCCTTTCTTCCTGTGTTTGTTCTGTGGAGAAACTTTCCTTGAACTATTTGAGGGGGCAGAAGAAGCAGGGGGTGACAGGAAGGGATGTAGCCCCTGCTGCATTACACATTACACATTTCCCTTTCAGCTCTGAATCAAGTTCTCTGAAACAGGACCTTATGAAAGCAGCATGCCTCAGGCAAGATATCATCCTGACACTTCCTTCCTTATTGCATGACTATGTTTTAACATGTCTTGGTAGAGAATGTAGTCCCATATAGGAGGGGAGTGCTGAATATCCCCCACCCCCCAGATATATAATTTACCAAAATGAAGCCTGAAGTATTAAAATGATCATAGAAAACTCTTTCAAAAAGAGTCCATGATAGTAAGACATCTGGTGTCTGATTGGATAACATTCAGTTCAAAGCTTTGCAATTTATTAGCTCCGTGACCATGGGAAATTGTGTTCCGGAACTCATGCCCCTTCAACTAGAAAATAGGATCAGGCATTCAACCGTTAATTACTGAGCAATAGCTATCAATATATGCCATGCATTAATTTAGGCATGAGTAAAGAACAAAGAAGACAGAAACCATTGCCTCTTGGAGCTTATATTCAAGGCAAGGGGGAGAAATAATAAGTAAGATCCAATGGCACCCCACTCCAGTACCCTTGCCAGGAAAATCCCATGGACAGAGAAGCCTGGTAGGCTACAGTCCATGGGGTCGCAAAGAGTCGGATACGACTGAGCGACTTCACTTTCACTTTCATAACTAAATATACATTAGATGGTACTACGAAGATAAAGTAAAGCAGGAAAGTGAACTCGCTCAGTCGTGTCCGACTCTTTGTGACCCCGTGGACTGTAGCCCACCAGGCTCTTCTATCCACGAGATTCTCCAGGCCAGAGTACTGGAGTGGGTTGCCGTTTCCTTCTCCAGGGGATCTTCACGACCCAGGGATCGAACCCGGGTCTCCCTGGGTCGGGAAGATCCCCTGGAGAAGGAAACGGCAACCCACTCCAGTACTCTTACCTGGAGAATCCCATGGACAGAGAAGCCTGGTGGGCTACAGTCCACGGGGTCGCATAGAGTCGGACACGACTGAGCGACGGAACGGAACGGAAATAGTTGGGCAGAGGGAGTTGGAATTTTAAGATGCCCAGGGCAGATTTCATCAAGAAAGTGATTTTTCCAGTCAAGAGATGAAGGAAGTGGGGAGAAAGCTATGCAGATTGCTGTGGATGGCAATGGTCATTTGTACACGGGTTTATTATTTAAGAGAAAAGTTCCAAGCTGGAGATAATTGAGAAGTCGTCTCCTAATAGATGACATTAAAGTTAAAGCCGGGCTTACCTGGTAGCTCAGTGGTAAGGAATCTGCCTACCAATGCAGGAGACATGAGTTTGATACCTGGTCTGGGAAGATCCTACATGCTGTAGAGCAACTAAGCCAATGTGCCACAATTACTGAACCCACTGGCTGCAACTACTGAAGCACGTGCGCCCTGGAGCCATTCTCTGCAACGAGAGAAGCCACTGTAGTGAGAAGCCCCAGCACTGCACCTGGAGAGTAACCCCTAGTCACCCCAACTAGAGAAAAACCCGTGCAGCCCTGAAGACCCAGCACAACCGAAGTTAAATGAATAAATACAACTAAAGCCATTACAGTGAATAAGCTCATCAGAAAGTGGTTGTAAACAAAGGGGAAAAAATAGTCCAAATATGGAACCTTACAGCATGCTATTACGTACAAATGTGAAAGAGAAATTACCAGCAAAAGAGATTGAAAGGGATTATGAGCCACGTAAGGATGTAACTGGCTGGGTGTGGTTCCTGGGAACAAAATGAGGACGGATCTCAAGGTAGAAAGAATGATGTTGAGATAGAAAGTGAAATGATTCCTGAATTTAGCAACTTAGCAATCACTGGTGTCCTCTGGAAACACTGTTGTTGGTGGAATGTTGGGGACAAACAGCTATTTGGAGTGAGTGTAAGAGCGAAAGGAAGGAGAGAAAGAAGGAGAATGTGTCCAGGTGACTCTTTCAAGAGGTTGTGTTGTAAAGAGAAGGAGAGAAAGAAATGCAACTGATAAGACAGAGAGGGATCAGTAGGGGGATTTATTTCTTTATTATTTAAAAAGTTTTTAATTATTTTAAAATAATTTTATTGAAGTATTGTTGGTTTACAGTGTTGTGTTGTTTCTGCTGTATAGCAAAGCGACTCAGTTACACATATTACAATAATTGTATTCTTTTCCGTTATGGCTTATTGTAAAATAATTGAATATAGTTCCCTGTGCTATACAGTAGGACCTTGTTGTTTATCCATTCTATATATACTAACTTACATCTGCTGACCCCAACCTCACACTCCTTCCTTCTGCTAACCCCTTCCCAATGAGAGTTCAGGTCTTAATGCCATAAACTTCCTACTTAGGTTCTTAACTCAGCTAGGACTCAGTGCTTCTCATCTGTAAAACATAGAGAAGAATATATCTGCCTCGTTTAGTTGGTTTGAAAATCAAGTGAAAAAGTTAATGTAGAGATCAATAAACTTTAGTTATTGGTTATATTATATTAGTAACACTAATGTTATTATAGCAGGGTTTTTGTGAAGATTGATTGAACTATAGTTGTGAAAGTGTAGAGTGCCATACACTTATGGAAGGAGTACTCTGTACATTTTTCTTTTCTTTTTTCCCTAACCAACAAGTGAAACAGGCCACTCTGAGATAACTTGATGAAGTTTGCTAATGGAAAATTTATAAAAGAGAGAGAGAAGCATCTTAAGTATTTGGATTTATTCACTAACTTGGATTTATTTACTATTTGGATTAATTTACTAATGAGGCATAACTGAAGAATAAAAGGAATCACTGAAAAAAATTCTGTCTTGTGTAGTAGGAAATACCAAACAGAAGAGAATGCCGGCAGTAATGGGAATGTACACAGAAAGATTTTACTAGCTTCCCAGTTTCTTACTGCTAGTGCCATCCCTTACTGCTAGTGCCATCCCTGAGCTGTAAGGGGCTTTCCAGGCAGTGCTCACCTGGTACTGAAGCATCAGGTAACACCTCCTGAGATGCAAGATAGATGTGGCAGACAATTTGCAGATGTGTATGCCAGTGGACTTTATTCATACCATCTTGAAATGCCACTGTTTCAACTCCTAAATCTGAATATTCATTGGAAGGAGTGATGCTGAAGCTAAAGCTCCAATAATTTGGCCACCTGATGTGAAGAGCTGACTCATTGGAAAAGACCCTGATGCTGGGAAAGATTGAAGGCAGGAAGATGAGAGGGCCACAGAGGATGAGATGGTTAGATAGCATCATCAATTTAATGGACAAGAATTTGAACAAACTCTGGGAGTTAGTGAAGGACAGGGAAGCCTAGCATGCTGCAGTCCATAGTTTTGCAAAGAGTCAAACATGACTTAGAGACTGAATAACAACAACAGATCTTCAAACAGTATATGTAAAAGCTTGTTTAAAATTTCTCCTTTTCTTTTAGAGAATAGAAAAGTCATTAACATTCGTGTAAAAGCATAATCAAATCATCATTAACAGCGACAATCAAGGTATTATTTTAAAGTGATCTTTGAAAGAGTAATTTGCTGAAAGTGTAGCAACTATTCCATCACCTTTATTCAAAACAACCACCTATATGTGCAAGGGACTGGGTTTTGTACTGTAACTAAAATGAAATGGACATAAGCTATGTCTTCCTGGAAATTTTGGATGTATGGAGGTATGAATAAGTTGAGTTGTAAGGAGAAAACTGAAAATTTCTTAAGGAGAGTACACTATCACCTCAGAGGAAAAGAAAATCATAGAGGGAAATTTATGGAAGAGGTAACAGATGGGTTCATTCTTAAGGGTTAGATAGGATATAGAAATGAATGATCATCCAAATCCACTCAATCTGCAAATCTGAATGTATAAATTTATGTATGCTAATTAAGATGCTAACTCCTTGGAGGCACAGGAGTATTTGAAGAAAAAGATTCTTCTTCAGCAATAACTGGTAATTTCCATTATGGGTTGATTCCATTGAGGTAGACCCTACTCTCAAAATGATCCTTTTATGAGTTGCTGTATGCTGAGATGGAGAATGAAATGAGTCCTTGACATGTAAGTGTCAAAGAGCTGCTCAGTTCATGGATCCATTAAAGTGAAAAGGAGAAGACAAGGTGTAGATGTAGAAGGCCTTGAGCTTACCTCCTCCCTCAAGAAGACCAAACTCAGAACTAACTGCTGAGCAACCATCAATAAAATAAACTGGAACCTGCCCAAAAAGACATTCTACATAGAAGGATATAAAGAAGAAACCATCATCTATTAGACATCATGTCTCAGGTGTTTGTCTCCTCTGTGTTTTTGCTTAGGCTGTCCCCTCTGCCAGAAATGCCTTTTCCCTTTGTCTTAACCTAGGTAACTAAACTCAGTGGCTATCTTTGCCAAGACAGGTGACTCCACGGAGAGGACCCTTCCCCTTGTGCTTTTGTAGTACCCTGGGATGACCTCTACCCTCAGGCAGCTCATGGTGTTGATGATTAAGTAGCCGTTTTCCTGAGTTCTCCCTTCACAATGAGCTCCTCACCTTTCCATCCTTTTTGCCATGCACATTGTAGGCATTCCAATCTGCTACTGTATCTTTTCTGGAGTGAATACAGTCCACGTACATATTCTGTGAAGTCTTGATATATTTGGATTTATTTTTAATCTTATTTGATGCTACTTAAGCACAGAGTCGGACACGACTGAAGCGACTTAGCAGCAGCAGCAGCAGCAAGCAGAGACATTACTTTGCCAACCAAGGTCCGTCTAGTCAAGGCTATGGTTTTTCCCATGGTCATGTATGGATGTGAGAGTTGGACTGTGAAGAAAGCTGATCGCCGAAGAATTGATGCTTTTGAACTGTGGTGCTGGAGAAGACTCTTGAGAGTCCCTTGGAAAGCAAGGAGATCCAACCAGTCCATTCTAAAGGAGATCAATCCTGGGTGTTCATTGGAAGGTCTGATGTTAAAGCTGAAACTCCAATCCTTTGGCCACCTCATGAGACAAGTTGACTCACTGGAGAAGACTCTGATGCTGGGAAAGGTTGGGGGTGGGAGGAGAAGGGGACAACAGAGAATGAGATGGCTGGATGGCATCACCGACTCGATGGACATGAGTTTGAGTGAACTCTGGGAGTTGGTGATGGACAGGGAGGCCTGGCGTGCTGTGATTCATGGGGTCGCAGAGAGTCGGACATGGCTGAGCGACTGAACTGAACTGAACTGAAACCATTTTCTGGTAAAGAATTTGCCTGCCAATGCAGGAGATGTAAGAGAGTTGAATTCAATCTCTGGGTCAGGAAGATTCCCTCGAGGAGGGCATTGCAGCCAACTCCAGTATTCTTGCCTGGAGAATCCCATGGACAGAGGAGCCTGGCAGGCTACAGTCCATGGGGTCTCAAAGAGTCAGACATGACTGAAGCAACATAGCACAACACAGCAAAAGCGTAAACAATTTTCTGGGCTTTCCAGGTGGCAATAGTGGTAAAGAACCCTCCTGCCAATGCAGGAGACGAAAGAAATATGGGTTCGATCCCTGGGTTGGAAAGGTACCCTGGAGGAGGGCATAGCAACCCACTCCAGTATTCTTGCCTGGAGGAAGAATACACAAACACACTCAATTTTCTATGCTTTATTTTAAAAATCTTTTTCTGTATTCTTTTGGGTGAACTTGAAACAAATTACTTTTATTTCCCTTTGTGATTTTAAGTCATACATTTTATTTCTACTGCATTCTATTTTAGTGGTTAAGCTAAACGTTTAGAAAATGCATACTTCCCTTGAGAAAGTCAAGTAAGTTAACATTTGTTTTTCTCCACCTAAATAGTATAATGACCTTGGAATGCTAAAAATCTTGTCACTCTCATTTTGCATAAATTGCCCCATTTTTTAGTTCACTGTTATTATTAAATTATGTTTATTTTTAAATGAAATTTATTTCTGCTGAAGAACAATTAACCAAACATGAGTGAGTCTAATGCTGGACTTTTATTCTGTTTCATGAATCTATTTGCTGTCCTGACACCAGCACCATACTGTTTTTATTCCTATATCTTTAAAGCAAAGATTTTAATTGGGAAGTATAATCTTCCCGTTCTGCCCTTTCTGTTTGTTTGTTTTGGTTCTTCTGGGTCTCTTAAATTGCCATAGGCATTTTAGAGTCAATTTGTCAATTTTTACAGAAAAGTTACTAGGATTTTGAGTGATTTTTTGATTAAGTATCCAATTTTATTTTTTAAAATATGGATGACCATTTCCCCAGCACTATTTTTTAAAAAATCCATCCCCACTGATTTACACATTCACATATATAATATAATAAATGTACACACATATATGCATTCATTTCTAGGCTATATACTCCATTTCATTGATTTTTTTTGGAGGGGCGGGTAATGGCAACCAACTCCAGTATTCTTGCCTAGAGAACCCCACGGACGGAGGAGCCTGGTAGGCTACAGTTCAGTTCAGTTCAGTTCAGTTGCTCAGTCGTGTCTGACTCTTTGCAACCCCATGAACCACAGCACGCCAGGCCTCCCTGTCCATCACCAATTCCCGGAGTTCACTCAAACTCATGTCCATCGAGTAGGTGTCTCCTTGTTCTTTGATTTTGGGATTGTTTTGACTATCTTAGAATTTTTATTTTCCACATTATCTTGTCAATTTCTACAAAAAAATAGAAATGTTGCTGATTTTCTAATTGGAATCACTTTGAATCCTAGATGAATCTGAGGAGACTGAATACTTTCTGATATTAAATCTTTTAATATATTGATTCTGCTTTATCTCATCATTTACTTAGTCAAATTACTACTTTTGAATATAATTTAAAATTTTTTCCATAAATATTTTATACACTTTTGTTAGATTTATTATCATGTACCTTACATTTATAGAAGTTACTGTAAATGACAAACTTTTTCTTACTATTTTACAGAGATGCAAATGATTTATTATTATGATTTTATATTCAGCCAAATTCTTATAAAAGACTGTAATTTTACCATCTTATTAAAGAGATTTTTATTTTGTCCTTTGTAGCCTATATCAGATGAACATTATATCTACTTCTGTGGGCAGGAATCCCTTAGAAGAAATGCAGTAGCCATCATAGTCAACAAAAGAGTCCGAAATGCAGTACTTGGATGCAATCTTAAAAATGACAGAATGATTTCTGTTCGTTTCCAAGGCAAACCATTCAGTATTACAGTAATCCAGGCCTATGCCCCAACCAGTAACGCTGAAGAAGCTGAACGGTTCTATGAAGACCTACAAGACCTTTTAGAACTAACACCCAAAAAGATGTCCTTTTCATTATAGGGGACTGGAATGAAAAAGTAGGAAGTCAAGAAACACCTGGAGTAACAGGCAAATTTGGCCTTGGAGCACGGAATGAAGCAGGGCAAAGGCTAATAGAGTTTTGTCAAGAGAATGCACTGATCACAGCAAACACCCTCTTCCAACAACACAAGAGAAGACTCTACACATGGACATCACCAGATGGTCAACACCGAAATCAGATTGATTATATTCTTTGCAGCCAAAGATGGAGAAGCTCTATACAGTTAGCAAAAACAAGACCAGGAGCTGACTATGGCTCAGATCATGAAGTCCTTATTGCCAAATTCAGACTTAAATTGAAGAAAGTATGGAAAACCACTAGACCACTCAGATATGACCTCAATCAAATCCCTTATGATTATACAGTGGAAGTGAGAAATAGATTTAAGGGACTAGATCTGATAGATAGAGTGCCTGATGAACTCTGGACGGAGGTTCATGACATTGTACAGGAGATAGGGACCAAGACCATCCCCATGGAAAAGAAATGCAAAAAAGCAAAATGGCTGTCTGGGGAGGCCTTACAAATAGCTGTGAAAAGAAGAGAGGCGAAAAGCAAAGGAGAAAAGGAAAGATATAAGCATCTGAATGCAGAATTCCAAAGAATAGCAAGGAGAGATAAGAAAGCCTTCTTCAGTGATCAATGCAAAGAAATAGAGGAAAACAACAGAATAGGAAAAACAAGAGATCTCTTCAAGAAAATTAGAGATAGCAAGGGAACATTTCATGCAAAGATGGGCTCGATAAAGGACAGAAATGGTATGGACCTAACAGAAACAGAAGATATTAAGAAGAGGTGGCAAGAATACACAGAAGAACTGTACAAAAAAGATCTTCATGACCAAGATAGTCACGATAACATGATCACTGACCTAGAGCCAGACATCTTGGAATGTGAAGTCAAGTGGGCCTTAGAAAGCATCACTACGAACAAAGCTAGTGGAGGTGATGGAATTCCAGTTGAGGTATTTCAAATCTTGAAAGATGATGCTGTGAAAGTGCTGCACTCAATATGCCTGCAGATTTGGAAATCTCAGCAGTGGCCACAGGACTGGAAAAGGTCAGTCTTCATTCCAATCCCAAAGAAAGGTAATGCCAAAAAATGCTCAAACTACCACACAATTGCACTCATCTCACACGCTAGTAAAGTCATACCCTAATTTCTCTAAGCCAGGCTTCAGCAGTATGTGAACCGTGAACTCCCAGATGTTCAAGCTGGTTTTAGAAAAGGCAGAGGCACCAGAGATCAAATTGCCAACATCTGCTGGATCATGGAGAAAGCAAGAGAGTTCCAGAAAAACATCTATTTCTGCTTCATTGACTATGCCAAAACCTTTGACTGTGTGGATCACAATAAACTGTGGAACATTCTGAAAGAGATGGGAATACCAGACCACCTGACCTGCCTCTTGAGAAACCTGTATGCAGGTCAGGAAGCAACAGTCAGAACTGTACATGGAACAACTGACTGGATCCAAATAGGAAAAGGAGTACATCAAGGCTGTATATTGTCACCTTGCTTATTTAACTTATATGCAGAGTACATCATGAGGAACTCTGGGCTGGAAGAAGCACAAGCTGGAGTCAAGATTGCTGAGAGAAATATAAATAACCTCAGATATGCAGATGACACCACCCTTATGGCAGAAAGTGAAGAGGAACTTAACAGCCTCTTGATGAAAGTGAAAGAGGAGAGTGAAAAGGCTGGCTTGAAGCTCAACATTCAGAAAACAAAGATCATGGCATCTGGTCCCATCACTTCATGGGAAATAGATGGAAAAACAGTGGAAACAGTGTCAGACTTTATTGTTTTGGGCTCCAAAATCACTGCGGATGCTGATTGCAGCCATGAAATTAAAAGACGCTTACTCCTTGGAAGGAAAGTTATGACCAACCTTGATAGTATATTGAAAAGCAGAGACATTCCTTTGCCAACAAAGGTCCATCTAGTCAAGGCTATGGTTTTTCCAGTGGTCATGTATGGATGTGAGAGCTGGACTGTGAAGAAAGCTGATTGCCGAAGAATTGATGCTTTTGAACTGTGGTGCTGGAGAAGACTCTTGAGAGTCCCTTGGAAACCAAGAAGATCCAACCAGTCCATTCTAAAGGAGATCAATCCTGGGTGTTCATTGGAAGGACTGATGCTAAAGCTGAAACTCCAATACTTTGGCCACCTCATGTGACGAGTTGACTCACTGGAAAAGACTCTGATGCTGGGAAAGGTTGGGGGCGGGAGGAGAAGGGGATAACAGAGAATGAGATGGCTGGATGGCATCACCGACTCGATGGACATGAGTTTGAGTGAACTCTGGGAGTTGGTGATGGACAGGGAGGCCTGGAGTGCTGTGATTCATGGGGTCGCGCAGATTTGGACACGACTGAGTGACTGAACTGAACTGAACTGAGCCTATATATTTTTATTTTTCTTACTCATTGTCTAGGATGTCTAGCACCATGTTGAAAAGAAAAAATGGTAATGCAAGTTACCCTTGTTTAAGTGTGATCTTACAAGGAAAGCTTTCAGTGTTTTACTACCAGGTATGTTTGCTTTGGCAAGCCACTCCAGTACTCTTGCCTGGAAAATCCCATGGATGGAGCAGCCTGGTAGGCTGCAGTCCGTGGGGTCGCTAAAGGTCGGACACAACTGAGCGAATTCACTTTCACTTTTCACTTTCACACATTGGAGAAGGAAATGGCAACCCACTCCAGTGTTCTTGCTTGGAGAATCCCAGGGACCGAGGAGCCTGGTGGGCTTCCATCTATGGGGTCACACAGAGTTGGACACGACTGAAGTGACTTAGCAGCAGCAGCAGCAGCATGTTTGCTTTACATATTCTTAGTGATGTACTGACCTAAGGCTATTTGGTCATGTGCAGGGCTTTGAACAGGTTACATAAGCTATTTTGAATCTTTTAGGTAAGTATTTGTTTAAGAAATGTCTGATTTGATCTGAGACTTGCTTTTCTTTGAATGGCTATTATTTTTATTGAAAGAAGGTTTACATCTACTGAGCTGATTGTATAATTTTTCTCTTTTAATCTGTTAATGTGTCGAATTACAGTGATATTTTAATATTAATCCAATATTGCATTCTTAGGATAAACCAAACTTGGTTATCACATAATACTTGTTGTACATTACTATGTTCAGTTATATGTGAATTTGTTTAGGATTTTTGCATCTATCCACTTCCCTGATGGCTAAGCATGTAAAGAATCCACCTACAATGCAGGAGACACAGGAAATGTGGGTTTGATCCCTGGGCTGGGAAGATCCCCTGGGGAAGGAAATGGCAACCCACTCCAGAATTCTTGCCTGAAAACCCCCATGGACAGGGGAACCTGGCAGGCTTCCATCCAAAGGGTTGCAAAGAGTCGGACACGACTGAGGGACTGAGAATAAGACATGAATCAGATTGGCCTGATTTTCTTCTTAGTACTATCTTTCCAAAAAGTACTATCAGTTTCCTTTTTAGTACTATCTTTCCAAAATGTCAAAATCTGGCTTCTCAAACATTACTAACATAGCCTTTTGATCAGACAAACTGACAATTTCCTAAGAATGCCAGCCCCTGCAAAGCTTTGGCTTAGAGGTTAAAGCATCCGCCTCCAATGCGGGAGACCCGGGTTCGATCCCTGGGTCGGGAAGATCCCCTGGAGCAGGAAACGGTAACCCACTCCAGTATTCTTGCCTGGAGAATCCCATGGACGGAGAAGCCTGGTAGGCTGCAGTCCACGGGATCGCATAGAGTCGGACACGACTGAGTGACGGAACGGATGAGAAAATGGAAGGTAAGATCAGAATTTGTTAAACTGAAAGTTGGATTTAAAGGCAGGTCTTTTAAAGGAGGCAGGGCTGATTAGGACTGGGTAAGAATTTAAGATCCAACAGTCCAGGATTAGTGGAGAGGCAGCAAAAGATTGAGAGTCTTAGGTTGTAAGCTGTTAATGTTTCACACTGAGGAGGTGATGACTCTTCTGGGAAATTCCTACAATGAAGAGCAAATAACCGTTTGCCCGAGCAGGAGACTCCTGGAAGAATAAACATGCTAATGAGTACAAGAATGTGGCAAGAATACACAGAAGAACTGTACAAAAAAGATCTTCCCGACCAAGATAGTCACGATAACGTGATCACTGACCTAGAGCCAGACATCTTGGAATGTGAAGTCAAGTGGGCCTTAGAAAGCATCACTACTAACAAAGCTAGTGGAGGTGATGGAATTCCAGTTGAGCTATTACAAGTCTTGAAAGATGATGCTGTGAAAGTGCTGCACTCAATATGCCAGCAGATTTGGAAAACTCAGCAGTGGCCACAGGACTGGAAGAGGTCAGTCTTCATTCCAATCCCAAAGAAAGGCAATGCCAAAGAATGCTCAAACTACCGGACAATTGCCCTCATCTCACACGCTAGCAAAGTCATGCTCAAAATTCTCCAAGCCAGGCTTCAGCAATATGTAAACCGTGAACTCCCAGATGTTCAAGCAGGTTTTAGAAAAGGCAGAGGCACCAGAGATCAAATTGCCAACATCCGCTGGATCATGGAGAAAGCAAGAGAGTTTCAGAAAAACATCTATTTCTGCTTCATTGACTATGCCAAAGCCTTTGACTGTGTGGATCACAATAAACTGTGGAACATTCTGAAAGAGATGGGAATCCCAGACCACCTGACCTGCCTCTTGAGAAACCTGTATGCAGGTCAGGAAGCAACAGTTAGAACTGGACATGGAACAACAGACTGGTTCCAAATAGGAAAAGGTGTACGTCAAGGTTGTATATTGTCACCTTGCTTATTTAACTTATATGCAGAGTACATCATGAGGAACGCTGGGCTGGAAGAAGCAGAAGCTGGAGTCAAGATTGCTGGGAGAAATATCAATAACCTCAGATATGCAGATGACACTACACTTATGGCAGAAAGTGAAGAGGAACTCAAAAGCCTCTTGATGAAAGTGAAAGAGGAGAGTGAAAAGGTTGGTTTGAAGCTCAACATTCAGAAAACAAAGATCATGGCATCTGGTCCCATCACTTCATGGGAAATAGATGGAAAAACAGTGGAAACAGTGTCAGACTTTGTTTTTTGGGGCTCCAAAATCACTGCAGATGCTGATTGCAGCCATGAAATTAAAAGACGCTTGCTCCTTGGAAGGAAAGTTATGACCAACCTTGATAGTATATTAAAAAGCAGAGACATTACTTTGCCAACCAAGGTCCGTCTAGTCAAGGCTATGGTTTTTCCCGTGGTCATCTATGGTTGTGAGAGTTGGACTGTGAAGAAGTCTGATCGCCGAAGAATCGATGCTTTTGAACTGTGGTGTTGGAGAAGACTCTTGAGAGTCCCTTATACTGCAAGGAGATCCAACCAGTCCATTCTAAAGGAGATCAATCCTGGATGTTCATTGGAGGGACTGATGCTAAAGCTGAAACTGCAATACTTTGCCCACCTCATGCGACGAGTTGACTCACTGGAAAAGACTCTGATGCTGGGAAAGGTTGGGGGCGGGAGGAGAAGGGGACGACGGAGAATGAGATGGCTGGATGGCATCACCGAGTCTGTGGACATGAGTTTGAGTGTACTCCGGGAGTTGGTGATGGACAGGGAGGCCTGGCGTGCTGTGATTCATGGGGTCGCGGAGAGTCGGACACGACTGAGCGACTGAACTGAACTGAACTGAACTGAACTGAATGAGTACAAAGAAATGGTGCAAGTTACAATAACACAGGGCAATAAGGTGTGGTTTGGTCCAGTGTTTCTGTGTTCAGAAGCTTGGTGTCAAGATTGTGCTAGATTAATGAAATGAATGGTGGATCATTCCTTCATTTTTAATGCTATGGTATATTTTGCATAAGATCAGAATTCTTTGTCATTTGAGCATTTGGGTGTATATAACTTTTAAAATAGTCTTAAGGTTGGTATTTTCCTTGTGAGAAGATTAACATTGATTTCATTTTCTTTTTAATTAGACATTGTTTAGAGCAATTTTAGGTTCACAGCAAAACTGAGAGAAAAAGCACAAAAAAATTCTTAATATACACACCCTGCCCCTACCCCTGCCCCTCACCACCCCCAGTAGCTTCCCCACTATCAACTCCCCATGCCAGACTAGTACATTTGTTATAATCAACAAACCTATGTTGACTCATCATGATCACCCAAAGTCCACAGTTTATATCAGGATTCACTCTTCGTGTTGTACATTTGTCAACTACAAATTGGCACTTAGCAAGAACATTGCCAACGACTAAACAACAAAGGCATTTGCCATCTGCCTCTACAGAGACTGAACCCCATGCTGCTATAGCTGATGACCTTCAACAACCCCTGAGGGAATTCAGGGTGGAGTGAGGCACTCTGTGCTCCAGGGAATCTGGTGGGACAATTCTTTAGATAGTTGGATGTTTTTAGGAACAGATTTTATGATCTCAATCCTTTCATCTCCTCATATCTAGAAAAGAACTAAATCCCTTCATTTTGATAGCAGATCCTCATGATTAACAAAAAACCTTTTGTAAAATGAGTGCTTCATGGTATTGAACTCCCTCTTCACCAAAACCTTATATATTGACTTTCCCCCACTGTCACTTTGGAGCAGTCTCTCAGAGCTATCTGAGATACTGCCTCCCGGGCTGTAGTCCTCATTTTGCCCCAAATAAAACTTAACTCAAAACTCTCAAGTTGTACATCTTTTTAGTGAACACATTCTATGGGTTTTGACAAAGGTATAATGACATATATCCCTCATTATTGTATCATACAGAATAGTTTCACTGCCCTAAAAATCCTCTGCCCTAAACATTCCACTGCCCCACCTAATAATAGTCCCAACCTCCCTCTTAACCCCTGGCAACCACTGATCTTTTTACTGCTTCCATAGTTTTGACTTTTCCAGAATATCATAGAGTTGGAATCATACAATATATAGCCTTTTCAGATTGGTTTCTTCAACTTAGTAATTTGCATTTAAGTTTCCCCTGTGTCTTTTCATGATTAAATAGCTCATTTCTTTTTAGAAATCCATTGTTTAGTTCATCCATTTTCTGGATGCACTACAGTTAATTTATTCACTCACCTACTAAAGGACATCTTTGTTGCTTTCTGTTCTGGGAAATTATGAATAAAGCAGCTATGAAGATTTGTGTGCAAGTTTTTGTGTGGACAGTTTTCAGCTCCTTTGGGTAAATGCCAAGGAGCACAATTACTGTGTATTATATTTAAAGGTCTGTTTAGTTTTGTAGAAACTGTGAAGCTGTCTTCCAAGCTGTCTGTTTTGCATTCTCATCAACAATGAGTTCTTGTTGCTTTATAACCTCAGGAACTTTTGGTGTTGCCAGTGTTTTGGGTTTTGACCATTCTAATAGGCATGTAGTGGTGTATCTCAATGTTGTTTTCATTTACAATTTCGGTGTCCAGCATCTTTTCATATGTTTGTTTGCCATCTGTATATCTTCTTTCATTTTGTCTGCCCTCTGATGGATAAGGATAAGAGGCTTGTGGAAGCTTCCTGATGGGAGAGACTGACTATGGGGGAATCTGGGTCTTATTTTGATGGGCGGGGCCATGCTCAGTAAATCGTTAATCCAATTTTCTGCTGATGGGCAGGGCTGTGTTCCCTCCCTCTTGTTTGGCCTGAGGCCAAACTATGATAGGGGTAATGAGGGTAATGGGGACCTCCTTCAAAAGGGCTTATGCCAGCACTGTTGTATTCAGTGCCCCTGACCTCACAGAGGGCCATTGTTCATCCACGCCTCCACCAGAGACTCCTGGACACTCACAGGCAAGTCTGGCTCAGTCTCTTATGGGGATATTGCTCCTTTCTCCTGGCTCCTGGTGTGCACAAGGTTTTGTTTGTGCCCTTCAAGAATCTGTTTCCCCAGTCCTGTGGAAGTTCTGTAATCAAATTCCACTGGCCTGCAAAGCTGGATCCAGACATCCTGGAATGCAAAGTCAAGTGGGCCTTAGGAAGCATCACTGCAAACAAAGCTAGTGGAGGTGATGGAATTCCAGTGGAGCTATTTCAAATCCTAAAAGATGCTGCTGTGAAAGTGCTGCACTCAATATAAACTCAGCAGTGGCCACAGGACTGGAAAAGTTCAGTCTTCATTCCAATCACAAAGAAAGGCAATGCCAAAGAATGCTCACACTACTGCACAATTGCACTCATCTCACACGCTAGTGAAGTAATGTTCAAAATTCTCCAAGCCAGGCTTCAGCAATACGTGAACCGTGAATTTCCAGATGTTCAAGCTGGTTTTAGAAAAGGTAGAGGAACCAGAGATCAAATTGCCAACATCTGCTGGATCATGGAAAAAGCAAGAGAGTTCCAGAAAAACATCTACTTCTGCTTTACTGACTATGCCAAAGTCTTTTACTGTGTGGATCACAACAAACTGTGGAACATTCTTAAAGTGATGGGAATATCTGACCTGCCTCCTGAGGAATCTGTATGCAGGTCAAGAAGCAACAGTTAAACCAGACATGGAACAACAGACTGGTTCCAAATTGGAAAAGGAGAACATCAAGGCTGTATATTGTCACTCTGCTTATTTAACTTACATGCAGAGTATATCATGTAAAATGCCAGGCCAGATGAAGCACAAGCTGGAATCATGATTGCCAGGAGAAATATCAATAACCTCAGATATGCAGATGACACCACCCTTATGGCAGAAAGCGAAAAAGAACTAAAGAGCCTCTTGATGAAAGTGAAAGGGGAGAGTGAAAAAGTTGGCTTAAAACTCAACATTCAAAAAATGAAGATCATGGCATCTGGTCCCATCAGTTCAGTTCAGTTCAGTCGCTCAGTTGTGTCCAACTCTTTACGACCCCATGAATCACAGCACACCAGGCCTCCCTGCCCATCACCAACTCCCGGAGTTCACTCAAACTCATGTCCATCGAGTCAGTGATGCCATCCAGCCATCTCATTCTCTGTCGTCCCCTTCTCCTCCCACCCCCAATCCCTCCCAGCATCAGACTCTTTTCTAGTGAGTCAACTTGTCCATGAGGTGGCCAAAGTATTCATGGCAAATAAATGGGCAAACAATGGAAACAGTGCCAGAGTTTATTTTCTTGGGCCTCAAAATCACTGCAGATGGTGACTTCAGCCATGAAATTAAAAGGTACTTGAACCTTGGAAGCAAAGCTATGACCAATCTAGATAGCATAATAAAAAGCTGAGATATTACTTTGCCAGCAAAGGTCCATCTAGTCAAAGCTATGGTTTTTCCAGTAGTCATGTATGACTGTGAGAGTTGAACCATAAAGAAAGCTGAGTGCAGAAGAATTGATGCTTTTGAACTGTGGTGTTGGAGAAGACTCTTGAGAGTCCCTTGGACTGAAAGAAGATCCAACCAGTCATTCTAAAGGAAATCAGTCCTGAATATTCACTGGAAGGACTGTTGCTGACGCTGAAACTCCAATCCTTTGGCCACCTGATATGAAGAACTAACTCATTAGAAAAGACCCTGATGCTGGGAAAGATTGAAGGCAGGAGGAGAAGGGGATGACAGAGGATGAGATTGTTGGATGGCTTCACTGACTCAATGGACTTGATTTTGAGCAAGTTCTGGGAGTTGGTGATGGACAGGGAAGCTTGGCATGCTGCAGTCCATGGGGTCGCAAAGAATCAGACACAACTGAGCGACTGAACTGAATGAACTGATATCTTCTTTGGTGAGATCCTATAATCATTTTGTACCTGGGTTGGTTTTCTTGTTGAGTTTTAAGAGTTTTAGTACAGTTTGGATAATGGTCCTTTATCGGACATGTCTTTTGCAAATATTTTTTTCCCAGTCTGTGGTTTGTATTTTATTTCTCTTGACAATATCTTTCACAGAGAAGAAGCTTTTTAATTTTAACAAAGTGTAGTTTATAAATGATTTCTTTTGTGGATCATGCCTTTGGTGTTGTACCTAAAAAGTCATCACCATATCTTGCATGCATGCATGCTAAGTTGCTTGAGTCATGTCTGACTCTTTGCAATCCTATGGACTGTAGCCCACCAGGCTCTGTCCATGGGATTCTCCAGGCAAGGATACTGGAGTGGGTTGCCATGTCCTCCTCCAGGGAATCTTCCTGACCCAGGGATCAAACCTGAGTGTTTTATGTCTCCTGCATTGGCAGGTGGGTTCTTTACCACTAGCTCCACCTGGGAAGCCCCACTAAATCCTATATAATATTATTACCTGGGATCTCCTGAGAACACTAATATCCAGGCCTTATCCTAAACCAATCAAATAAATATATTTGAGTTGGGACCCAGGTATTAGGATTTTTAAAGCTTTCCCAGGTAATTCCAACACAGGTCCTAAGTTGAGAACCTCTATACTCACATAAGAAAAAAGAAAACATTTTTACTAAATGTTACTATAGGCTGTGGGGAATTTTAGAAGTCAATGGGAAATGAAAGTAATTTTTTAAAAAAAGGACTTTGATTTTGAATTTCAAGCTACAGATGGCTCTGAAAACAGGACAAAACATAGAAAATCTGTTAGAAGTATAAAACCTCATTGTAATGTGGTAGTGTGGTTAGTCTGTAAACATCTATCTGCCAATCTGTAAACTGGTTGCAATGATGAAATACAAGACTGAAATGCAATGTAATGATGAGATGCAAACTGAAATACAAAACAAAAGTCATAATCTTATACAAGGTCACATTGATTTTCTCCTGTGTTATCTTTTAGGAGTTTTAGTTTTGCATTTTACACTTATGTCTATCCATTTTGACTTAATCTTTGTAAAGGGTGTCAAGTTTATGCCTATATATATATATATTTTTTTTTTTTGGTAGAGGATATGTAGTTGTTCTAGCATCATTTTTCTATTTCTTTAAAGTTTAGCTGTATACTTTAAAGGATGTTTGTTTAATTTCTGGGTATTTTTAGGGGGGAATTTTTCAGTGTGTCTTTTCTATTAATATCGTGATGCGGGAAAAAGTTCTCTGTTAACACTTGTTGAAATAAATAAATCACATGACTGGGAAATATACTGAAAGTTGAGCCTGTTAGAAAAAAAAAGTGGAAAAGATAAATTAGTAAACTCAGCAGTTTTCCTTACAATTTTATTTCCAAGATTTCATCAGCGTTCATTCTGTTTTACATGAAACCACACATACGCCATGGTATTACTTAACCTTAGCCGTGGGCATGACTTTCCTGGGTCAGATCCAAGCCTGACAACTGTGGTGAATTCAGATTCTGTTTTGTGGCTGCACTGAGGCAGGTTGCAAGAGTGGTATGTGGTCATGAAGCGGTGTCCTTTTGGCCCACAGAGAGAAGAGACCACAAAATACAAAGACCTGCCACATTGTTCTGAAGAGGGAATTATCACTATTAAAAGTTAATGTTCAAAAAAGTATAAGATCATGACTCTTATAGAGATGGAGATGGAACATGTGTTAAATGTTTTATTTGATTCATAATGAAGGAATCACACTGCTTTATAACTGGCTCAAAGGAAATTAACAAAGTGCAAATTCCTATGAAATGAAGGAGTGCTGAAATGAATGTGCACGGGCAGACACTGCTCTTTAGCGCCTTGTAAGTTGGGGAGGTAAGTCAATTGAAGCTCTCTTGGACAGGACAGAATTTGCATGCTTACAGATAAGCATTCATTTCTATTAGCTATCTATCATTTTTCAGAGTTGTAAAATAGCTTTCATAGAATTACAATAAGATACCCTGGAAAGATAGGCTAGAGACAATACATAGTTTTCCATCAAAACACAAATTTTTCCCTATACCATGAAGTCTGAGACAGTTTGCCAATTAATCAAATGAATTTAATTTTCTAAAGATTGATTGACCCACCAACTTGGTTTTATGTGGAATAGAGAAGGAGATGAGAACAATGCCCTCCCTACATGTTTCTCCTGCCAGCTCTGCCTGCCAAGACACAATCACAGAGTCTTACCTACCCAAATCAGTATTCATTGAATGTTCTAGAACACAACATATAGTGAATGTGTTTTACATTGCAGTACAGTCCAAGCATACATAGACACAAAAGTGAAACTAAAGTTTTACTAAAACAAACCGTATCTTTATTATGCAGAATACCCTCTTATATTTTCCTTTTCATTCCACTCGTTTTGACAAAATGTTGGTTGTCACTACTATATTAAGACCCACTAATAAAGAAATTTTCAATTTTGGCTGCACATTTATGTCACTTAAAGAGCTTTCTGATACCTGGGTGGCACTCCCAAAGATTCTGATAAAAATGTTCTGGCTTCTGGCCTGGGCATCTGTGCCATTAAAAATTCCTCAGGTGATGTGATGTCCAGCAAAGGCTAAGAACTATTTTCCCCGAACAGAACTACAACTGTCAGACCCTGTTCTCTGCATGTCTGGCCTGCATTCCATGGCAAATGAACATGTTAACAGTGGGCTGCGGTCATCAGATTAACCAACCCTTGTTAATAGGATGAAATAATCATTTTGTTTTACATGAAGCAAGGAGAAACTGTTCCTTAAGATGGCCCCTATGGAATAAAACTAATTACTGGAATTTTAGGCATCTAACTATCTTGAAGCAACCAAAATAAAACTACTCATTATTATTTCTTCAAAATTGAATAATTTATTATTCTTTTAAAGCCAACCTTCTTATATCTGCAACTTCTGTAATCCATTGATTACTGAAATGATGCTCAATTTTCTTTCCTAATCTTCCTGAATCTACGTTATAATTAGGATTCTCAAAGTTGCTTTAGGTTTGGGAATTTATTCTTGACTCTTCCCCCTACCATATTTATGACTTTGGGCAAACATTTAAACTCCCTTTGTTTCAATGTTTTTAAATCAGGAGAATTATTTTAGTCATTTCTGCTTCATTGCTCTCATAGCATTGTGGGATGAGACTTTCAAATTACATCAAAACATGAAACTGGTAACAGGGCACCCAGCTTTCTCAGAAGCTCCCTAATTCAGTTTCATGTAACCAGGTGGTGCACCTTTATGGAACATTGACTTCACCTCAGCCACTATTTTAGAAACTGAATTACAAAGATAAATAGGTCATCACCCTTACTGCCAAGTTGTTAACAGATGGAACAATAGACAGGAAAACAGTGGCAATACAAGATGGTATCTGCCAGAGTCTTGCTCCTGACACAATGGAGTTACGGGAATGTAGCCTGAATTTTCTTGGTAGTACCACTGAAGTTTCCCAGGGAAGCCTGTTCGAAGGTGGTAAAGACTGATCTGACCATACTCATCCTATCCCGCACACTAGTTTGAGTGCTAAAGCAGAGCTGCGGTCATTATACTTTTCTTTTTTCCTATTACCTACCTTTGTCTATTATCTATATCTGGAGATGATTTTTCTTCCACCAGTATGTCTTCATCGGGGGCATCCCTGGTGAATCAGATGATAAATAATCTGCCTGCAATGTGGGAGATCTGAGTTCAATCCTTGGGTTGGGAAGATCCCCTGGAGAAGGGGCATGGCTACCCACTGCAGTATTCTTGCCTGGAAAATTCCGTGAATGAAGAAACCTGGTGGGCTGTAGTCCATGCAGTCTCAAAGAGTCATACACTTCTTTCTGTCTTCATTAGAACCACATTGAGATTCTAAACTATTGTCTAATCCTTTAGTCTTAGATAATTTAAACAAACTAGCAATGTCTTTCCTGGCAGAGATAATGACTTCTCAAAGCTGAGGAGGAGGGTAAGTGACCAAATGCTGTCTCTCCCTTTTAAGGCCATCTTATTCCAGGATGTTGTCTTTTGGTTTTCAGCCTACTCTATGAGTGTAATTTAATCAAGCCAGATGTGCTTCCACAGAGTAAAAGATAACTGGATTAAGTACAACTGACCAAACAGTAATAAAGCTTGTCTAGAAGGACTTTTAAAGACCAACTATTGCATAAGCAATTTTTAATTCTCCACAGAATTTAGTTTAACTCTCCTTGGAGTATCTGTAAGTGAAGTTGCTCAGTTGAGTCTGACTCTTTTTGACCCAATGGACTGTAATCTACCAGGCTCCTCTATCCATGGGAGTATCTATATGAGGCATACAGTTGCTTTCATGAAACTTGTTTTTAAGATATTAATTTGAGGTTGGGGTCCATGGAGTGTTATTTGACTGGAAGACTCAGATATAACTAAATCCTACCTTCTAAGTAATCGACATTGAATTACAGCTGAGGACCAAGGGCATAGCACTTATGCATACATATACTTATTATAAATATTAGTGATATAAAGGATACGTAGCATACAATTTACAAATATAATAACAATGAAATATACAATATTCTTTTTTCAGGTGTACGGTTAAGTGATTCAGTTATATATATATATATTTTCAGATTATGTTCCATTGTAAATTCCATGTAACCAATTCTCAAAGAAGGCCTTCAGTGATTTCGGCTGAACTCTCATATCTGTAGTCCAACTGTAGTTACAGATGACAAAGGAATGTAGTTCTGATAGGGATGTTTATTGATATTGTCATAAGTGTTAATGAGTAAGGTAAAAGTGAAACAGCAGAGACAAATATTAGAACTTCACTCATTCATTGGTTATGTGACTAACTTCATTACTAAATTGGATAATAATTTTAGAACACTGGGAGAATAATCCTCAATTTTTGGTATTACTCATAACAGTTATGACACTGTTTAAACTTTTAAGTTTAACCCTCAATGTTAACATTTCTTAAGACTAGACCGAGGGTTGTCAAACTGCAACCAAATCTACCCACCATCCCAAAACACCTTGGCCTTACTTGAAAGAACATTTTATTGGAACACAAGCTTACTCATTTATTTCCATGTTGTGTATGACTTCTTGTAAGCTATAGCATGTGTTGATTAGTTGTGACTGGATGGCTTGTAAAGTTTAAAATATTTTAATCTGGCTCTTTACAGAAAAAGGTGACTGACCTATAGTCTAGACAATCAGCAAAACAACAAACCACACTCTGTCCTGTAGTGTTTGCCAATTTCCATGTTGTAAAACTCCAAGGCTTGTTTTAAGCTTCCAACGTGACATCACTGAATGTAGAGCTGAGAAGAGATTCACAGTAGTACTGCATGATTATGTAAAATTTGCACTGTACAGTTGAAATTGACATAAAGAATTTCAAGGGCATAGGTAATAAAAAAAACTAAAATAATTAGGAAGCGATGAATTTTATTGTCTTTACTTTTAATATAATTTATTTGATTTCAAGTTTATGTAATTTACTTTACCCTAGTTTAACAGCTGACTCGCTAAGTTCCTGAACATTTTATAATCGGCTTTCAGGATCTGGTCTGAGATGGCTCTGGCACTTCACTGTAAACAGCACCCTTGCGTGTGATGTTCTGCATTTGTTTGGCTAGTGAATAGGAGAGACTTCAAAGGGAGATAAGTGGAAGTGTAGCATGGGGGACCCTTGAAAATTAATAGGAGTTTGACTGAATAAATTATTTTTCTAAACATTTACTGAAAACCTACAGATGTTGGTTCAGAGATGGAACTAGAGAGTTGTGAAGACACAGCCTCGGCCACAGACCCCACAGCTAACGAAAGAGGTAGTCATTCAGTCAGCCAGTTAATCAATAATTTCTCCTACTGTGAGCCCTGTGCCACAGATTTAATGTTGTTGCTGTTTAGTTGCTAAGTCGTGTCTGACTCTTAGGTGACCCCATGGACTGTAGCCCATCAGGCTCCTCCGACCATGGGATTTCCCAGGCAAGGATACTGGACTGAGTTGTTATTTTCTTCTCCAGGGGTCTTACCAATCCAGGGATCGAACCTGAGTCTCCTGCTTGGCAGGTAGATTCTTTACCACTGAGCCACATGAGATAATTTGATCAGGCACTAAGTTGTGTCTGACTCTTTGCAACAACTGGCTGTAAAATTCTCTTGCCTATTTTTTATATTATTAACTATATGCATCAGTGTAAGGTGGAAAGCACCACAACCACAGTTGACAGGTGAATCAGTGAATTTCAGAATTACAGGGCCATATTGCGTAAGACTGATGGGAATAAGAAGTTTGTAAAGTTTTCAGTATGAACCCTCCTTGGGTTAGTGAATATAAACACTTGATAGAATAGGAGCCAAAAATATCAAGGTATAAAGTCTGTGTAAAGTCTTTTTTACGCAGGGCTTTTTTACATAGGGCTTCCCTGGTGGCTCAGAGGTTAAAGCGTCTGCCTGCAATGCGGGAGACCTGGGTTTGATCCCTGGATGGGGAAGATCCCCTGAAGAAGGAAATGGCAACCCACTCCAGTATTCTTGCCTGGAGAATCCTATGGATGGAGGAACCTGGTGGGCTACAGTCCATGGGGTCGCAAAGAGTCGGACACGACTGAGCGACTTCACTTTCAAAGTCTTTTTTATAAAAGGGTCTGAGCCCAGAGAAAAGCCACATCATGTAGTGGAAAAAAATGGGCCTTACCTTTACATGAATGTTCATTCAAATTCCTCCTTGTCGTTTCTTAGCTGAATGACCTTGGATGAATTATTTAACTTTTTGAGACTTTCTTCTTTTACTTAAAAGTGAGTAATGGTAATCTATCTCACATAATTATCATGAAGATTACTGGACCATGAAATCCTTGAGATTATGGATTAAATGTCATTTTTTGTCACCAAGTTGGTTTACAGTATATATTCATTAAAAGAATGATTGAGTCAGTCGTTATGAAGTCATTTAGAAAAAGCATACCCTCTCACTGCAATGAAATAGACCCATGGACATTTTCTGCATCATGTGACCAAAATAACAGTTTACATTGAAAATTTATGAAGGAAAAAAACCCCACTCATGTAAAAGGAGAAGTGAAATTAAATACTCAGTGCATTTGTTAACATGATCCAGTTCCTTCCTGTGGTCACTCATTGTAGATACGTCTGTACCATTTCCTAAAGTCTGTTTCCCATTCTGAACAAAGTACTTCAGTTTTCCATTCACTGGCAACCATGTTCCATTCTGGTTATTTATGCCTGCAGAATTCTCATGTGCTAGACTAGTCTGAATTGACTTTGGTGGGCCCATAGTACAGTATTCTCTTCTATGCTGCTGGTTTCTAGAATTGATAAGCATATCAGAAACACAGAGAATGTACCAAGAGCAGTCATTATAAGTAATGAAGCCTGTTATATTCTCCTGCTCAGCATCTTTGTATTAGCATCAACTTTTAAAAGCTGATAGTGATTTATGGATTCAGGGTTAGGATTAAGTCACTCTTCCATAGGTGGTAGGCAGACTAATGCTCCCTACAATGTGTTCATAACCTATCTATAGAATCTACAAATGTGCTACCTTTCATGGTAAGAGGGTGATGTAATAAAGTTAAGAGTCTTAACATAGGGAAAGTATTCTGGATTATTGAGATGATCCCGGCATAATTACAAAGGTCCTTAAAATGTAGAAGATAAAGGTAGAAGAGTCAGAGAAGGATATGCGCTGTCAACTTCAGTTTGGGATTCTGTGTTGTGCCTCAGAGCCTATTAACTAAAGACTTCAAATGTCATAAAAGTAAGTATTGTGATTTCTGTATCTGTCATGTCACAAAAAGAAGTATATAGTTTTTAAAGAATTTTGATTCTTGTATATCATTCTGAGTGGTTACCTAGGCTGTGAGTTTCTGTCTTCAGTTCAGTTCAGTTCAGTCACTCAGTCGTGTCCGACTCTCTGCGACCCCATGAATCACAGCACGCCAGGCCTCCCTGTCCATCACCAACTCCCACAGTTCACTCAAACTCATATCCGTCGAGTTGGTGATGCCATCCAGTCATCTCATTCTCTGTCATCCCTGTCTCCTCCTGCCCCCAATCCCTTCCAACATCAGAGTCTTTTCCAGTGAGTCAACTAGTCGCATGACATGGCCAAAGTATTGCAGTTTCAGCTTTAGCATCAGTACTTCCAATGAACACCCAGGATTGATCTCCTTTAGAATGGACTGGTTGGATCTCCTTGCAGTCCAAGGGACTCTCGAGAGTCTTCTCCAACACCACAGTTCAAAAGCATCAATTCTTCGGCGATCAGCTTTCTTCACAGTCCAACTCTCACATCCATACATGACCACGGGAAAAACCATAGCCTTGACTAGACGGACCTTGGTTGGCAAAGTAATGTCTCTGCTTTTTAATATACTATCTAGGTTGGTCATAACTTTCCTTCCAAGGAGTAAGCATCTTTTAATTTCATGGCTGCAATCAGCATCTGCAGTGATTTTGGAGCCCCAAAAAATAAAGTCTGACACTGTTTCCACTGTTTTTCCATCCATTTCCCATGAAGTGATGGGACCAGGTGCCATGATCTTTGTTTTCTGAATGTTGAGCTTCAAGCCAACCTTTTCACTCTCCTCTTTCACTTTCATCAAGAGGCTTTTTAGTTCCTCTTCACTTTCTGCCATAAGGGTGGTGTCATAGGTATATCTGAGGTTATTGATATTTCTCCCAGCAATCTTGATTCCAGCTTGTGCTTCTTCCAGTCCAGTGTTCCTCATGATGTACTCTGCATATAAGTTAAATAAGCAAGGTTAGTGATAGTTTAATACCCAACATGGCCATAGAGTTGCTTGCTAACATGGAAAGTCCAAAATCACACACCAATTCTCTACAGATTGAAGTGAAGTGAAAGTTGCTCAGTCGTGTCCAACTCTTTGAGACCCCATGGACTATTCAGTCCATGGAATTCTCCAGGCCAGAATACTGGAGTGGGTAGCCTTTCCCATCTCCAGGGGATCTTCCCAACCCAGGGATCAAACCCAGGTCTCCCACATTGCAGGTGGATTCTTTACCAGCTGAGCCACAATTGGGCCATAAAAAATACTTGTTCTCTGTTCTGTATGAATTGATTATACCAGGCTTGTTATCTCCCTATAACTGAATGGTAAAGCTAGCCAGACATCCTGGAATGAGAAGTCAAGTAGGCCTTGGGAAGCATCACTATGAACAAAACTAATGGAGGTGATGGAATTCCAGTGGAGGTATTTCAAATCCTAAAAGATGCTGCTGTGAAAGTGCTGCATTCAATATGCCAGCAAATTTAGAAAACTCAGCAGTGACCACAGGACTGGAAAAGTTCAGCCTTCATTCCAATCCCAAAGAAAGGCAATGCCAAAGAATGTTCAAACTACTGCACAATTGCACTCAACTCACCCACTAGCAAAGTAATGCTCAAAATTCTCCAAACCAGGCTTCAACAGTACGTGAACTGTGAAATTCCAGATGTTCAAGATGGTTTTAGAAAAGGCAGAGGAACCAGAGATCAAGTTGCCAACATCTGCTGGATCATCGAAAAATCAAGAGAGTTCCAGAAAAACACCTACTTCTGCTTTATTGACTATGCCAAAGCCTTTGACTGTGTAAATCACAACAAACTGTGGAAAATTCTTTCCACAGAAAGAACTTTTTTCCACAGAAAGAAAGATATGGGAATCCCAGACCACTTTACCTGCCTCCTGAGAAATCTGTATGTAGGTCAGGAAACAACAGTTAGAACTGGACATGGAACAATAGACTGGCTCCAAATCAGGAAAGGAGTACATCAAGGCCATATATTGTCACTGTGCTTATTTAACTTATACGCATAGTACATCATGAGAAATGCTGGACTGAATGAAGCACAGGCTGGAATCAAGATTGCCAGGAGAAATATCAGTAACCTCAGATATGGTGATGACACCATAATTATGGTAGAAAGTGAAGAAGAACTAAAAAGTCTATTGATGAAAGTGGAAGAGGAGAGTGAAAAAGTTGGTTTAAAACTCAGCATTCAAAAAATGAAGATCATGGCATCTGGTCCCATCACTTCATGGCAAATAGATGGGGAAACTGTGGAAACAGTGGGAGACTTTATTCTTTTGGGCTCCAAAATCACTGCAGATGATGACTGCAGCCATGAAATTAAAAGACGCTTGCTCCTTGGAAGAAAAGTTATGACCAACCTAGACAGCACATTAAAAGCAAAGACATTACTTTGCCAACAAAGGTCTGTCTAGTCAAAACTATAGTTTTTCCAGTAGTCATGTATGAATGTGACAGTTGGACTATAAAGAAAGCTGAGCACTGAAGAATTGATGCTTGTGAACTGTGGTGTTGGAAAAGACTCTTGAGAGTCCCTTGGACTGCAAGGAGATCCAACCAGTCCATCCTAAAGGAAACCAGTCCTGAATATTAAAGAACTGATGCTGAGCTGAAACTCCAATACTTTGGCCACCTGATGGGAAGAACTGACTCATTTGAAAAGACTCTGATGCTGGGAAAGATTGAAGGCAGGAGGCGAAGGGGGCAACAGAGGATGAGATGGCTGCATGGCATCATCGACTCAATGGACATGAGTTTGAGTAAACTCTAGGAGTTGGTGATGGACAGGGAGGCCTGGCGTGATTCAGTTCATGGGGTTGCAAAGAGTCGGACACGACTGAGCGGCTGAACTGAAAGCTAGTCTGGTTTACTATTGACTTGAAGAATAGTACCAACTGATTTTGCTTCTGTAAGTAGCATTTTCCTAATTTGGAATGATGTCCTGAATATACTTGCGCAACTGTTTTGTTCTCTCTGTCCGTCCCTCGTGAAATTCAAGCATCCTGTTTCGCCTTCTTTATTTATAATCTCATTAGTATTTTCCTTGAAATCCGACATTTGCAGATGTGAGGAATCAACTTAGTACTTTACTAATGACAAGTGAACCCTTATATTAAACTTTTTCAACAGAGTAAAAATAGATGAAGTGGAGGCAATGGCAACAGTCCCTGCTGACTACCCCCAAATTCTTACAGGAACCACTTCCTCCATGTGACTTACATAACATCTTTGCTCAGCTTCAGCTATCACCATTTGGGATCCTACTGCCTCTTAAAGGAGGAATAACTGTGGAAATATGCCTTTATGATGAAACAAAACTCTCCAGTGCTGACCTGATTAGATTACTCATCTTCAAAAAGCATATACAAAGGAAGCAAAATTTTAATTAGTTAAAATGATTCTGACCTCTTTAGAAAGAAATGCATTTTATTCAAAACAATTCCTATATGTAAAAACAAAAAACACAAATGAGAAAATGAACAGTCCAGCATATGGAGACCGGATGAGATGGGCAGCCCCATCTCAAAGGGCTCATTTACTTACCTACAGAGCGACTGCTTTCACAAAGAGCTGACTAGGTGTGTCTATATCATTGGATTTCAGTTTGCCAGTGGGCCTCTATTAAACCTGTTGCTTATAAGTGACAGAAACTCACTTTAAACTCAATTTAAACTAGGTTCAAGAGAAACAATATTTTATGGATTTATTGGATATCTTAGTCAGGAGTAGGACTCATCAGACAAGCCTAAATCCACTCAAAAGATATCATTAAAAACCATCTCTCTCTGTCTCTCAGCTCTGCTTTCTTATTTGTTGGCTTCATTCTCAAGCAGACTCTCCCATCATACTGACAAAATATTTTGTTGTTGTTCAGTCATTCAGTCACATCCCACTCTTTGCAACATTATGAAATGTAGCACACCAGGCTTCCCTGTCCTTCACGATCTCCCAGAGCTTGCTTAAATTCATGCCCATTGACTCAGTGATGCCATCCAACCATCTTGTCCTCTGTTGTCTCCTTCTCCTCCTGTCTTCAATCTTTCCTAGCATCAGGGTCTTTTCTAATGAGTAGGCTCTTTGCAGCAGGTGGCCAAACTATTGGAGCTTCAGCTTCAGCATCAATCCTTCTAATGAATATTCAGGACTGATTTCCTTTAGGATTGACTGGTTTGATGCCCTTGCAGTCCAAGGGTCTCTCAAGAGTCTTCTCCAATACCACAGTTCAAAAGCATCAATTCTTCAGCTTTCAGCCTTCTCTGTGGTCCAGCTCTCACATCCATACATGACTACTGGAAAAACTATAGCTTTGACTAGATGGACCTTTGTTGGCAAAATAATATCTCTGCTTTTTTAAAATTCTGTCTAGGTTTATCATAGCTTTTCTTCCAAGAAACAAGTGTCTTTTAATTTCATGGCTGAAGTCACCATCTGCAGTGATTTTGGAGCCCAAGAAAATAAAGTCTGACAAAATGTTTACTCACTGCAAAATCCTTGCCCTTGCCCTTTTCCATATATTTACAGCTCAGAAACCATGCTGAAAAGAAAACTTATTGTTGCCAAAAGTTCCAATGCTGTCGTTGGACTGAGTCTCACTGAACCAATGTGGGTCATGTGTCAATATCTGAGCCAATCAGGATGTTCAGGGAGTCAAATAATTTGATTTCAGTTACTATTATCATCCAGACTGAATCGCACTGGCTCTTAGATGAGGAGGATAGAGGGTAGGAAACAGGCAACTTTATTTGGGACTGGTGGGTTGAGATTCCACCTGCAATGCAGGAGACCTGGTTTTGATCCCTGGGTTGGGAAGATCCCCTGGAGGAAGGCATGGCAACCCACTTCGGTACTCCTGAGTGGAGAATTCCATGGACAGAGGAGCCTGGCAGGCTGCATGCAGTCCATGGGGTTGCAGAGAGTTGAACACCACTGAGCGACTAACACTTTCGCTTTTCATAGTGCTATGGAGTGTATGGCTCACTCTTTACCAAATCTGTTTTGTCTTCTTCTTGGATTATAATTATAATTTTCAGCCTCCTTGACAGATGGGTGTGTCCACATGACTGAGTTCTAGCCAGTGGAAGGTAACAGGTAATGTATATTACTGATAAGTCCTTAAAAATCTCCCAGCCAACTTTGGAAGCCACAAATGGAAGATAGTGGGGGCACAAAATGACAGGACTCTGGGTTCCTAAATCTCTGTCACTTGGAGGAAAACTGCTCACCAAAAAGGAACACCCATTGTGGATATTTCATCATGTTTTTTTAATTCTCCTTTTATTGAGATATAATTGACCTAAAACATTATATTAGTTTTAGGTATAGAATGTAATGATTCAGTATTTGTACATATTGCAGTGATCAGCCCAGTTTCTAATTAACATTCATCACACACATTGTTGCAATTTTTTTCTTCTGATGAGAACTTTTTGAAGATTTGGCCTCATCAACTTTCAAATATAAAGTACATTATTAATTACAGTCACCATTCTGTACATTGCATCCCCAAGGCTTATTTATTTTATAACTGAACATTGTACCTTTTGATCACCTTTACTTATTTCACACACCTTACCCCCCACCCAACACTGCCTCTGACAACCACCAATCTGTTCTCTGTGTCTCTGATTTTTTTGTTTGTTTTTGATTCCACATACAAGTGAGATCATATGTTATTCATTCTCTGACTTATTTCTCTTAGCATAATGCTTTCAAAGTCACCCAGACTGTCAAAAAATGTAAAATTTCCTTCTTTTTAGTAGCTGAGTAATATTCTATTGTGTATATATACCACATCTTTATCCATCTATTGATGGACACTTGGGTTGTGTCCATGTCTTGACTATCATAAATAATGCTGCAGTGAACAAGGTGATGCATATGTCCTTTCAAATTAGTGTTTTTGTTTCCTTTGAATAAATACCCAGAAGTGGAACTGCTGTATCATATGACAGTTCTATTTTTAATTTTTGAGGAACCTCCACACTGTTTTATAGTTGGCTATACCAACTTACATTCTCTCCAACAGTATACAAAGGTTCCCTTTTTCTCCACATCCTCACCAACTCTTGTTATTTCTTGTCTTCTTCATAATAGCCATTCTAACAGGTGTGAGGTGATAGCTTACTAGGACTGTGATTTGAATTTCCCCAATGATTAGTGATGCTGGGCACCTTTTCATGTGCCTTTTGGCCATCTGTGTGCCTTCTTTGGGAAAAATGTCTATTCAGTTCCTCTGCCCATTCTTTTAATTGGATCATATAATCATATAGAGTCCACATGTTTAGGTTTAATGTTCAAACCCCCAAATCGCATGGTATACATGCATGCCAACTCCTGGTATACATAATCTTGGAATACATACTTATTCCATTTGATTTCACTCTTTCCATCTTTCTGGACACTGATGTTTCCTTTGTCTGGATCCAGGAATTCTCTTTTCAAGTCCTACTCTTCTCACAACAAGACTCACCCCAGGTTCTTTTAATACTTCTTTCTGACTCAGTATCCTTTTCCTCTTGTTCTAGACATTTGAGTTCCTTTGCCCTTCACCCACACTGTTCTCTATTCTAGATTTTTTTTAGATTTCTTTTAATTTTGAAGATTAATATATTCTTTCGGGAGGGTCATTAAAAATCATTTTCTTTCACACTTGACATGACTTTTTATTCCCAAGTCCAGAAAATTTCAAATTGTGGTGTTATGTGTGTGATTTGCAATATGTTTACTTATCTGTCTTCCTCACTAACTAAACCAGTTACCTTGAGAACAGGCAGTGGCTTCCATCTCTCTAACTCTATTGATTGGCACAATTCTGAACACAGAATAAGAGGAGTTAACTGAATGAATAAATTTCATAAGCAGTCAGACACATTCCAAGGAGATCTACCTGTTACATTTGTGTGAAAATTTGGTGATATAGATGAATGGAAAATTAGTGAAATTTTAATATGGGCAAATTAGGATTCAGTTAAGCCTTGGGACTTATTTACTAGAATGCCTTTGTTTGCATTATCCCTTAAAGCCTGGATTTTCATTCTGATTGTTGTTGTTTAGTCACTGTCATGTACGAATCTTTGCGACCCATGGACTGCAACACACCAGGCTTACTTGTCCTTCACTATCTCCCTAAGTTTGCTCAAATTCACGTCCATTGAATCAATGATATTATCTAATCATTTCATCCTCTGCCACCCTCTTCTCCTTTGGCCTTCAATCTTTCCCTGCATCAGGGTCTTTTGCGTTGAGTTAGTTCTTCAAACCAGGTGGCCTTAGTAATGGAGCTTCAGCTTCAGCATTAGTCCTTCCAGTGAATATTCAGGGTTTCATTCTGACAACTCCTTTCCAAATATCAATAGTATCCATGTCTTCAATGTTCAACTCAAATGCACCTAGATTCTTCCTTGATTACTCCAAATATAGGTGGTCTCTTGAGAGAGTCAATTCCTAGGCAGGTAGATAAGAAGTCCGGGGTCCCCAAGGAGGAGAAAGAGGTTCATAGCCCTCAAGAAGGAGAAAGGGGTCTGGGGCTCTCAAGGAGAAAAGGACAAACTTTTTTTTTTCTATATTGCTTTGTCTTAGTCAATATAGCAATGTATCTTGCTCAAGGACATGCTTCTCCTTAACAAGGACCTACGGACTAATCTTATTATCTTAAGTATGTTGTGGGAGTGGGTCTGGTAAAAGTATATAAGGCCTTGGTAAGACTAGTAAGTGGGGCACTCCGTCCCCCTTCTGATGTCTATGTCAGAAGCTTTCTCTATCTCTTTTCGTACTTTAATAAAACTCTGCTACACAAAAGCTCTTGAGTGATCAACCCTGGTCCCTGGTCCTGAAGCTAAATCTTCTTTGGAGATCATGAATCCAACATCGTTCACCATAAACAATCACTCTCTTCCTTCTTTGAACTCCTGTTGTGCATTGTATTCCTTTTGTGATAATTGCCTACAAATCAATGAACCTACCATAGTGCCCTGGGTTCCAGCCATTGGTGAATTCACTTTCAGTTCAGTTCAGTTCAGTTCAGTCGCTCAGTCGTGTCCGACTCTCCGCGACCCCATGAATCACAGCACGCCAGGCCTCCCTGTCCATCACCAACTCCCGGAGTACACTCAAACTCATGTCCACAGAGTCGGTGATGCCATCCAGCCATCTCATTCTCCGTCGTCCCCTTCTCCTCCCGCCCCCAACCTTTCCCAGCATCAGAGTCTTTTCCAGTGAGTCAACTCGTCTCATGAGGTGGCCAAAGTATTGGAGTTTCAGCTTTAGCATCAGTCCCTCCAATGAACATCCAGGATTGATCTCCTTTAGAATGGACTGGTTGGATCTCCTTGCAGTATAAGGGACTCTCAAGAGTCTTCTCCAACACCACAGTTCAAAAGCATCGATTCTTCGGCGATCAGCTTTCTTCACAGTCCAACTCTCACATCCATACATGACCACGGGAAAAACCATTGCCTTGACTAGACGGACCTTGGTCGGCAAAGTAATGTCTCTGCTTTTTAATATACTATCAAGGTTGGTCATAACTTTCCTTCCAAGGAGCAAGCGTCTTTTAATTTCATGGCTGCAATCAGCATCTGCAGTGATTTTGGAGCCCAAAAAAACAAAGTCTGACACTGTTTCCACTGTTTTTCCATCTATTTCCCATGAAGTGATGGGACCAGATGCCATGATCTTTGTTTTCTGAATGTTGAGCTTCAAGCCAACCTTTTCACTCTCCTCTTTCACTTTCATCAAGAGGCTTTTGAGTTCCTCTTCACTTTCTGCCATAAGGGTAGTGTCATCTGCATATCTGAGGTTATTGATATTTCTCCCAGCAATCTTGATTCCAGCTTGTGCTTCTTCCAGCCCAGCGTTCCTCATGATGTACTCTGCATATAAGTTAAATAAGCAAGGTGACAATATACAACCTTGACGCACTCCTTTTCCTATTTGGAACCAGTCTGTTGTTCCATGACCGGTTCTAACTGTTGCTTCCTGACCTGCATACAGGTTTCTCAAGAGGCAGGTCAGGTGGTCTGGGATTCCCATCTCTTTCAGAATGTTCCACAGTTTATTGTGATCCACACAGTCAAAGGCTTTGGCATAGTCAATGAAGCAGAAATAGATGTTTTTCTGAAACTCTCTTGCTTTCTCCATGATCCAGCGGATGTTGGCAATTTGATCTCTGGTGCCTCTGCCTTTTCTAAAACCTGCTTGAACATCTGGGAGTTCACGGTTTACATACTGCTGAAGCCTGGCTTGGAGAATTTTGAGCATGACTTTACTAGCGTGTGAGATGAGTGCAATTGTGCGGTAGTTTGAGCATTCTTAAGACTGTAAACTTTCTGTGGAGAGAATAAGTCTATTAATTTACCTTTGTAGCCTGTCTCTCTGCAAGCATAGAGCTTTGATCTGGGCTAGAGATGAGTCGATGTTTGCTGGGAAAAGTAACATCAAGTTAGATTTTTTCTGTTACCCAACTGAACCCTTGGCAGTTGCACATATAATAAAGCTTCTGGATGAAAAACTGTTACATTTGAGCAGGGCTTAAGTTTACTCTTACCCCTTCATTTTCTGAAGCTAATATGTATATTACATAGGATTCTTTATCCCTTGAAAAGTCCATTTTATTTTCTCAGGTACAGCTTCCGTCAGAGTTAGCTGGAGATCCATTAGTCAAAGTTTTATACTGCAGTTTAGAACTTTAGGCAATGTCTATCTAATGCTTGGCATTATAACTAAACACTGAGCTTTTTTTCCCCAGATTTTTTAAAATGTTTATTTTTATTTAATTAATTAATTTATTTATAGCTGTGCTGGGTCTTCATTGCTCTGTGGGCTTTCTCTGCTATGTGCTAAGTTGCTGTGTCTGACTCTTTGTGACCCCATGCACTATAGCCCACCAGGTTCCTCTGTCCATGGGATTCTCCAGACAAGAATACGGGAGTGGGTTGCCGTTTCCCTCTCCAGGGAATCTTCCTGACCCAGGGATAGAACCCACATCTCTTATGTCTCCTGCATTCTCAGGCGAGTTTTTTACTACTGAGCCAACGGAAAAGCCCTGGCTTTCTCTAGTTGCAGTGAATGGAGGCTACTCTCTAGTAAGGTACACAAGCTTCTCATTGTGATGGGTTTTCTTGTTGCGGAGTGCAGGCTCTAGGGTGTGAGGGCTTCAGTAGTTGCAGCATGTGGGCTCAGTAGCTGCACATGGGCCTAGTTGCCTCAAGGCATGTGAAATCCTCCTGGATCAGAGGTTGAATGCATTTCTCCTGCATTGGCAGGTGGACTCTTCACCACTGAGCCACCAGGGAGGCCTGAAGAAATTTTTTTTTTTTTTGATGTGGACCATGTGCTCAGTTGCTTCAGTCATATCAGATTCCGCGATCTCATGGACTGTAGCCCGCCAGGCTCCTCTCTCCTTGAGATTCTACAGGTCTATGTGGACCATAGACCATGTTTAAAGGCTTTATTGAACTTGTTACACTGTTACTTCTGTTTTTATGTTTTGGTTTTATAACTATGAGGCATGTGGGATCTTACCTCCCCAACCAGGGATCGAAGTTGCCTTCCCTGCTTTGGAAGGGGTAGTCTTAACCCCTGGACCACCAGGGAAGTCCCCCAAACCTACGATACTAGGAATGGGTTTATGTCAGGAAGAGGAAGTGGTAAAAATAAACCATGACTCTTCCATATAGGAAAGAAAGGGCAGTTTGTTGTGAGACTACTAGTTCTAGGGAATTAGGTGTGGAAAGCAGAAGAGAAATAGAAGTGATACCCTAATCTGATAAACAATCCACATCACTTAAACAAACACAAGCCTTTGCATGTAACCCTTTAATGATGATAACTATCACACATAAGCCAATTTGTGTATGTTGGGAATAAAACAAAAAATCTTCTAGGAATATTGGAACTACAGTGACATAAATCCAGTGATTTTGCATTCAATATTTTTATGATCATTTTCAATTCAAGAAAGACAAACAACAACAAAAGCAATTATTGGGCATGGTTTTATGGCAGACATTTTTAAATACAAGTTTGAGGATACAAAACTGAATAAAAATTAGGTTGACATCACTCAAAGAAAGCTTGTAATTTGGTGGTATGAGGGTAACTCTCCCGCCAAGTTCAGTGGGATAATTATTTTCATAAGATATTAATAAAGATTTATATCCTAAATATATAAACAAGATGCTCTATGACTACAGGGAAAACTTTTAGGGAAAAGAATTTGAAGTTCCTTAGTGACAGAATGGGTGCATTATTAATCTTCATATGCTAAGACCAGATGTGAAGAAAGCCTTCAAAAATGATGATTGAAATGAAGTGAGCATTGGCAATGAAGAATGGATAGTTAGAGATTTAGGGGTTAGAGATTAAGATTAACGTGATTTGGATGAATCCTTCCAGTTAGCATTCTCCCTTGTGGGACAATTGACGGCTAAATGGAGTAAAAGGGCTACACTATTAATCCTTGGCATCTTCTCAGTAATTCTGTGAATATATTTTTAAAGCTCCCTTTTGTAGAATAGAAATATGAGCTCCAGAGAAGGAAATGACATTATTATTAAGATCAGATTTTCCATCACACCCCATTCCTACAAATTTAATTTCCTTCCTGATTCCAGCTACCACTGAAACCTTACAAACCTAATATTAGAATCAACCTTCTAGTTGCCCCAGCCTGAATACATCCTGCTGTGGAGAGTTATACTTTTTTTCTGCTTCCTAATCACCAAGGTTTAACATCTACAAGTCCAGTCAGTTCAGTTCAGTCGCCCGGTCGTGTCCGACTCTTTGCGACCCCATGAATCACAGCACGCAGGCCTCCCTGTCCATCACCAACTCCCGGAGTTCGCTCAAGCTCATGTCCATCGAGTCGGTGATGCCATCCAGCCACTCATTCTCTGTCGTCCCCTTCTCCTCCCGCCCCCAATCCCTCCCAGCATCAGACTCTTTTCCAGTGAGTCAACTCGTCGCATGAGGTGGCCAAAGTATTGCAGTTTCAGCTTTAGCATCAGTCCTTCCAATGAACACCCAGGACTGATCTCCTTTAGAATGGACTGGTTGGATCTCCTTGGAGTCCGAGGGACTCTCAAGAGTCTTCTCCAACACCACAGTTCAAAAGCATCAATTCTTTGGCGATCAGCCTTCTTCACAATCCAACTCTCACATCCATACATGACCACGGGAAAAACCATAGCCTTGACTAGACGGACCTTGGTTGGCAAAGTAATGTCTCTGCTTTTTAATATGCTATCTAGGTTGGTCATAACTTTCCTTCCAAGGAATAAGCGTCTTTTAATTTCACGGCTGCAATCAGCATCTGCAGTGATTTTGGAGCCCAAAACAATAAAGTCTGACACTGTTTCCACTGTTTCCCCATCTATTTCCCATGAAGTGATGGGACCAGATGCCATGATCTTTGTTTTCTGAATGTTGAGCTTCAAGCCAACCTTTTCACTCTCCTCTTTCACTTTCATCAAGAGGCTTTTGAGTTCCTCTTCACTTTCTGCCATAAGGGTGGTTTCATCTGCATATCTGAGGTTATTGATATTTCTCCCAGCAATCTTGATTCCAGCTTGTGTTTCTTCCAGCCCAGCGTTCCTCATGATGTACTCTGCATATAAGTTAAATAAGCAGGGTGACAATATACAACCTTGATGTACTCTTTTTTCTATTTGGAACCAGTCTGTTGTTCCATGTCCAGTTCTAACTATTGCTTCCTGACCTGCATATAGGTTTCTCAAGAGGCAGGTTAGGTGGTCTGGTATTCCCATCTCTTTCAGAATTTACCACAGTTTATTGTGATCCACACAGTCAAAGGCTTTGACATAGTCAATGAAGCAGAAATAGATGTTTTTCTGGAACTCTCTTGCTTTTTCCATGATCTAGTGTATGTTGGCAATTTGATCTCTGGTTCCTCTGCCTTTTCTAAAACCAGTTTGAACATCTGGAATTTCACGGTTCATGTATTGTTGAAGACTGGCTTCGAGAATTTTGAGCGTGACTTTACTAGCGTGTGAGATGAGTGCAATTGTGCGGTAGTTTGAGCATTCTTTGGCATTGCCTTTCGTTGGTATTGGAATGAAGACTGACCTTTTCCAGTCCTCAGGCCACTGCTGAGTTTTCCAGATTTGCTGGCATATTGAGTGCAGCACTTTCACAGCATCATCTTTCAGGGTTTGAAATAGCTCAACTGGAATTCCATCACCTCCACTAGCTTTGTTAGTAGTGATGCTTTCTAAGGCCCACTTGACTTCACATTCCAAGATGTCTGGCTCTAGGTGAGTGATCACACCATCATGATTATCTTCGTCGTGAAGATCTTTTTTGTACAGTTCTGTGTATTCTTGCCACCTCTTCTTAATATCTTCTGCTTCTGTTAGGTCCATACCATTTCTGTCCTTTATCGAGCTCGTCTTTGCATGAAATGTTCCCTTGGCATTGCTACAAGTCCACAGTCTATTAAAACCTTCTTATAGTCTGTATTGAAATTCCAACGGTCATGTCCTATTTCCCTAATCAGCTCGAGAAGAACCAAAGTAAAGCAAGTGTTACTCAGTCATGTCCAACCCTTTGTGACCCCATGGACTGTAGCACACCAGGCTCCATTGTCCATGGAATTCTCTAGGCAAGAATACTAGGGTGGGTAGCCATTCCTTCTCCAGGGATCAAACCTGGGTCTCCTGCATTACAGACAGATTCTTTACAGTCTGAGCCACCAGGGATGACCCTGAGAATGAAAGCCAGGCTTAATTCATCTGTATCCTTAATTTCTAACACATTGACATGTTTTCTGAATAAATAAAACAGCAAAACATAGTTACTCTTAGATGGAAGATGCCTGATTTACTGACATTAGCTGTTCCATGTGCTATGTTAGTTTGTTGGCATTTATTTATTTTCCTCAGGAGCCCCAGTTCTCTAAACTCTATGTGTCATATGCCCTCTAACAAATATACTCACCAGATTATTGAGTATATTAGAGCTCCATTTTCATTGAGATAAAATTGATATCTAGCATTATATTAGTTTCAGGGGTACAATATAATAACTTGATATTTGTATATATTGAAAAATAATAAATCATGTTAACATCCATCACCACATATAGTTACAAAATATTGTGAGTGATGGAAACTTTTCAGATGTACTCTCCTAGCAACTTTCAAATATACAATGCAGTATTATTAATTATAGCCACCATACTGTATGTGATAGTCCCAGGATAATTTACTTTATGACTAGAAAATTGTACCTTTTGACCATCTTTATTTTAACTTTGTTTTAAGTTTGTACGGCTTGATTTTTTATTTTTGTACTTTCAACTTTGAAATATTTGACTATAAACAGAAAATGTAAAATACACCATCTTTCTGAATTCAAATCCTTCTTCCTGAACTATATTCATTCATTACTTTTTTTAATTTTAATTTTTAAATTGAAGTAGTTGATTTACAATGTTGTGTTAATTACTGCTGTACGGCAAAGTGATTCATTTATACATATGTATTGTTGTTTAGTCACTAAGTCATGTCCTACCCTTTGCAACCCCATGGAATGCAGCACACCAGGCTTCCCTGCCCTTCACTATCTCCTTGAGTTTGGTCAAACTCACATCCATTGAGTAGGTGATGCCATCCAATCATCTCATCCTCTGTCAACTCCTTCTCCTGCCCTCAATCTTTCTTAGCATCAGGGTATTTATATAAATTTTTAAAAAAATTATATTATTTTCCATTATGACTTATCATAAGATATTGAATATAGTTCTCTGTGCTATACAATAGGACCTTGTTATTTATATTCCATTTTTTCTTTGTTTTAATTGAAATATAGTTGATTTACAATGTTCACCACCTTTTTAGCAAGGGTGAGTGAGGATAAACTCAGTCTTTGACAATGCTTCTTGTTTCCCTTCACTCAGGTACAACAGTTTGGATGGTATAAAATTCTTGGATCACATTTGCTAGATCCTCCCAAAATGAAAGTGGCCTTAAGTCACAGCATGGAGCATGAAGACAGCATCTCAATATATTTCAACCAAAGTGTTTGTTTAAGGAGATGATGATGATGATGTGTGTGCTCAGTCCTGTTGGACTTATTTAAGGAGAAATTTTAAATTAACTTATAAACTGCATTGTGTCCTCACACCTTTGAGTCATTTATCCAAAATATGTATCATTAGATTTCTCCCTCTGGTTTATTTTTCTTCCACTCATATAATTGCTGACTCATGAACTGTGAATTTGGTAACTTATTTTGGGCACCTTACTTGACAGAACATCAAATTAAACTTCCAGGGAAGTTTTATGAAAAGAAGGAGTGGTATGGAAGAAAGGACACCAAACTGAGCCCAGGAAACCACTTGTCCAAGTACTGACTCTGATATTTACAAGCCACGCCAACATGAGCAAGTCAGTTCCTCTCTCTGGACCTTACTTCCTGTATCTGTAAGATCGGTGGTTGACCTAAATGATTCTGCATGATTGTTCCATATTTCTAAGTGGAGGATAAAATCTGACAAATGGTAACTTCCACAACAGGGAAGAACAACTGGTAAGTCCACAGATTTTAGTTCTGTCTACACTTTTATATTAGCTGGTCCTTGGTGTCTTCTCTGAGTTTAAGATCATAAGAGGATGTGGAAAAACATCCTTCTTTCTACAAATCCATGTGCATGTGGGGCAACAGGTGTTGGCTTTCCACCCCTCACCTCTTCCCTCTTTTTCTTTATTTTTGGACACATTGGGTTTTTGATGCAGCACACAGGCTTTTTCTAGCTGCAGCAAGTGGGAGTTACTTTCTAGCTGCAGTGCGCAGGTTTCTCATTGTGATGTGATGGCTTCACTTGTTGTGGAGCCCCGGCTCTAGAGAGTGGGTTCAATTAGTTGTGGTGCATGGGCTTAGTTGCTACACAGCATGTGGGATATTCCTGCACCAGAGATTGAACTCTGTCCCCTGCATTGACAGGTGGATTCTTTATCACTGGATCACCAGGGAATTCCCTCACCTCTTCCTTCTTATTTATATTCTCCAATTTTCATTAAAAAGAGCCATAAAATAATCAGGAGTCTGGGCTGTTCAAGGCCTGAAAAGGGATAGGGCTTTAGATTCCACCCACTGTATAGAGCCAGGACTGGACTCACTTTGGAAACATGAGTATGAATTAGGGGGAAAATGGATGTATGCAAATATGAATTAAAAATGCTCTCTCACCACGTTCTGTGAAACTTTGGGATCAAGGTCACTTTGCTATGGGATTCCACTTGAATGAGGGTAAGACAGGGAGAGAGAGGAACATGGCAAAATGCTAATAAGTTGCCAAGTCTAAAGTGCATATGGGGGGTTATTCTGATTTTTGAAGTTTTAAAGTCAGTGGAAACAAGCAGAGATCTCAAAATTGTTTTCCTTAAAACTATCCATTTCTGCTTACTTTCTACGAAGTTTTCCTCAGAAAGGTATGCAGTAGTTCTGCCATTCATACTTCTAATTCCTTTCCTTCTCCCTTTCCAATGCCCCGTAAACGGATCCATTTTCTTCTCACTCCTCGGACAGGTAGAAAGTACTTTCTGCTTATGCAATAGTTTTCAGATCCAGGTTCCTGGAGAGACATCTAAATTATCAGGGACATCTAGACTAGAGAGGTTGGAAAACTGGTACCCAGGAAGCAGGGCAGTTTGCTCTTAGAAACATGTTACCAGAGAGCAGTTGGTGGCATCTGACAAGTGAGTTTGAACTTCAAGGGCCATCTGTAGCAAAGAGGTAAAGATGGTGGATTTCTGGTCTTCACTTTATAGACCTTTTCTCCCTTATTTTACCATTTCCTTATCAAATATTTTATTTTGTTTATTTTCATTTCACTGCCCTTTTACTGAGCACCTATCACATGACAGACACGTACTGAGTATATGGAAATGGATGAGAACTGGTTCCTATCCTCAAGTCAGAATCTCACTCTTTCTGAATTCGCCATTGCATTGCAGTGGAATAAGTAAGACTTCTTGAGTTGACCCTTTGAGGTCAGGTGAAGATAGGTGACAGTTAACTCTCGGAAGTGATTCTAGTGGCATCATTTGAGGTATTGGTGTGTGAGAGATGAAGGCTGCTCAGAGAAGGGGTCTGAGAGCTTTCTCATCAGCCAGTACCCAGTTGCTCCCTCTGTTTATGTGTTGTATTCAGAGAAATGACATCAGGCAAAGATAACAGAATCCAGTGTCCTGAAAATGGGAGAAGGAAGAGACTAAACTCTGGTAAGTAAGATTTCTCTTTGGAGAACAGAAGGATATTCCATGTAAGAAGATGTCATCAAAGCAAAAGACCAGGTTAGTTGTTCCAGGGCCTATGAAAGTGACAATGAGTTACACCCAGGCTAGCTGCCAAAGAAGTTGGCATGCATAATTCCTGAGGCATGTCTTTTTTATTTTTTTAATATTTTAATGATCTTGGTTACTAATTCATTCCAGTATGGGAATTCACACTTTGGATGGAAAAGGAACGTACCTTTCCTTCATTTAAAATATTATGCCTAAGGGGCTTTGTGCAATATTTTCCAAATGGTGAGTTAACGATGAATTGATAATACTTATGATGAAAAGGTAGAACATCTTTGGGCGCAGTTATTTTCATAGCATAAATTGAGAAAATCTTTAGATTTACTCAGTTTAGACTCTAGTTGAAAATCTGTCTGGAATTTCAAGTCTTGCTTTATTCTGTAATGATATTTTTATTTCCATGTTTCAATCTTGACTTTCATTGTCTGAGTTCTTCTGGCTAGTTCTCCTTTCTTAATCTGTATTCATTACTCTTAGTCTAACATTGTATAGTTTTCAGGACTACAAACATTGAGTAGTTTTAAGAGATAAATTGGCAAATTCTATATTCATGTCTGAGGCCGTTGTTGTTATAGTGGAGAAAAATTTCTAAATAATTATATATTTTATACAACATCAGTGTATAAGCTATCTCCATTTGTTTCTCTACTATGTCAGAGTATTGCCGCTTGTATAATATTTTTGAAGACGTATATTAATACAATGTTTTATGAAAATTTCAGGATGTCCTGCAATTGTTAAATTCACTAGGCCTGTTTTGTCTAAGTGATCACTTCACTACTCCTGAAATCCTTTTTCATTAAGTCAACAAATGCAATCTAGAGAAGTGCATTGAGGAAATTATTTAGTAAAGGTAGGAAGAAAATTAAAGTTCTGATCAAATGCATTGAAAATTATAACAAGAGTCATTTGCAGTTTTAATTTCCCCTTCATTTTGCTCAGAATATGGAATGTGAGAGTCGCTCAGTCATATCCGACTCTTTGTGACTCCATGGACTATATAGTCCATGGAATTCTCCAGGCCAGAATACTGGAGTAGATTCCTTTCCCTTCTCTAGGGGATTTTCCCAACCCAAGGATCGAACCCAGGTCTCCTGCATTGCAGGAGTATTCTTTACCAGCTGAGCCACAAGGGAAGCTCCAGATTGTGGAAACCAGCTATAAAAAAATGAGACCCCACTCAAGAGGACCATTTGCCTTATGATTCAGTGGCAATGAATTGCCTTCAACCTCAGTACCAAATAGGAAGCCAGGAACTATTTCATTTACTCACTCTGTTGAAACTGTAATCTGCTTTGGTTCTTCCACAAAACCACATTTTAAAAAGAGTTCAATAAGACAGGTGGGAGTAGAGAGAAATTAAGATTGGCCATTAGTTGATAACAGCTGAGGTATGGGGGATTCATTATCCTATTCTGTCCACTTTAATATTTGAAATTTCCCATAATGAAATATGCATAATTGTATAATCAATTCTTTGTGCATAGTATATTTATGCCTCTTTACAAGTATTTTTTTTTCTTTATAAGTATTTTATGTAAAATGGGGACTGAACGTGAAATGCCTGATGTATGATTTTGCACACTTTATTTTTACGAGAACTATCAACATGTGTTTTTAAGTTTCTTTTGTATTTCTTTCGAGAAGAAGGGAATATGGTCTTTTGTGATTTCTTGTTTTTGAATCTTTTAGTTGGAATAAAAGTGAAATTCAAGGAAATTTGATGCTGAAAAGCTATGACTTTTCAAGTTAATGACCCTAAATATCCATAATTAACTAAAACAAATCAGAGCATCCTGAAGATTTAAAATAAAAGAACAAACAAACAAAAAGAGCTCAATAAAAACATCAATCACCTGCAGGCATAGCAGTTTTAAAATCAATGCAAACTTCATCTTCAACTATCTGCTAACACTCCACAATGGACTATCTCTGACTACTTTATACTTCCAGGCTACTTTATACTTCCTTTAGAGATAAGGAGTGTGGACTCATTTACTACATTTATAGTTGTATGAGGACACAGATCCTTCACTTGCAAGTGTTCCAAGTTTTTGCCATAGCCTCATCAAACTTACCCGCTTCAGTGTTTGCCCCTTAAGTTCCTTCCTCTCAGATCTGGGAAATGCGGAGAGGGAGAAGTTCATGCTGACTCTGATATGGGAGCAATAGTTCAAGGAATTTAAAGGAAGAGAAATAGAAGAATCTGTGGTATGAGGGGAAGCTGGAGGTGGAAGGAAGTGAGAATCACCCTCATGGTATTTGAAAAAGTCCTTTTCACCCCCACAGAATTCCTAGGAGAGCTGGAAACTACATGTTGGCCAGTCACAGCTACTCCCAAGAGAGAGCTCCCTGGAGTGGGCAGCTGGAAAACATCCCAGGATTGTGCATGTTCTTAGTCACTCAGTAATGCCTGACTCTTTGCAACCCAAAGGACTGTAGCCCACTGGGCTCCTCTGTCCATAGGGATTCTCCAGGCAAGAATACTAGAGTGGGTTGCCATGTCTTCCTCCAGGGGATCTTCCCAACCCAGGGATTGAACCCAGGTCTCCCATGTTGCAGGTGGATTCTTTACCATCTGAACCATCAGGGAAACACAAGAATACTGGAATGCGTAGCCTGTCCCTTCTCCAAGGGATCTTCCTGAACCAGGAATGGAACTGGGGTCTCCTGCATTGCAGACAAATTCATTACCAACTGAGCTACCAGGGAAGCCCTGGGTTGTGCATAGTGGAATTTTTGCCCTAGAGAAATGTGACCCTGCAAAATATTAATAAAGCCAAAAAATTACAGTATACTTGATGAGACTGCGTTTCTGGCAGATTTTGGCAAAAAGAAATTTGGATCCAGATCAAAAGTGCATTTGCCTCATGTCAGCATAGAACAAAAAGGACCATGAGGAAGTAAGATCAAGAATTTATAGACATCATTAGGAGGGTTCTGGAAAAACCCAGACTAAGACATTGGGGATTGGAATCAAGTTTAAAAAAAAACAAAAACAAACACCGAAGGCTAAGGAGGTCTCGGAAGATCTAGGGGTTATCTTTTGGAATCATGACTCTGATACTTAAACAGAGGAGCCTTTCCTTGCCATATCCGTGGTGACATTTCCTTCCCCAGAATCCAACCAAGTGTATGCCTTTACTGTGACAGCGAATTGTCCAATGGGTCACTGTGAACCGAGTGTCCAATATGGGCCGTGATGGTCAGCAGATTGTTGTTGAGCTTCTAGCTGTCAAAGTGTTCACTTAGGGCGATGAGCTGAACTGAAAGTGACAATCAAGCCTTTAATCACTTACTGTGACTGCACAAGCAAGAGGCCCGAAGGAGAAGCACTGGCTTCCCAGTGCTCCAACTTTTCCCATGGAACAGCACCCAGCTAGGATCAGATGTGACATGCAGTGCAGATGGGAAGAGTGGTCTCACTGTAGAAGGAGACCCCACAAATAAATAAGGGGCCCTTCTCTTTATGAATCTGGTGGTCAGGGATAGGAAAAGGAGAATGGGCTAGGAGTAGAGAAAGTACTGAATCAGAGTAGAGAAAAGTGACTTAGCCAAGACTCTGGATAAGGAAGACACCTAGGAAGTACCTCGGCTGAGACACCAGAAGGAGGTATCTGGGTTAGAGATGCAGGTGTGAGTGTAAGTATGGTTGGCTTGGTATTGAGGGGCGAGGCCTGAGCTTTGACTTCAGCTCTCTTCAGAAAATTGCAGTGCATTGGCTGAGCACCTTGTATGGGGTGGGAAGGGCAACTATGTCCAGGAGGCCTGCTATCCAAAGCTCATAATCATCTGAGATTTACGACCTGAAGGACCACACATGGGATTTTCCTCTCTGGCTGGATTCCCCCAAACACTACATTAGTGTTGGGCAGAAGTTGTGGAAAATATTCTGCACTAGGCAGTACAACCCCTGGGAGAAAGATCATTCAAGAGCTGATGCTCCTGATGAAGAATAGGGAATAAATAACCTTGTATGGGTGTAATAAAAATGTCTAAGAAATTCTAGCAAGAAAAAGCCAGAAATTGGCGTTCATCCCAGCCTTTGTGTACAGACCTTTTATTAAAGACCTGGAGCCTTTCTTGGGGGAAGACAGGTACGCTCGTTTGGTTCATGGTCTTTTTGTTTTGCCTGCCAATGTAGGAATCCCTGGTGATAGCGTGAAACTTTAATATGGGGAGTGCTATCAATTGTTCATTGGAAACCCTAGTCAAGGCAATATACTGCAAGAAACCATAGATCGTTGTGTATTATAGTTTCTGATTCTAAGGAGAATGATTTGGGTTGTGGTTAGGACAGGTCCCATACTTGCTTTGGATCTGTATTCATTTGGGTACTAGTTAGAGAAAACCCAGAAATAAGGTTTTCACTGTTAATTTATTTTTAAGGTGATCCCAGAAAGCATGCCAACAGCAGGTGGAAGGGAGACAGGGCAGAACCAGTGAAGGGTAAGTTCATCATCAGATGATGGTTGAGCTTCAGTGGGATTCAATCCCACTGGGCACTCTCTGAAAAACTGTGCAGAACACTCCTCAGAATTGTCCCAAGAGGGGAAAGAAATCTTTTCTTCCCCAACAGGCAAGGCTCCTTCCTGACACCTTACTATTTGATATTTCTTGCTGTTCTATACATAGACTAAATATAAGGTGAACAGATGATCTTAGGTAAAAAGCTGCAGGAAACCATTGCCCTGAATGGAAACTGTCTTCAGGGATCCTTCATGGGGATCAGTGTGCAAATAGCATCTGCCATAGGGTACCTGGCCTTGTAGATCAAGAAACAAAGGCTGTCAATTCCTCCATGACTTTTCAGGGCCAGCCTTAAGAATTATGGCATCATGGAAGTTTAAATAACTGCCATTTGGGGACAAAACCTGGTAGTACTGCAAAGGTTGTTGGTGACTGGTGATATTCATAGTTACTGGATTTGTATGGTGACCACACACATACAGGAAGGGGAAAGCCTTATATAATTGTTTAGACTTTCGCCAAGAAACATACCACAAAATGCTATGAGGTGCAATTTGGGAAATCAGATCCAACTGGAGTTGAAAGGATCAAATGTCTTCTTCTCCCTTCAAGTTCCCATTGATTTGATTATACATAAAAATACTTCAAGAGGAAGAGAAGAGGGTAAATGAAGCAATGATAGAGAACAAAACCCAAGAAAGAAGTTGGGTTCAGAGATGCCTATATCAATCCAATGAGCTGAAGCTCATTAAGTGTGACTCACCTCTTCAAGTTCAAGCATCCACAAATAGGGTCCTAGTTGTGGGAGATGAAACCCCTACTTTTGGTCACAGGCAGCAAAATAAGTCAGAACTTAGGCTTTTAATTTTGCTTCTAAATTCAAAGGGATAAAAAGGAACAGCGCACTGGTGGCTCAGACAGTAAAGAATCTGCCTGCAATGAGGGAGACCCAGGTTCAATCCCAGGGTTGGGAAGATCCCCTGGAGTGTGACATGGCAACCCACTCCAGTATTCTTGCCTGGAGAATCCCACAGACAGAGGAGCCTGGAGGGCTTCAGTCCAGTCCATGGGTCCGCAAAGTATCGGACACAACTGAGTGACTAACACTTTCACTGCCTAGCACAATAAAGCCCAGTATGTTTGGTGTGGAAACAGAAGACAGTTCAAAAGAAAAAAAAGAGCATTCAATGAGGTAGAAACACTCAACTGTTCTGATTGTTAAAAGGAATAGCATCTTATGGAAGGTTGTATATGTGAAAGAAACCATTTTGTCCCTCAAAAAATAGCCATGAAATGCTGCACGGGACTGGAATAACTGCACCCCCATTAGAAATTTTGGAGGGAGCTGAGGTAGGGGGGCAACCCCTAAATGATGCTTCTTTCAGATAGGAGGTTAGTGACCTGGGGTGGAGCCTTGACTAAATGTAGCAGAAGAAATTCAACCTGAAAGAAGGAATAAAAACCTACCTTTTGGTCACTTGGGAACCTCTTCTACTGTGATTGATGAAGTAACAACTTCCCATCCCCCAGCCTCTGAAGGCCCTTACTAACATGCACTGGTGCTGTCAGCCTGTGCGTGGCTAAGTTAGAAAGGTGATGATCCACTCCAGGAAGCCAAGGAGATAGCGTCCCCACATCCAAGCCACAGGGCTAAGAAAACAGCCCCTCCAAACGTTCCGCAGTTGTAGAAGTCCCAGAAGACGATGTCTGTGTTTTAAATTAATAATTATTTTCAGAGATGGGTAGCCTGGGAGCTTTGCTCCCTAGCTTCTCCCCAGTTTATGATTGACAGTCTTTTTCTTAAGCATGTCTCATATTTGAGGAATCACCAAGCCTGCCTGAGCTGAAACATCTAAATTATGCAGGAGGATGAGTCTTGTATTACACTAATACTCAATAGATTCAAGCTGAATTGTAGTTTTCTGTCAGCTTGCTTCTCTCTTCTTGGATAACTCACAAAATTCTCTTTCCACAGGTTTGATGTCAGAAGGAGAATCAGGAGCATCAATATGAGAAAAAAACAACTAGATGTTGGAGTCATGTTCTGTATTCTTTCCAGACAGTAAAGTTATAGATTAGCCTACAGATTTACAAGGATGGATCAAAGGATGTTTTCAACTGTCTTTTATAAACAGCCCAAATTCCTCTTTTAAGAAGTATATCTGAATGAGCTGCACTTAGTTGGAAATGTGTTCCTTTCTTGATTATTAAAGCGAAAGGTCACATTTTCTTGATTAAACAAAAGAACATTCTTGGTACAGAGGAAGTCAGTACCAAGAAAGTGTTTCGTTCTGCTTTTTCGAGCTCAATTTTTCCAACACTGGAGAACCAAAGGTCCTATAATTAGAGAAGTAAGCATCCGACTCCTCATACTAATCTGTGAACTTACATCAAGCAGTGGGCTAGAGCTAGACTTGTAGAAGCATGATCACAGTCATATGGTGGTGGTCTCTCTGTCTTATAATCCCCCCAGGTTTTTAACTGGTTCATCTGATTTAAGCATTGCTTGTCCTTTCTTTCCTAACAATTCTAGGCCAAGCAGCCAAAATACTATCTATTAAAATTTTTGAGAGAAATTGGTGCATCCCAAGATAGATCAAATCTTTGTGCCAAGCCAATTGCCGTTTCCTGAATGTTCTGTTTTTTTCACACCTCCCTGCTGTTCCTCCTTTCTTTTCATGCTGACTCTCTAGAAGCCGACTCAATACTCAGGACTCAGTTCAGTAATATTACCACTGTCATTCCCTGAGAGAGTCTCTATTATATTACCTTTTACCTGATATTCACGGTTATTGGGAGATTTCTTTAGTGAGGTGCATGTTAGATCTTTTCTCCTAGGCAAGAATTTCTCCAAGTATAATCCTCAGAGTACTCGGTATCCAGGGGAAGAAAAATTATGAAAATGTATATTCCTAAGCCCCACCCCCAGCATTTTCAGTCAGAATCTCTGAGATATCTCGGGAGTAAATTCCAAGAATCCTCATTTTTACTAAACTCCTTAGGTGATTCTTAGGCAAATGAAAATTTGAGAACCACTGAATGTGACAATAGAGACTACAATTATATTCATCTTTGTGTCTCTAATTTCTAGCATATAACCAGGCATGCAATAGGTACTTAATAAATTTGAGCAATAAATAAATGCCTGATGAATACTGATTCTTCATGCCTTCCTTCATTTTTCATTTAGTTGTTTATACAGTTAGTCATTTATTCAACAAATATTTACTAGGAGCCTACTATAGACCACACATTTCCAGGAACTAAGAATGCAGTGGTGAACAAATCCCACTCATCAAGAGTTTATTGTCACATGGTTTATTTTATGTTTTTTAATCATGTTGCTCTTGTCAATTGTATAGAAAACAAGATTCTTGCTCAGATGTTATACTGCATCCATTGCTATCGTTTCCACATTGTAATTCTCATTTTACACAATGCCTGCTACTATTCTAATCCTTCAAATTCTGCCACAACTTCCATACTGAGTTTAAGTTTCGTTTCCTTCTTGAAGCCTTCCTCCTTAACTCCTTAGTTCCATGATTATTTTTCCCCTTCTTTTTTAAAATTAATTTATTTTTTGTTTTAATTTATTTATTTTAAAAGATTTTAATTACTTTACATTATTGTACTGGTTTTGTGAAAAAGCCTTCAGAATGGGAGAAAATAATTTACTTTTTAATTGGAGGAAAATTGCTTTACAATGTTGTGATGGTTTCTGCTGTACAACAGTGCAAATCAGCCATGATGATATATATTAATTTTCCCGTTCTTGACCAGAGATCTTGCCCCTCAATTGCTTTAACATATTTTTTGAGGGGAGGATGTCCCATGTTACTTTCTAATTTTGCATGCTAAATCACTTCATACTATTCACAAGGTTCTCAAGGCAAGAATGAGGAAGTGGTTTGTCATTCCCTTCTCCAGTGGACCACATTTTGTCAGAACTCTTCACCATGACCTCCGTCCATCTTGGGTGGCCCTACATGGCTTGACTCATATTTTCATTGAGTTAGACAAGGCTGTGATCCATGTAATCAGTTTGGTTAGTTTTCATGATTGTGGTTTTCATTCTGTCTGCCCTCTGATGGATGAGGATAAGAGGCTTGTGGGAGCTTCCTAAAGGGAGGGATGGCTGTGGAGGAAACTGAATCTTGCCCTGGTGGGCAAGGCCATGCTTAGTAAATCTTTAATCTAACTTTCTGCTGATGACTGGGGCTGTGTTCCCTCTCTGTAGTTTGACCTGAGGCCAAAATACAGTAGGGGTAATGGTGGTAATGGCGACCTGCAAAAGGACGTATGCCAGCATGCCACACCTCCCAGGACTGCTGCAATCAGTGTCTCTGACCCTGTGGCAGGCCACTGTCAACCCATGCCTCTATTGAAGACTCCCGAACATTCACAGGCAAGTCTGACTCAGTCTGTTGCGGGGTCACTGCTCGTTTCTCCTGGGTCCTGGTGCAAAAAAGATTTTGTTTGTGCCCTCCAACAGTCTCTGTTTCCTCAGTCCTGTGTAAGTTCTGTAATCAAATCCCATTGACCATCTAAGTCAGATTCCCTGGGGGTTCTCTTTGCTGGATCCCCAGGTTGGGAAATCTGTCGTGGGCACTAGAACTTTCACAACAGTGCGAGAACTTCTTTGGTATAATTATTATCCAGTTTGTGGGTCACCTGCTTGATGGCTCTAAAGTGGAGTTAATGGTGACCTCCTCCAAGAGGACTTCTGCCACATACTGTGCCTCCCAGGACTGCTGCTGCCAGAGCCCCAGTCCCTGTGGCAGGCCACTGCTGACCAGTCTCTCCCCAGGAGACACTCAAACACTCAAAGGCAGGTCTGCCTCAGTCTCTTGTGGAGATCACTGCTCCTTTTCCTGGATCTTGGAGCACACAGAGTTTTGTTTGCACCTTCTGAGCATTCTCTGGCTCAGAGTCTTGGAGAAGACTCTTGTGAGTCCCTTGGAAAGAAACGAGATCAAACCATTCAATCCTAAAGGAAATCAACCTTGCATATTCATTGGAAGGACTGATGCTGAAGCTGAAGCTACAATACTTTTGCCACCTGAAGAGAAGAGCTGACTCATTGGAAAAGACCCTGATGATGGGAAAGATTGAAAGAAGGAGGAAAAGGGGAAGACAGAGGACAAGATGGTTGGATGGTATCACTGACTCAATGAACATGAGTTTGAGCAAACTCTGGGAGATGGTGAAGGACAAGGAAGCCTGGCATGCCACAGTGCATGGGGTCGCAAAGAGTCGGACATGACTGAGTGATTGAACAACAACAAAATCGCTTCAATCCTGTCCGACTCTTTGTGACCCTATTGACTGTAAACTGCCAAGCTCCTCTATCCATGGGATTCTCCAGCAAGAGTACTAGAGTGAGTTTCCAAGCCCTCCTCCAGGGAGTCTTCCCAGTCCAGGGATTGGACCCATGATTCTTGGAGAATCCCGCCTTGGAGACTACCTGGGAAGTCATGGATATAGTCTCACGTGAGATTATAAATTCCATGAATGTGGGAGTTGGACTGTGTCATTTCCTGCATGTTTCATGACCCTCAGAATTTAATTTAATTGCTCACTTCTACAGTCAACCCATAAAGAGTCAACGAGCACCAACTACGTGTGAGACTCTTTTGGTCAACCCCTGAGAGCACACAAAAAGAGCTGGGGATGTCTGGATCAAAAATTCCCCATTATGGGAATAGCAGACGTGTTGGGAAAGAGTTACAATTGACTGAATGGACTGCTAGATTGGAGACATTAGCAAAGACCCATGTAGCATCAGTTCAGTTCAGTAGTGTCTGACTCTTTGCGACCCCATGAACCGCAGCACTCCAGACCTCCCTGTCCATCACCAACTCCTGGAGTTTACCCAAACTCATGTCCATTGAGTCAGTGATGCCATCTAACCATCTCATCCTCTGTCGTCCCCTTCTCCTCCTGCCCCCAATCCCTCCCATCATCAGGGTCTTTTCAAATGAGTCAGCTCTTCGCATCAGGTGGCCAAAATACTGGAGTTTCAGCTTCAACATCAGTCCTTCCAATGAACACTCAGTACCAATTTCCCTTAGAATGGACTGGTTGGATCTTGCAGTCCAAGGGACTCTCAAGAGTCTTCTCCAACACTACAGTTCAAAAGCATCAATTCTGTGCTCAGCCCTCTTTATAGTCCAACTCTTACATCCATACATGACCACTGGAAAAACCATAGCCTTGACTAGACGGACCTTTGTTGCATCACCCAGGCGCATAGTAGATGCTGACCCAATAACCCTTAATTTAAACTGATCATACTCAGAAGCAATGACCTCATATGATTTAATCTCATGAATGCACTTTCATTTGTTTTATGCTGTATCTGTGTGGGTTATTGCATTCATATATAGGTGATAATGTTTCCTTCCTTGACCATCATTGCCTAGAAATATATTCCTTTTTCCTTCCCACTCTGATATCAAGTTCTATATTACTGATACCTAAGGAGCTTTGAGGAAGAAGTGAGGAGAGGAGAAAGAGGAGGAAGAGGAAGGGAGGAAAGGAGAAGAAGAATACAGCAAAATATGAATGCCCTAAATTTAGACTCCACTCGAAACAATGGAAACAGAATCTATTTGTTTAGATGGGATCCTGGCATTGGCATTAGCGTTTTGTTTTTGTAAGTTTTTCCAGTGATTACCCTAAGTAGCTAGGTAGCCAGCTAATGCTAAAGGCAAATATTTATATTAGAGGGTCCTTTTGGCTCCACAGTAAATGTATTCCAACCGTATTCTGCCACTACACCCAGTCAAATAAGTAAAACTGAAAAATGTGGGCACCTATTCCATAACCCGCTTTGTGAGAGATGCTCTGCTATTTCCACAAAGAGTAAGGAAGAGGAGAGAGAAATGAAAGGTAAAAGGGGATTGAGGTTAGTAGCAGATGAGGGGAATGTGACACAGAATTGTGTCATTGTGTCTTTTACAAGCCCCAAGTAAGCCTGGCTGTCCCTGGACAGAAATATGTACACATATACATGTGTGAACACATACACGTGTGCATATAGCCCTCTGCTTGGCTTGCTTTTGTACTTTGGTATGTGGCTAAAAGCAGAGTGTCCTAAGAGAGAAAAACAAAAGAGATACAGGCTATTCTGTCATATAGTTTGCAATGTTTACCTTTTACCAAAAAATATTCATTTGACTTAACAAATTCTATGCTCCACCTTGAGTGGAGGCACTCTTCCTAATTATAAAAGAAAATACAGATGAATTGCTTGCTAAGTCGCTTCAGTCACATCTGATGAATTAGTACTACTAAAAATAATACATTTTAACAATGCAGTATCTCTCAGTATACAAATATTTATTGAATGAATTGGTGAAACTCAAGCTGAATAACATATCAACACATGTCTTTTCTGTAATGACTCCTGGGTAGGTACTAGCTTTAGACAGCAGTTTCCAAACTTTGCTGACCATTAAAATCATCTGGGAAAAACGCTATGCTCAGGTCAAATCCTGTATCAATTAAGCTGGACTCTTTGAAAGTGGCAAAGAAAAACCTGTATTTTTTTAATACTCCCAAGTGATTCCAATGGGTAGCAAAATTTGACAACTACTGTCCTGCTAGATTTTTAATACATACATGAGGAATATGTGGAAGATAATCAATCATAATAAGTAAATATCTTTGGGTATATCGTGCTTGGATTTCTAAAGAAACAAGATTACATGATCTTTCCAGGAACCAGCCTTATATATATACCTGCATTTGTATTGAGTTAATTTATATGTATGAAGGGTAATTTCAAAACAGTGAATGATTCATAAACACTTGGGTGCACAGTGTATGAGTTTGACCATGCTAATATCTAGCATTCTTATTAGGGGTTCCAGAATCTAGTATTCCCAAGAATTTGTCTTTCCATGGTAAATATTATCTAATGAATGGAGATGGAAACCAAAATAATGCAAGGAAGTAGAACTCATTGGGAAAAAGTAACAGTGAAAGATTAAAAGTCAACTTGCAAGAAAAAGTCATGAGTCTATTGTAATCTTAGTAATTTCATAGTAGAATATAAGATGACACATTACGTTCTGTACTGTCACAGACCCCAGGACATGGCACTTATATAAGTATAAGGAATAAACATGATAAGAGTGGGACAAGTGGACTTATTACCTGATCATGTACTGTTATTTACCAGGCATTTTATACATGTTGTCATGATTAATATTGCCATAGACTGTGTCAAGTGTTAGTCTCTCAGTCATGTCTGACTCTTTGCAACCCCATGCACTGTAGCTTGCTAGACTCCTGTGTGCATGAAATTCTCCAGGCAAGAATACTGGAGTGGGTAGCCATTCCCTTCTCCAGGGTATCCTCCTGATCCAGGGATCGAACACAGGTGTCCTATATTACAGGCAAATGCTTTACCATCTGAGCTACGAGGGAAGTTATAAGCTCTGATTGCAGCCATGAAATTAAAAGATGCTTACTCCTTGGAAGGAAAGTTATGACCAACCTAGATAGTATATTAAAAAGCAGAGACAGTATTTTGCCAACCAAGGTCCGTCTAGTCCAGGCTATGGTTTTTCCAGTGGTCATATATGGATGTGAGAGTTGGACTGTGAAGAAAGCTGATCGCCGAAGAATTGATGCTTTTGAACTGTGGTGCTAGAGAGGACTCTTGAGAGTCCCTTGGACTTCCAGGAGATCCAACCAGTCCATTCTAAAGGAGATCAATCCTGGGTGTTCATTGGAAGGACTGATGCTAAAGCTGAAGCTCCAATCCTTTGGCCACCTCATGTGACGAGTTGACTCACTGGAAAAGACTCTGATGCTGGGAGGGATGGGGGGCGGGAGGAGACGGGGACGACAGAGAATGAGATGGCTGGATGGCATCACTGACTCAATGGACATGAGTTTGAGTGAACTCTGGGAGTTGGTGATGGACAGAGAGGCCTGGCGTGCTGTGATTCATGGGGTGGTGAAGAGTCAGAAGTGACTGAGCGACTGAACTGAACTGAACTGAAGGTGACTATTACAGTCTCCTTTTTCCAGATGAAGAAATTGAGGTTCAAAAAAATTTCATTTTCTAAGGTGATGAAGCTATCAGTGATGAAGCAAGGATTCAAATTCAGATTGACCTAACTCTGAGCTTCACATTTTCTTTGCACAGAGCTGTAAAACACGGTCCTTTCCCCCATCCTCTCCCTCCTCCTGGATCTCACCTGGGTACAACTCTGCCACAAAATGCTATAATTTTGAGAGAATGCCAAACACTGTCCAAAGCAATGTGTGTGTATTAACTCTGCAAGGTAGGTAGTATTATCACTCTCACTTTACAGATAAAAGAAGCTGAATGTGGGAGACAAAATAATGCTTGCCCCACCCCAAGATGTCATGCCCCAATCCCTGGAACATGTGAATAAATTACAGTGTGCGACAAAAGGAATTTTGCTGATGCGTGTTGATGCTAACAAACGGGAACTGACAGCATCCGCCTCCTGAGGCTGCCTGGCAAGTTGTGTGGAGACAGATGCGTGGGAGAGATTTGATCGCCTACGTTTGAGGAAACTGGAAAAGCTGAGCAAAAAGGCATGCCCTGATTTGAACACACTCTAGTGACTGGAGAAATAAGAGTCTCTGACGACAGCATCTTCAAAGACTGAAAACAATTCAGCCTTAGCACGTTCTTCCAGAGGCCAGAGATAATGTTTATTCCCACACTTCCAGAAACACTTAGGGAGAGAGGCTGCAGTTTGCCACAAGTGACATGGTCTTTGGAACTGGGTCGCCTTCTTGGACACTTTTAGAACTTTGTCCAGCCCCGGCTGAAGGCAGGTGGTGAGAGCCTGGTGGCTTTTCATGAAGAGTTACCGTGACTCACTTCTCTGCCCTCAGCTGTCCTCCAGCTGCTCTACCCCGACCCCTGATTGCATCATTAGCTTTCCTCATGAGGCTAGAAGATTCACTCACTGTCGCGTCCCAATCTACTTTCTTTACATTGCATCACTTTATTGTTTTATGGGGAGGACAGTGTCTGTTTCAATGAGGCAAGTCCTTTCTGCCCTGCTGTGCCATCAGTGGATAGCTGGCATCCCACTCACAGGCAGGGTGGAGACCTTTTTGCTGTGTAAATAAGATGATAGTGCAATTACACAGGTCGTTCCCTCATGTCAATATTCCTTGATATTCTCTCTGCAGTGGCCTTTGTTTTCATTTTCCTCGATGTACCTGTGGCCGTACCTGCTCTTTGCACTTATTGGGAATGTTCTACTGCAGAAAAATGAGCAAACCGTTCTCTGATCACAGTCTCCTTTTCCTTCCACTCCTTGACACACAACACCACTTTACTCGTGATTTCTAGTCCCTCTGCCAGTGTCTTTTCTCCCCACATGAAGGTGGATCATATTTTCATGCTGACTTCACTCTTCTCTGCTTATTCCTTTATTCTCATTTCCTGGCATATCTTTCTTCTCCTCTTTTCCAGGTCCACAGAGTATTTTCTTGGTCTGGTAGATAATAGGAGAAGGAGAAAGCAATTCATCTATCTTCCAAATCTTTCAGTTTTAGCCCATCCTCTCAGTTTTTAAATTCATAACCCAGAGAGGCTTCTTTTGTGTTTTTGTCCTGAGAACTTCCCCTCAGGCATTGGTTGACCCCCAGGTGGTTTCTTGAACAAGGAAAGGGCTGGGCCAACCTCAGACTTTGAGGGAGAGGAGCTGTAGGAAGTAGAGAATACAGCTATTACTGCTGCTGCTGCTGCTAAGTCACTTCAGTCGTGTCCGACTCTGTGTGACCCCACTGACGGCAGCCCACCAGGCTCCCCTGTCCCTGGGATTCTCCAGGCAAGAACACTGGAGTGGGTTGCCATTTCCTTCTCCAATGTGTGAAAGTAAAGTCGCTCAGTCGTGTCCGACCCTTAGCGACCCCACGGACTGCAGCCTACCAGGCTCCTCCATCCATGGGATTTTCTAGGCAAGAGTACTGGAGTGGCTTGCCATTGCCTTCTCCAACAGCTATTACTACTTTGGAATAAATTTCTGCCACATGTGCAAATAGCTATATGACAAAGTGACGTGTGCTGTAACAAAGTCATGGGAGAAACCCAGTTGGAACGTAACTGAAGCAGCCAGGAAACACTTCAGTTCAGTTCAGTTCAGTCGCTCAGTCGTGTCTGAGTCTCTGCGACCCCATGAATCACAGCAGGCCAGACCTCCCTGTCCATCACCAATTCCCGGAGTTCACTCAAACTCATGTCCATTGAGTTGGTGACGCCATCCAGCCATCTCATTCTCTGTCGTCCCCTTCTCCTCCCGTCACCAATCCCTCCCAGCATGAGAGTCTTTTCCAGTGAGTCAACTCGTCGCATGAGGTGGCCAAAGTATTGCAGTTTCAGCTTCAGCATCAGTCCTTCCAATGAACACCCAGGATTGATCTCCTTTAGAATGGACTGGTTGGATCTCCTTGCAGTCCAAGGGACTCTCAAGAGTCTTCTCCAGCACCACAGTTCAAAAGCATCAGTTCTTTGGTGATCAGCTTTCTTCACAGTCCAACTCTCACATCCATACATGACCACTGGAAAAACATAGCCTTGACTAGACGGACCTTTGTTGGCAAAGTAATGTCTCTGCTTTTTAATATGCTATCTAGGTTGGTCATAACTTTCCTTCCAAGGAGTAAGTGTCTTTTAATTTCATGGCTGCAATCAGCATCCACAGTGATTTTGGAGCCCAAAAAGATAAAGTCTGACACTGTTTCCACTGTTTCCCCATCTATTTCCCATGAAGTGATGGGACCATATGCCATGGTCTTCGTTTTCTGAATGTTGAGCTTCAAGCCAACCTTTTCACTCTCCTCTTTCACTTTTATCAAGAGGCTTTTTAGTTCCTTTACAATGATGTTTTCAACTTAAGGCACATTCAAGTATAAGACTGGGGACTGCTGATTCATCTAACACAGCTTTATCTTCCTTTTTATTTACTTGGTAGTTTGTTTATTTGGATCTTTATCAGAGAATGAAGATGCCTTATCTATCTAAAGCTTGCTCAATCAACGCTCAGTTGTGTCCGACTCTTTGCGACCCTGTGGACTGTGGCCTACCAGACTCCTCCGTCCACGGGATTCTCCAGTCAAGAATACTGGAGTGGGTTGCCATTTCCTTCTCCAGGAAATCTTCCCAACCCACGGATTGAACCCTGGTCTCCTGCATTGAGGGCAGATGCTTCAACTTCTGAGCCACCAGGGAAGCCCAAGCTTCCTCATAAGCCTCTCTAAATGAATGGAATGTCAGAAGACTTGATTTGAACAAATTTATTTGGAGGAGATTTTTCCTTGGGAACTTGTATATTAAAGTTAAATTTAAAATTATTCCTAGGGGTTAGACGTCTTGGGAATCTTGATGAAGAGGGATACATTATTTTCCATTTCTTTAGAAAGAATTTGATTAATGTGCTCAAATAATATTTGATTTGACACACACATGGTTCCACACACACAGAGGGAAAATGCACTAAATCATCCTGATATGTTCTTGGCCTGGAAAATAAAATCTAGATTTATTTAAGCATCTGAATGATTGAGAGCACTATTGACCTCCAGATAGTCACAGTTATTTAGATTATTCTGTCCTTTTACCACTATTTTCAGAGCTCAAAATTCAGAGTTCTGATATTCAGAGCTCAAAAAAAGGGACAAAAATGGATTAAGAGACTTCTTCATGATTACCGTGGTTATAACTTACTTTAGGAAGGGGAGAAGATAGGAACTTGGAAGTTCAGCAATTAAGAATGGGATGCTGAGTGCAAATTTTCCCCCTGAAAAGGCAAATAATCCATCCAAACTGGCTACACTGTTTTGGTTCCATTCTTTCTACATACGGCTATGATGTGCCATTTTGTGTCAGGGCACAAGAAGTTTAGAACATGCTAGATGTTCACAAACCCATTCTTAGACCTTTGCACATCTAACCGTGCATCAGTAAACCTGGACCACTTTTGGTTGCCAGGATTGGTACCTAACTCTGATTTTGGATTACTGACTTTCCCTTGTACCCTCATCCCCTTATTATTTATTTATTTAAAAAATTTGGCCTCAACGGTCCCAGTTTCTTGACCTTGGATGTTATTTTTTGGTTCAATAATTTCATAAAAACTCTAGCCATAATGGTTTTTAATCGTTTGTTTGTTTTGGTCAGATCTGAAGCCATTCTGATACCAACCAGGATTCTTGACCTTCCACAATCAATAGAAATTGACTAGAAGCCAGACAAGAAACTCAGGCAAGGCCTTAGGGGCCCCTGCAGCTGGACACACCCCTACCCTCACCCTGTAAAGGAACCAAGGGAATCTCTCTCCCAGAGAGCAAAAAAATAAAACAGATTCCCTTGTTCACTCCCTGAGGGAGGGGCAAGCTAGTTCCTTTACAGGGTGAGGGTAGAGTGTGTCCAGGAGTTGGGGTGGGGGGGTAGCTTAGGTCTTTTGTCCCCTTTGGGTGGTATTGAGTGCAAAGGACATGTGCAATACCCTGCTTATGCTACTGGTTCTTGAGAATTGACAGTTGGAGTTTTTGGTCTTTTGTCTTTTGTCCAGAAATTGCCCCAACTGCACAGGAACACAAGTATTTTTAGTCACTTGTAGTTTCTTTGTATTTTGTAGTTTGAGGAGATGTTTGTCCAGGTGCAAGCTTTAAAGCAAAGGGTTCCAGGTTCCAGCCTGTCTTAATTCCTTCCCGTGTGTTGCACACACAGACAATTCCTTGGGCAAAGCCTGTCCGGGTGTGGGCCCAGGAAAGGACTGCACTGTGATTCCAGACTCTCCACAAATAATTGCCAGTCCCGTGGGGGCAGCTCCTTGATCATGTTCCAGGCCATGAACCACACCCATGAACTCATTTTCACATGTTAGCCATTATTTAACAGAGAAAACTGGACTTATGAATGTGGTAAAAACTGCAAATTTATGCTCACTCCTGGGAAAAATGTCATAGCATGCATACTACTGAATATGTGTCAGTTGTCCAAGATTTAGGGTTTTCTTTAATTATTGCTATTAGTGGGGGTAAAGAGTAAATTTGAAGCTCCAAATTATTTTTTGGGGGGCTAAAAAGATGCACATTAAAGCTATATCACTTCCCCAGTATAAGGAAGTGGCACTGATTCTGGAAGGTAAAACCACCTTCCTAGCTGCTTTACGTACTTGCAGTCTAAGTTCAGTGTTCATGACTTTCACTTCTGCAGTTTTCAGCTAGAGATAGTAACTCTCCACAATGTGTAGTAATGAAAACTTTGAATAATACATCGGAGGGAATCACTTAGCTCTGGAGAGTCTGGCCCCTTCCCGATCTGAGCCGCTTCAGTAATCCAATAGAAGGCAAGCTCTTCCAGGGCACCAACAGATTCTCTCCTGCATACAGTTGTATCTGGCACACAGTGTTTGACATGATAAGTGCTTGCTGAAAAGAAAATGAATGCATCTGACTCTCTGTTCACTACTTATCCCTACTAGCACTTGTCAATGAATAAATGTCTGTTGTAAAAAATGATAAAACTTGATAAAGGCAATTAATTTTGTTGTGAAACTACCCAGGAAACTGAAGCTGTTCAATGGAAATGTGACACTGTAGAAAGTCCATATTTAGACTCTCTGTATTTAATCTATATTTATGAGTTTTTCATAATTTATTCAATAATTCTTTTTTCCTCTGGATGCCTCTTTTATGATAGGTATTACACTAGAAAATGTGAAAACAGTGGTGAGAGCATTGATGGTCTGTTCTGTTCTAAAAATGAGCAGGTCATGGATTTCTTCTTAGCTTAGCTTTATACCTGAAGGTCATCTTCACATGTGTGTTTGGGTAGGGGTTGGGGAGAGAGGCATGAATAGGGCTGACAAATGGGAAAGTTTTTCCAAATATTGCAGTTTTGGAAAAGGATCTGTTCAAGGGATTAGTTATCTGTGATAGAGACACACTGGCTTCTAATGAGATTTAATTTCTAGAGAAACCAGATGGACTTGTGAGTTAAGCCTCAGGAGAGTCAACTGAACACAGCCCTTTCCTTCCCTCAGAGGAAAGAGAAAGGAAGAGAGAAGAGGGGAAAAGGAAAGGAAGAAGAATGGGAGGAAGTGGGAAGAAAACAACAGGGAAGGGAAAGGGAGAAAGAAAGGAACAATCACTTTATTTCACTAGGTCAAATTCGCATTTTCTTCATTTTGTCAACAGCACAAAAATCTTTTCATTGCACTTAGTGAATCAAGATTACAATGACCATTAATATGGGACAAAACCAGAAGTCCAAGTGAGTCAAGATCATTTTCTGCCTTATTTTTTCTCAGGATTATTTCTTGTCCTCCTAGCCATTCATGGATGAGTGCTCAGTGGACTTTCCCTCCACCGCCCACCAGGCTGCCTGTCTTCATGGAGAGGCCTCATTGCCCTTGCTGTTCTCATTTCTCATGTTCTCAGGAGCCTTGATTCCTCCAGTATTACCCAATCCTTTATAGTGAAACGAGCCTCCCCTTTGGAACTAAAGGCAAACAAGCTTATTCCTGTCTTCCTTCATTCTTCCTCCTACTCCAAACAACCAGAAGCGACTCAGACTATTTTTTAAATAAGTAAAAATTCACATAAACAGGATATAATCATAACTTAAATGTTAGCTTCTTAGTACTTTTAGTGCACCACTGGCCGTTTTGGGAAATCCGCGGGACTAGGTCCATGGGTGTAAACAGTATGAAAGTTGGCATAGAAAGTTTCAAACACTATTTCCAGGGAGAATAGGAAACAGCAAAGACTCTGTGATTTCTCCCCAACTTTATGTATAACACAAACTAGAAGCTGTAATTTTAATAAAAAGCCAACAGTTTATATGCAAGTCCATGAATGGCTCCTTTGAAATATGGGTCCTAATGGTGATTGTTTTCATTTTGCTGAGTATATGGAAGCAGAGCAAACATTCTTAAAGCTTCACATTACATGAAGCTCTGCCTCAGCCAGACACTAACTTTGCAGATGCTTTATTTCGCATCTGGCATGGCAGTGCAATTTATGGTGTTGAAACACTATCTTATAGCTTGGATAGGTAGATACTATCCTGAACCCAAATCCTTCCATCATCTGCCACTGCAGTCCCCTCCTCAGGACCTTTCTCAGAATCTCTTTGTAATCTCTTCATAATCTCTTTGTGTCTAAAGATGTAATATGTGGAATAACAAGCGACACCCTGATCTGGGCTTCAGCACCATGACCTGTGTCACGTTGTTGCCTGAACTGCTGGTTATAAAACATATTTGAAAGTTATCCTTGAAAAGGATTCTTTCAATGCACGTGGCTTGACCAAAAATATATATAGAGAGAAAATACAAACAGGATTAGAAGAAAGAGAAAAGCAAAACTACTATAGATGAAAACAGGATCATTTTCAAAGTTGGCACTCTCATCAGTTGCCACTCATGAGGAAAAATGATGCAATTTCAGAGTCAGATTGCATATCATTTGTATTCTTTTTAAAGTAAATGACAATAGATATTACTTGCATTTCTGAAATAATCTCGTAACTTGCTTTCCTCCAGCATGAGTTTGTCTGCTCATCACTTGATCCATGGAGCTCAGCACAGGCTCTAGCATGTCTTATATGTGTTATATTAAGTGTAGGTCAGGAAGCAACAGTCAGAACTGGACATGGAACAACAGACTTGTTCCAAATAGGAAAAGGAGTACGTCAAGGTTGTATATTGTCACCCTACTTATTTAACTTATATGCAGAGTACATCATGAGAAACGCTGGGCTGGATAAAGCACAAGCTGGAATCAAGATTGCCAGGAGAAATATCAATAACCTCAGATATGCAGACGACACCACCCTTATGGCAGTAAGCGAAGAAGAACTAAAGAGCCTCTTGATGAAAGTGAAAGAGGAGAGTGAAAAAGTTGGCTTAAAGCTCAACATTCAGAAAACTAAGATCATGGCATCTGGTCCCATCACTTCATGGGAAATAGATGGGGAAACAGTGGCTGACTTTATTTTTCTGGGCTCCAAAATCATTGCAGATGGTGATTGCAGCCATGAAATTAAAAGACACTTACTCCTTGGTAGGAAAGTCATGACCAACTTAGATAGCATATTAAAAAGCAGAGACATTACTTTGTCAACAAAGGTCCGTCTAGTCAAGGCTATGGTTTTTCCAGTGGTCATGTATGGATGTGAGAGTTGGACTGTGAAGAAAGTTGATCACTGAATAATTGATGCTTTTGAACTGTGGTGTTGGACAAGACTCTTGAGAGCCCCTTGGACTGCAAGAAGATCCAATCAGTCCATTCTAAAGGAGATCAATCCTGGGTGTTTATTGAAAGGACTGATGCTAAAGCTGAAACTGCAATACTTTGGCCACCTGATGCGAAGAGCTGACTCATTGGAAAAGACCCTGATGCTGGGAAAGATTGAGGGCAGGAGGAGAAGGGGACGACAGAGGGTGAGATGGTTGGATGGCATCATCAACTCGATGGACATGGGTTTGGGTGGACTCAGGGAGTTGGTGATGGACAGGGAAGTCTGGTGTGCTGCAGTTCATGGGGTCGCAAAGAGTCAGACACGACTGAGAGACTGAACTGATTAAGTTTTCAAAAAGTATTTGTTGAATGAAAGTGATTTCACACTTTCATCCTTCCATTCTGAAGGATGATCTCTCAGGGTTTTTTATTATCTAAGAAAATAAGAAGATGTCTTATAACATAGATTAGATACATGTTTATTCAGTGATTTACTTAAGAATATTTATTGTGTATTTACTATAGGCTGAATGCTGGGACTATAGTAATGTGGGACAAATTTCATTCACCCCTTTTACAGATGACTTGTGCAAGTTTATGTGCCTGGCAGGTGACAAAATAGATCTGGAACTTCAATCATTTTTGGAAAAGTGGCTGTATTTATCATTTCAGCTTTGCTGCAGCTGCCTATTTATGTGTGCTCAACTTCATTTGCAAAGATTAGATGTACTTTCTATATAGGTAAGTGGTAGATCTTGAGTACTTTTTGTTTGTTTGACTCTAGATGTACAGAGCTGTAAGTAACAGATATATTTCTGGCAAGTTGAATGTATACAGAAATGTTATGAAATGAGTCATGTTTTCAGTGTAAAAGAAATATGCCCCTTTTTTTGCAAAGCTGTTGTGTCTTGTTTATCTTTAGATCCTCAGCACCTGGGACACTGACCAACATGAAGACGCTCAACAAACAAATTAACTAAATAATAGACATGTACTTTCATGAATCAGTCAGGACTCCCAAAAAAACTTCTGATGATGCTTCTGATCCCTGAATGTGGGTGTGATTTGCACAGGTTGTGAGGCATAGAGGGTGTAGGTACCTGGAGGCTGACGTGCCAATCGGAGCCTTCACTGCTGCTACACTGAGTAGTGTTATCAGTCACCATTCAATGATCATGGAAACTCACTGAGCACCTTGGGTGGAGCACCGAATACAAATATGAGGCAGACTGAACTCTGCATTCAAAGGGTTTCTATTTAAATGTTTTATATTGACTTTGATGGTGAAGTATAAACTAGTGCTATCAGTTCAGTTCAGTTCATTTCAGTCGCTCAGTTGTGTCCGACTCTTTGCAACCCCATGAATCACAACACGCCAGGCCTCCCTGTCCATCACCAACTCCCGGAGTTCACTCAGACTCATGTCCATCGAGTTGCTGATGCCATCCAGCCGTCTCATTCTCTGTCGTCCCTGTCCCCTCCTGCCCCCAATCCTTCCAAGCATCAGAGTCTTTTCCAGTGAGTCAACTCGTCGCATGAGGTGGCCAAAGTATTGGAGTTTCAGCTTTAGCATCAGTCCTTCCAATGAACACCCAGGATTGATCTCCTTTAGAATGGACTGGTTGGATCTCCTTGCAGTCCAAGGGACTCTCAAGAGTCTTCTCCAGCACCACAGTTCAAAAGTATCAGTTCTTCGGCGATCAGCTTTCTTCACAGTCCAACTCTCACATCCATACATGACCACGGGAAAAACCATAGCCTTGACTAGACGGACCTTTGTTGGCAAAGTAATGTCTCTGCTTTTTAATATGCTATCTAGGTTGGTCATGACTTTCCTTCCAAGGAGTAAGCATCTTTTAATTTCATGGCTGCAGTTGCACTCATCTCACACGCTAGTAAAGTCATGCTCAAAGTTCTCCAAACCAGGCTTCAGCAATACGTGAACCATGAACTTCCAGATGTTCAAGCAGGTTTTAGAAAAGGCAGAGGCACCAGAGATCAAATTGCCAACATCCGCTGGATCATGGAGAAAGCACGAGAGTTCCAGAAAAACATCTATTTCTGCTTCATTGACTATGCCAAAGCCTTTGACTGTGTGGATCACAATAAACTGTGGAACATTCTGAAAGAGATGGGAATCCCAGACCACCTGACCTGCCTCTTGAGAAACCTGTATGCAGGTCAGGAAGCAACAGTTAGAACTGGACATGGAACAACAGACTGGTTCCAAATAGGAAAAGGAGTGTGTCAAGTTTGTATATTGTCACCCTGCTTATTTAACTTCTATGCAGAGTACATCATGAGAAACGCTGGGCTGGAAGTAGCACAAGCTGGAATCAAGATTGCCGGGAGAAATATCAATAACCTCAGATATGCAGATGATACCACCCTTATGGCAGAAAGTGAAGAGGAACTCAAAAGCCTCTTGATGAAAGTGAAAGAGGAGAGTGAAAAGGTTGGCTTGAAGCTCAACATTCAGAAAACGAAGACCATGGCATCTGGTCCCATCACTTCATGGGAAATAGATGGGGAAACAGTGGAAGCAGTATCGGACTTTATTTTTTGGGCTCCAATATCACTTCAGATGCTTATTGCAGCCATGAAATAAAAAAAACTAGTGCTATCAGTTCAGTTCCGTTCAGTCGCTCAGCCGTGTCCGACTCTTTGCGACCGCATAAATCACAGCACGCCAGGCCTCCCTGTCCATCACCAACTCCCTGAGTTCACTCAAACTCATGTCCACAGAATCGGTGATGCCATCCAGCCATCTCATTCTCCGTTGTCCCCGTCTCCTCCCACCCCCAATCCTTCCTAGCATCAGAGTCTTTTCCAGTGAGTCAACTCGTCGCATGAGGTGGCCAAAGTATTGGAGTTTCAGCTTTAGCATCAGTCCTTCCAATGAACACCCAGGATTGATCTCCTTTAGAATGGACTGGTTGGATCTCCTTGCAGTCCAAGGGACTCTCAAGAGTCTTCTCCAACACCATAAGTTGTTCAAAAGCATCAGTTCTTCGGTGATCAACTTTCTTCACAGTCCAACTCTCACATCCATACATGACCACGGGAAAAACCATAGCCTTAACTAGACGGACGTTTGTTGGCAAAGTAACATCTCTGCTTTTCAATATTCTATCTAGGTTGGTCATAACTTTCCTTCCAAGGAGTAAGCGTCTTTTAGTTTCATGGCTGCAGTCAGCATCTGCAGTGATTTTGGAGCCCCCAAAAATAAATTCTGACCTAGTTTCCCCATCTATTTCCCATGAAGTGATGGGACCAGATGCCATGATATTCGGTTTCTGAATGTTGAGCTTCTATATTAGTACTCAAAGAATATCATAGAGTTCCGTAGTTTTCAACAGCTCTGAGATACCACTCCTTTACAAGAATTTCAACATGAAATTCTCTTCATGTATAAAAAGTTTCACTGAAACTACTTTGGGACAAGGGAAATGTAATAAATACAACATGATTCCTGAAAGAGGTTTTTCCTGTGCATCTTTATTCTAAGCCACAACTACTTATTAGGAGAGTGAAGTCTCTTAGTCGTGTCTGACTCTTTGCGAACCCGTGGACTGTAGCCTACCAGGTTCCCACGTCCATGGGATTTTCCAGGCAAGAGTGTTGGAGTGGGTTGTCATTTCCTTCTCCAGAGGATCTTCCCAACCCAGGGATCTAATCCAGGTCTCCCGCATTGCAGGCAGACGCTTTACCGTCTGACCTACCAAGCCCTTGCTATATAGCCTGTGCTCTGCAGCAAAAGAAGCCTCCTAAATAAGAGCCACATCTAGATAGTAGCCCCTGCTCGCTGCAACTAGAAAAAACTCATGCAGTGACAAAGACCCAGTGCAGCCAATAAATTAAGGAAAAAAAAAAAAGACAGTTCATTTTAACTGGGCTAATGGGGCAAGAACCTGAAGTGCTGGCTACTGGTAAACTCCTTGGATAATGAATCCTGAAGGACAGCCCCAGTTTCTTAGCCATGTGTAAAAACTTACTAGGGAAAGAAGCAAATTCCATGATACATTCAGCCTATCCTTGTCCTAATCTCATTTCTGACCAGTCAGAAATATAAGGTAAAACTTTATTTTACTGGCAGCATTTTGATCTCCTTATCTCAATCCTTCTTCCTCAAACAACACTTTTCAGATCTACTCTGACCTCCAATGTTCTCTCCAGCTCCCAAAATTTGCAATGTCACAATTCCAAGCAAACTTCTGAAAAATAGAAACTCTGAAGTCTTACCAGAATCCTTTCCTAAATTAAACAATACTGATGAATGCAGTAGTCACCCTCAAGATAATTTATTCTCCAACTTAAAAATTTCACACTACATTTCTTAAAGTGAGTCATACTTTGAAAAAAAGAAATTGTTACATGTTATTCATATTTCTCTGCTTCACATTCTGGTGCTGAGTTAGAGAGTGGTCAAAGAATCATTTTTTTTCTCTTTCCTTAAAAAATTCAGTGGTCCATGTCAGTTTCTTCTATGGCTTTGCTAGCACTATTGGATAATTATCTGAACATCAGCTGTGGCTTCCTTTGAAACTTTTTGGATTTAGCTAGCGAGCATGAGTTCAGACGAAATTACCTTTATCTGCTGTTTCCTGTCCTCTAACCAAATGTTTTGACCCTTTGTTCAGCTTAGAAGGGAGAGGCTGCTGCTTCTCTCTTCAATAATTCCCTTTTGCCAGGATCATAGCACGTATTCCAAAGGTCCTGAATAGTGAGACAGTTTGCCAGGTGTCATGTGCAGAGTCCTTATTTCCTGTCCAGGAATGATGCAAACTTGTCTCTTGAATCATGGATTTTTTTTGGAAACATATTTGTATATTTAGGGGAAAAGATGAAAGGGTACATGCCATTTCAGTAAATATGCTTTTTTTCCCCCCTCTAGCTACAAATAATAACTTAGTCTGGGAGTCCCAAAACTTTTACCCTGTATGCCCCTACACTAGAAAAAAAATTATAATATTTTATTATTATATTGTGGCAAATTAAGGCTCTAAAAATCTTGCCCAGGGATCCATGCCTACGATGATGTTCTGTATTGTAAAGCTATGATTCTGTCTTCACCAAGGCTCTTTTATATTTGAGTTAGTCATGTATCATTTAACCACTAAGATTCTCTCCTGATAGCCCTAATCCCTGTCTTAACCCACAAGAAATTGTTGTTTTTCTCCTGGATGTGACATTTCATGTCCTTCTTTCAGTTTCTTGAATCCAGCTACCTGTCTTCTGGGTCTTTCCTTGCCTCTGCTCCTTGAATCATCTTTTACACTCATGGTCCTTGAATTGAATGGCAACAGCTTCAGTTTATTAAATTCTTCTTTGGGAGGAAGTTTAGCAATGAGGTTAAGACCATGATCCTGGGGTCAGATTATTGTGTTTTAAAGCCTGAGGATGCTACTAGTATCATTGGGGCTTACCATAGTTTCCTCATCCATTAAGTGAGGCTAACAATTCTACCTCCTTCAGAGCACTGTATGAGAATTAAATAGATAACACACATAAAGTACTTTTGCTGGTGGCAGTAAACCATGTTTAATGTTAGCTTATTATTATTACTGTTCAGGCATTGTGATAGGCAGCCTCTAACGTGGCTGCACTGATACCTGCCTCCCCTGCCCTGATGAAACTCCTCCTCTTGAGTGTGAGGCAGACCCAGTAACTCACTTTGAACAAACACAGCATGACTAAGGGGTGGGATATCACTTCTGAGATTAGATTATAATGACTGATTTGTCCTGAGCTCTCTCAGCTTTCTCTTAGAGTGCTCCCTGTGGGGGATACCAGCTGCTATGTTATGAGACAGTCCTCAGAGAGGCTCATGGGTGAACTTGGAAGCAGATCCTCCAAGATGGGCCTTGAGGTGGCTTCAGCTTCAGCTAACATCTCAATTGCAGCCTTGTGAGAGACCTGGCTTAGCACCTCCCAGATTCCTGACCCATGGAACTGGTGAGATAATAAATGTTCTTTGTTTCCAGTTTTCATGTTTTGGGGTACAGTTGACCCTGAACAATCATTAGGGTTTAGTGGCACCTATCCTCTGGTCACTGGAAAATCTGATTATAACTTATCAGTTCAGTTCAGTTCAGTCGCTCAGTCGTGTCCGACTCTCCGCGACCCCATGAATCACAGCACGCCAGGCCTCCCTGTCCATCACCAACTCCCGGAGTTCACTCAAACTCATGTCCACAGAGTCGGTGATGCCATCCAGCCATCTCATTCTCCGTCGTCCCCTTCTCCTCCCGCCCCCAACCTTTCCCAGCATCAGAGTCTTTTCCAGTGAGTAGCTGGCCCTTATCTATGGTTCCTCCTTATTCTCGGATCGTGTGGTGCTGTAGTACATACTTAATGGGATAAAAATCCATGTGTAAGTGGACTCATTCAGTTCAAGCTCATGTTATTCAAGGGTCAACTACAATTTGTTACACAGCAATAGACACCTTGGAGAAGGAAATGGCAACTCACTCCAGTATTCTTGCCTGGGAAACCACATGGCCAGAGGAGCCTGGCAGGCCATAATCCATGGCATCACAAACAGTCAAACTCAACAGAGTGACTAAACAACAACAACACAGTAGATAACTAATACAAATACTATGCTAAATCCTTTCACGTAAAATATCTCCTTTGTCTTCACAACCACAGAGAAGGGTAAGAAATATTACCCGAATTATCAATGAGGCAATGGAGAGGCAGAGACCTTGAGTCGCTTGATCACACATAGCCAGTACTTGTTCCAAGCCCAAATTTGAATATTAATCTTTCCGTCTGCTATCTCATCCATTAGGTTTATTGCTTCTCCCCCGAAGCAAATCAGTTCTTTCAGTTTTTCATTCCTTCAGTCAATTAATCAATCATTCAACAGTTACATGCTGGGCACTGCTCTGAGCGTTACAGTGATGAAAAAGATTGACATAGTGCTGACTTCATGGAGCTCCCATCAGTGAGGAGAAGTAAAAGACACGTTATGATAAATTCACATCATGGTAAGTGCCATGGCTGATGTAGAGTGTGACAGGACAAAGATCAAAAGGGGAAGGATGAGAGAGTCACTCAGACTGCAAAGCTGGTTGAAGCCTGAAGTCTGAAGCAGGAGATTGAGTTAGCTTTGGGAAGACTTTCAGAAAGAGCCATCTAAGAAAATGGGCCTCTCGCTCCTTAATTTCCTATTCCTTGGTTTTCTACAATATCTTTGCTCACTCACCACAGTCATGTCTGACTCTTTGCAACCCTGTGGGCTCTAGCCCGTCAGGCTCCTCTGTCCATGGGATTTTCTAGGCAGGAACATTGGAATGGGTTGCCATGCCCTCCTCCAGGGGATCTTCCCAACCCAGGGATCAAACCTCGTCTCCTGTTTTTCCTGCATTACAGACAGATCTTTACTGGTTCTTAATACTACAACCTCCAACCTTGGAACCTTACCCAACTAACCTTGGATTTGTTTACTGCTTGGAGTTATATTATATTCATCGTTGATGAATTCAAATTGTTCACATTTGTATCAGCCCTTTAAGGTTGTTCCGTATTCTTTTTTGTGAATTTGAAAATACTTACCCAATTTAAATTTACCACCATATCCCCTCAAACTTTTGTTTTCTTTATACCTGTGCCAACCCCCAATTTTATATTGGGATTTGTCCCTCTACTCATAAAGGGATTATCATTGCAATTTTTCAACTGTCATATGTGTTGCCTGGCACATAGAATATTCTAGAATGACTGGATAAATGTAAAGATGCTTGCTGCATAGTCATTAAAGTCCATAGTAATAGTATCCAAATTGTAAGAAAAAATTCAAATATCCATTAAATAGTAAATAATTCCTTGTTCTCACGGGAGCTTACATTCTGGCCAGAGTCCAAGCCTTTACCTTAACTATGAAGAATAGTATATTAATGAAAATATGTTTTAGCTAACATTCCATTTCCTGAACATAGTCTTTTAGAGTAGACAGTTTATAACATTGTGGGTTTGAAATACAGATGGCTTTTATTTTAATTGATTTGAAAATGCTAATAAGTAGGACCTATCCCATGTATTGAAGATGAGAAAAGCTATGAGGGTTGGTGAGGAGACAGTAGGAGAAAAATACGGGAAAGAAGAGAAAAGATGGAAAGAGCAGTAATCCAAGAGATAAGGGAGAGAAGAGAAAGGATGGAGAGAGCAGTGGTCCAAGGTGATCTTGCCATGAATTAGATTTTGTATTAACAGCTGCAAAGACAGATGAAGTGGTGCTTAAAACAAAACATGGATGCCTTCAAAACAAACTTTGCATATTGGCTCAATAAAGAAAAGTTGGCATTTACTTGTAGCTTTAATATTGCCCATGATTTTCATGGAACTTTGGCTATAAAATTCAAACCTAATTTGTACACTCAACATGATCATTCCTTATGTAATAATTAAGGCCCTTTTAATTGAAATTGAGTCTATCCTTGCAGTATATTCCATTGGCTAAAGTACTAAATAGGATGAGTGTTGTCTTTAATACAAATTGAGACCTTGAAATGGTTTATAAAGGAGACTAAAATGTAAGCAATCTGGTCTGAAAATAACCATTGAGAACTATAGCTGTTTAAGCAGCTATACTGCATGGAGTGTACAACTGGTCTTTTAACTGTTGCAATAAATACGTTGGTTAAATCACTTAGTGTTAGATTTAATAAGCTAATCTGTTTAATCACTGCCCCAAACAGCCTCCTATTGAAATGGTGGCGGCTTTCAGTTTCATTCAGCAAATTTACCTTCAGTGAACTTACAAATTACAAGTGAATTATTGAGTTTCCAAAAGGGAAGTCCCATTGCTTGTGCATTCTAAAAATTCAGACATGTTTGAAGGGATCTCTTTCAATAAGTAACAGGAAATTTTTCCTTAAATACTGCATGAGAGGCACCTATTTCACACTTTTAGGATTATCTGCTAATCAGACTTATCAAGCTTCTTTATGTAGTGTACCAGAAAATTAAGAGTAAGAAGGTCTGAACAGATATTTTTTAGAATCATTTGTGATAGAAATTGACATATTTGTGTGTGTGTGTGTGTGCCAACAAAAACAGTTGACCAGATACAGATTTAAAGAAGGGACAGAGTTCCAGAATTATTTAGAGGTTTTATTTGCAAAAGTAGAATATCTTTGTGAGGTTATAGAATTATTATCAAATATTCAGAAATAGTCTCTCTCAGTCGAACAACAATATCTGATTAGAATCAAATCAGTCTTTGTTAGATTAGGAATGGGTTCATGCTAATTCATCAGCTTTCTGTCATGTGGGGGGCCAACCTTTCTAAACTTCAGCATTTCAAATTTCAGGCTGGTGTTGAAGCTACATTCTCTGACCATTTCAAAGAATTTTTCCTTGTGCAAATTATTTGTCTTTTCTGAGGCTTGGATTCAAAGCTGACCTTAAGACATTGATTCTATGCATGTCTAACAGACAATCTATCCAGACTATTGATTTTTCCTTACCTACAAAACTAAAGTATTGTTTTAATCATCTATAACACTCATGTTTAATCCTCATAGCCCAGTGAAGTAGGTAATATAGCCATCATTTACAGTAAGGGGACTGAAGTCATATAGCTTCTAAATGGTCAAATTGAAACTAATCAAAAGAAATGACACAATGTATGGACCTAGGGAGTATTATGCTAAGTGAAATAAGTCAGACTGAGGAAGACAAATACTGTATATTTTCACTTAAAGGTGGATCCTAAAACACAAAACAAGCGAACAAATTTAACAAAATAGAAACAGGCTCACAGGTACAGAGAGCAAACTAGTGGTAACCAAGGGGGAGGGGTTGGACCAAATAGGTGACGGGGATTCAGGAGTACAAACTACCATGTAAAATAGATAATCACAGGGGTGTGACATAAAACACAAGGAATATGGTCAATAAAAGTGTAATAACTTTGTATGGTGTGTAATCTCTTAAAAATATTGAAATATTAGTACACTTGAAACTAACATAATATTGTAAGTCAAATAAATTAACATCATAAATAAATTAACATACCCTATGTTAAATATACAAACACAGAAAGAAAGAAAGGGAAAGAGAAAAAGAAATGTCACAATGGTTGAAGGCATTGATTCATCCAGTCCTAAATGCAGACCAGATACTAAGTACAATGGATGTTCCAGACTTTCCAACATTCCAAGGGTGTTTTTTGAATGTCTTTATACTTTTAAACCTATTTACTTATTCATTAGTGGCTTCCCAGATGGCTCAGTGGTAAAGAATCCACCTGCCAAGCAGAAGATGTGGGTTCTGTCCCTGGGTCAGAAAGATCTCTTGGAGAAGGAAATGACAACCCACTTTAGTATTCTTGCCTGGGAATCCCATGGACAGAGGAGCCAGGAGAGCTACAGTTCATGGGCCCGCAAAGAGTCAGACATGACTTAGCAACTAAACAACAATTTATTCATTAATTCAGTTCTTGTTTTTCATTTTATTTCATCTTTTATCCCCTGAGTACAACAGACTTTTGTATTGTTCATCCCAAATGACTTTGTTTTGTTCCGTCGCTCAGTCGTGTGGGACTCTTTGCGACCCCGTGGACTGTAGCCTACCAGGCTTCTCCGTCCATGGGATTCTCCAGGCAAGAATAGTGGAGTGGGTTACCGTTTCCTTCTCCAGGGGATCTTCCCGACCCAGGGATCGAACCCGGGTCTCCCACATTGGAGGCAGACGCTTTAACCTCTGAGCCACCACGAAGCCCTCCCAAAGTATTATATCTTGTAAAAAATGTCTAACTCTCCTAAAGGGCTTACGTGATTTATCTAACAACATGGCTAATTTCAACTGAATCCACCATATTCTTTCATCTGTTTTTTTGGTGCACAGCATTGTCATGACTAATTCTTTGAAATTCTGATTTCACACTGCCTTATGCTAATATTTGAATGTTATTTAGTGAAATAGAGTCACTTCACTATCCATTTCCTTTTTTAAAAAATTGAAGTACTGTTGATTTACAATGTTGTGTTAATTTCTGCTATACAGCCAAGTGATTCAATTATTCATATATATACATTCTTTTTAAAATATTTTTTTTCATTATGGTTTTAAACCAAAGTCATATTGTCCTTAGACTTTATCTTTTCAAAATAAAAGCTTATTTTTCTGAGTCTATCAAAGTGTCTAGCATATACCTAGTTGCTGTTATTTGGTTGCTAAGTTGTGTCTGACTTTTTGAGACCCCTTGGACTATAACCTACCAGGCTCCTCTGTCCTTGGGATTTACCAGGCAAGACTACTGGAGTGGGTTGCCATTTCCTTCTCTAGGGGATGTTTCCGACCCAGAGATCAAACCCAAGTCTCCTTCATGGTAGGCAGATTCTTTACCTCTGAGCCATCTGGAAAGCCATATAATTAGTATTTGACAATATTAACTAATGTCTTTAAGTTCATTATCAATTAGTTAATCAGATGTATTCAGGACATGCCAGGGATATGCCATGTGCAAAATGTGGTGCTAACCTTGTGTAGACAGAGATGAATTTTAAAAAGTACTAGCATCCTTGTGGATTTTTTAGTTCAGAAGTGGTGTCCTGTAGCATTTTCTGCAGTGAAGGAAATAGTGCTTCTGTGCTGTCTGATATAATAGTCAATAGACACGTGGCTATTGAACATGTGATATGTGATCAGAATGACTGAAGAGCTGAAGTTCAAATTTTAATTAATTTAACGTAAGTAGCCTTGTATGGCTAGTAGTACAAATGTAAGCCACAGAGACAACTATATAGAAAAGTCTCAGCACTGGTGAGCTACAGTCCATGGGGTTGCAAAGAGTTGGACACGACTGAGAGATTTCACTTTCCTTTTCACTTTTTCTTTAGAGGCATATAGCAGTTGCTATGAAACAGAGGCAGAAGTGACTCTTTCTTCTTGGGAAAATCAAGAAGAGTTTTATGTCAATGATGACATTTAAATTGGGTATTAAAGGATGCATGAGAGTTTTCCAAGAGGAGAGATGGAAGGAATGGCATTCCGGGCACAGGGAGGTCCCTGTATAAAGGCAGAGAGCCTAGAAAGAGTCTGGCATACTCAGGAGAATTTGAGTCATGTTTCACTCTAAAAGTGATTAGTGTTGATGCTTAGAGTTGGTGCATAGCATTAGCATCAATGTCCATTCTTTAAACAAATCTGCAATTTTTTTACTCACTCAATATAGCAGTCTTTCTACATACAATTTATTCTCAAATCTATGTTTTACTATGAGAGTAAGTTGGCAGGAGGAGAAGGGGATGACAGAGGATGAGATGGCTGGATGGCATCACCGACTCAATGGACATGAATTTGGGTAAACTCTGGGAGTTGGTGATGGACAGGAAGGCCTGGCATGCTGCGATTCATGGGGTCGCAAAGAGTTGGACACGACTGAGCAACTGAACTGAATGAATGAAGTTCATAGTCAGCAAGATTGGAGGTTCCTCCACTCTTCAGTCTTGTTTCTGAAGAACAGGTTAAATAAAACTGGCTTCAGGGGACTCCAGTTCTTACCCTTATCTTTACTTCTTGTCGCTAAGACCTTTCCTTGCTTTTTCATAATGTGATTCTATTGTGCCTTCCCTTCTCAATTCCCATATCCAAATTAATGATATGGTCTCCTCTGATTATGTGGGCATCATTTTATGCCCACCTCTCCCCATATTTATTCCACACCTCGTCCAAACATAGCAACATTGAGATTTTGGCACAGCTTACCTTATACCAAGCTCCAGAGTGTACCATGGTTGTATTAGATCAATTCAGTTCAGTTCAGTTCAGTCACTCAGTCATGTCTGACTCTTTGCTACCTCATGGACTGCAGCACTCCAGGCTTCGCTATCCATCACCAATTCCTGGAGCTTGCTCAAACTCATGTCCATTGAGTCGGTGATGCCATCTCATCATTAAGTCAGTTAGATCATTCCTATCCTCTTCAGCATAGTTTTTGCCTCTGAGTCAGTCTCTCAGGTCAAGTTGTAGTACTGCCTAGGATTTTGGCTTATTGATGATGGGAAGAGGTGGTCTCGCTGTCTTTGAATGCGAACCAGGAAACATGTGGCCATGATTCTAACGGCAGTCATCTTAAGGCATGGAGGAGGGCATTCCTGAAACAATGTGCCCGAAACTTGACTATCCACACACTGAATTTCCCTTTATCATTGGGCAGCTTTGTTTTTTGTTATTATCAACAATGCACCCAACACTAAATCTTCTTAGCTAGACTAACCTTATTTCTTGATTGACTTCTGGGTAAGTATCCCAAGGTACTCAGGGTATTGATCTTCTCTATCTGGTCTCTTTCATCCTGGAAATAGGCAAGAAGTTTCAAGATTAAAAAGCTAGCAAGCATAAATATTAAGCCACATTTCTTATTTCAATACTCACTTCTTGGCACCATTTCAGAATTAGAGAATCTTGCAGATGCAAGAGATCCTAGAAGTCGCACTGATCAGCATGGTTGACTTGGTAATTCATGACTCCTGACTTGGTCTAAGGCTGATAATGTCTCCTTTGGCCATAGTCTGTCCACATATAATATCAGGTTTTGAGGACTATTGGAGGGTTCTCTTAGGTGATGGGATATAGTTTCATGACATAATATTATGAAATAGAGGCAAATATTTGTATAATGCCTACCATGTGCTAAGCAGTATTCTAAGCACTTCATATAGCTCATTTAACTCACATGTAACCTTCGTGACAGCACTTATCATATACTACTATTTCCCACACTTTACACATGAGGAAACTGGGGAGACTAAAAAGCTTGGACAAGGTAAGACAGCTAGTAAATAGGAGAGTCAGATCCTGGCAGCTTGGTACCAGACTCTATGCTTAACAAGTACCTCAATAAAATAAAAGGAATTCTTGTATCAAGTAATGATAAATTTATAGAGGTACCATTGGAAAAGCCCATAAAGTTTTTTTTCTGATCTCCCTGAAGGCTTTGTGGTGATCCATCCACTCACCCTTTTTCACTGCCTTTGAGAATGGCCAACATCTATTTATAAAGTTGTTAGCAATCATTAAGTGTGCCACTTCTGGACAGGAAGAGTATTACTCTGTGGAAAGATAACCAGCTTATTTGTGGTTTCAATACATCTGAGACTTGGTTTCAAAAACTGTAAGCTATGACCAATAACTCACAGCTATACTAAGGTCAAATGTGTCTGTACTTTGTGAAGATTATGTAGGCAGCTCTTCTCTGTGGGAGTGTGATTCTTGATCCTAAAAATTACTTCTACAACTATACTTCTTCTTGGAAGAGGGCATGGCAAAACACTTCAGTGTTCTTGCCTGGGAAATCCCATGGACAGAGGAGCCTGGCAGGTTACAGTCCATGGGGTCACAAAGAATCGGACATGACTGCATATATACATGCACTGCACACATGTGATTTCCGTATAATAACTATACACTCAGAAGAATGCCTATTATGAAAAAGGCTGACTATAGCAAGTGTTGACAAGGATGTGGGTCAATCAGAATTCTCATATATTGTTCACAAGGGTAGATTTTGGCACAGCCATTTTTGGATGGCTGTTTGGCATTATCTACCGAAGATAAAGATAGGCTTATTTTTAAATTTTCAAATACCACTTCTAGGTATGTAACCAACAGAAATGCATACATACGTTTATCAAAAGGCCAGCACCAGAATACTTTTTACAGCACTAATTGTAAAAGCCCAAAGCTGGAAGGACAAAAAAGATAAATATGCATCAGCACAATAGGCATACCAACTGTGATACAGTCACACAATGAATTGCTACAATGATCTACGGATAGGTGCAAAAATATGAATCAGTCTCACAGATATACTGTTGAGTAAAAGAAACCAGACCCCAAAGCCACACATACTGTATGAGTCATTTTATGTAATGTATGCAAACTGGTAAAACACCTGTGAGCTGTAAGGTTACCCCCTCAATGGGCAGAGATGGGGAGGGGTATCAGGAGATTTCTGAGTTCCTGGTGGTGTTCTGTTTTTTCATTTGGGTGCTAGTTATATGGATGTAATCAGTTTATTAAAATTCTGTTGAGCTATAATCTTAAGAAGGGCTTCCCTGGTGGCTCAGACAGTAAAGCGTCTGTCTGCCATGCAGGAGACCCAGGTTTGATCCCTGGGTCGGGAAGATCCCCTGGAGAAGGAAATAGCACCCCACTCCAGTACTCTTGCCTAGAAGATCCCATAGATGGAGGAGCTTGGTAGGCTATAGTCCATGGGGTGGCAAAGAGACGGACACCACTGAGCAACTTCACTTTCACTTTCATACTCTTATGATGTGCACACTTTTCTGTAGGCATGTTATATGTTAGTAAAAGATTAAAAAAAAAAGTTAAAGGCATAGTTTCCCTGCATAGTCTGGTGAATAGTACAGACCATCAGTGTTTCAAGACAGTGAGTGAGTCTGCTCTTCCTCAGAGAATGACTCTTGATTCTGGGAAAAAAGCCTGGCCAAATCCCATCATCCTTTAACCAAACAGAACCAAATAGGCCGAAGTGAATATTTAAAATATAATCAACCTCTTTTTCAGATTTGTAAAATGTTTGGATTAAAGAATAAATAAACAGGGTTTTCAACTAGAAAAACTGTCCCATTTTGACCTTCATATTAATTTTCTAGATAATTTAACTTGGAATTAAACTTTTATGTGTCCATGGGGGCGTGAGGGAATGTGTTTGAGTTGTTGTATACTAGTATTCAAGCTTCCCAGGTGGTTCTAGTTTTAAAGAACACAATGCAGGAGATGTAAAAGACGTGGTTTTGATTCCTGGGTCAGGAAAATCCCCTGGAGGAAGGCATGGCAACCCATTCCAGTATTGCCTGGAGAATCCCATGGACAGAGGAACCTGGTGGGGCTCAGGGTCCACAAGTTCGCAAAGAGTCGGACATGACAGAAGCAACTTAGTATGCATGCATGCAGACTAGTATTCCTAGCAGCATGACTTGCAGCCTGAGTCTCTTCTGAAAAAATATGTGCTTAATTTAGTAAAATTCTAGAGTATTCAGGCTTTTTCAAACCAATAAAAGAGACACGTATTGAGAAATAATTCAAGTTGACAATTCTACAGTTTTGTGAATAACATACAACATTGTGATTAATGTTCAAGATGCATTTCTCTTAGGAATTCAGATTCAACTTTCTTTGCCTAAGGTACTATTCTGGATATTTCATATTCTTCATCTAATTTTGATTGTAGCCACAGATAATGGTTTCGGGTCTTTATTCTCATGATACAGATAAGGAAACTGAGGCTATTGAAATTGTCTTGTTCAGCAAGAATTACGATTCCAAATCTAAGCCTTTTCCATCATACTAGTGATCCTCAGAGAAGCAATGGCAAGCCACTCCAGTACTCTTGCCTGGAAAATCCCACGGATGGAGGAACCTGGAAGGCTGCAGTCCATGGGGTCGCTAAGGGTGGGACATGACTGAGAGACTTCACTTTCACTTTTCACTTTCACACTCTGGAGAAGGAAATGGCAACCCACTCCAGTGTTCTTGCCTGGAGAATGCCAGGGACGGGGGAGCCTGGTGGGCTTCCATCTATGGGGTCACACAGAGTCAGACACGACTGAAGTGACTTAGCAGTAGCAGCAGCAGTGATCCTCAGAGATGATCTTCTAGAGACTGTCACTGCTGAGAGATCCAGGAGACAGGAAGCCTTTTGCTATGCTGACAAAGGCACCATCCTATGCCCATGAATAAGAAGATGTTAGGCTAGAAGAAGCAGGTACAGAGGAGGAACATGGCCGGACAGAACTTGCCAAGCAGTTCCATTCCTTTCTATTGAGGGCGAGACCTAGGTAAACAAAATTGTATCCAAGATTTTTTGTTTGTTTTTTTTTTTCCTGAATCAGACATGATTTTGACTACCTCAATACAGGGGAATTTAACAATCCTTTTTCTTCTGTACCAAATGTTGATAAGAAGGAACAAACCACAGGGCCCCTTTTTGTCCTATGGTCTTGACCTTGGAATTGCTAAAGAATGTTTTCATATTTCTTTGTCACAAGTTCTGTTGGAACTGAAGAGAGAAGAAATTAAATTCTGTAAACAAAGTTCAGAAAGACGCCCTTTGGTTCCAGGAAAGAATTCACTTCGGCTCTGCATTCAATCTGGTTTGAATTGGCAGCTGCAGCATCTTTGGGAAGCCCCTGAGTAGCTTGGAGAACTGATGTTACATAAAAGAGTAATTGCTGTCATTTGAAATAATTACTGTTTGAGTCCTTGGGTGGTATTGTGAGAGGCAAAATATTTATTAAAGACTGGCCTGTGTATGTAAGGAAAAGCTAGACCCCAGAGACAGTAACATAAAAAAAAGAAGAAAAGAAAAAAAAGAATAGTGACTTCGACTCTCTTCCTATTACAGAAAGGAGGAAAAAAAGGCTACTGGGATGACAGACATTTTATTCTTTGTGCCTTTTTCTTTAAAACGAAACAAAAACTGGGATGTGGAATAGCAGGATGACTTAGGTATATGTCACTTTGTCTTCGTATCTCTCCTTAGCTCTTACAATCTTAGCTCTAACTGCATGTCCACTTTGAAATATTATTCTGCATGAATTTATTTAATTGTGTGTGTCTAGTGAACTTTTTCTCTATCTTCTGTTTCTCTATCTTGAATGTGAATTGAGCAATGGCTAGACTTTGGTTTGAAAGGTCAGCCTTCAAGAGGCTTTTAATTTCCTTCTAGCCTCCAGGAGTAACCCCTAAGTAACTATCATAAAACCTGATAACAAAAAGCTTTCCCAAAGAGGGGTCAAGGTTTCTGAATTTTAAGTCCTGGCCTGTCATTTGACCAAAAGTTTTCCTGGTTTGTGTACTTGCTTATATTTGGTTGCTTACTTCAGAATAATTAGATAATTCTAATTGAGCCAAATTGAAGCACATCTGGGGAGCAGCTACCCAATAACTGCTCATTGAGTGAATGAATGAATTGGCTTACTTACCTAAACCTTGTTTCCATCTCTGGATCTGAGAACTACTGCTTGAATTGACCCTTCCACATTTGGTCCAAAACTTGTATGCTGCCCCAGCATGTCTGGTTATTGTCATCTTGAATATTGCTCTGAAATTTCTTTAATAAAGGGATGAATTTAATGAATATGCAACTAGCCCATAACAGGGATTACAAACTAACAGTTCATTGGCCAAATCCAGACCCAAACATTTTTTATTTGACTTTCAGAGTCTTTTAAGATTTTTAATTAAAATTTACGAGTTGGGGATTTTACCCAAAAATATAGGTTCTAACTCTGCTTGCAGTAAATCTATATTTTCCCCACAGCATCATATGGTGGATCAGAATATCAGCTACCTGTTTCAGCAAGTCATGAGCCCTACACTTTACCCCTATTCATGTCTGCCCTAAGAGGAGATGCCCTTAATGATTTTATTTGCTGTTACTCTTCAAATTGGAGAAAGTAATGGCAACCCACTCCAGTACTCTTGCCTGGAAAATCCCATGGATGGAGGAGCCTTGTAGGCTGCAGTCCCTGGGGTCGCTAGGAGTCGAACACGACTGAGCGATTTCACTTTCACTTTTCACTTTCATGCATTGGAGAAGGAAATGGCAACCCACTCCAGTATTCTTGCCTGGAGAATCCCAGGGACGGGGGACCCTGGTGGGCTGCCGTCTATGGGGTCGCACAGAGTCGGACACGACTGAAGCAACTTAGCAGCAGCAGCAGCAACTCTTCAAATATATAGTAAACACGTATTTCCCTGTACCACAAGTTTAGACTAAGAGCTGTATAATTTTAGAAAAAATGGAAATAAGTATGTGTTTTTCTTTTAATTGGAAAATAAATTCATTTACAGAAATTTATTATTTTTAATTTGCGTGGCCCATTTGAATATTTGATTTTACAACTCTTGCCCTAGCGTCTTTTTTCTGTGATAAAAATTCTATGCTTTTCATTTCTCATAGCTTTACAAAAGCTAGAACCCAGAGAGAGAACTATTGTTTTCTGTAAAATAAATTTTTAGTATTTTTATTTTTCCTATCAGTGTTCATCTGAATAGTGATAAATTCAGATTAAAAGCTTATCAGAGACTGCTGATAGAGTGGCAAAAATCAAGGAGATGGAGTCATAGGACATGAATAAATCTAGTCCAGGGAGTGAGGACCTGGGGTCACATATGGGGCTGAGCCAAGCTGGAGGCAGGCAGGAAGCTGAGACCTGTATCACAAAGATCAGATAGCAACCAAGTCAAGAATTTACTGGAAAAACCAAGTCAGAGCTCAGGAAACTCAAAGAGGAAAACATGTTTGGAACTTGTGTCCTGCCTAGGTTTCAACACTTCAGCACACATGGAAACTTGAGGCCAGGTCGAGTTATCTTTAATCTTTTTCTTAAAAATCATATTCTAATATCCTTCCACTATATAACTTAATTACAACATAAAATGGTTTCTTCAGCAATTTTTCTAACAGTATACAATAAAGTACAACACATACAAGTATGCAGGTTAAGGATTTTTTAAATAAGTGAACATACCAAGTAATCAGCATCCAAGTTAAAAAACAAAACATTGCCAACATCTTCATTGCCTTTCCAGGCATTGTCCTTCTAAGGCTGACCACTATCCTTATATAATACATAGGTGATTTTTCTTGTTTTCTAATTATATATATCGGAATAATGCAGTATTTAGTGGCTTTTTTGATTCAGTATTATATTTGTGAAAATCACGCATCATTGCATGTAGTAATAATGTTTTGTTTTACTCTTGTTGTATGAAAACACCGTAATTTATATATTCATTCTACTCAATGTATATTTGAGCTATTGTTCTTGTCTTTTTCATTTTAGCCATTCATGCAATTGTGAATTAACGTTTAACTTGTTTTTAATTAGCATTTACCTAATAACCTGTAAAGGTGAGCACCTTTTCTTATGTTGATTGGCCATTTGAATATTTCTTTCTGAGAAGCATTTTTTCAAAAGTCTTTTTTTTTTCTTATTGCACGACTTGATTTTTTCCTTTCTGAGTTTTAAAAATATATATATTCTCTATATGAACCTTATTGTAATATCAGCTTTGCAGATATCTTCTCCCATTCCGAAGCTCGTCTTTTTCACTAGTGATGTCTATTGATGAACTGATATCTTAAACTATAATATAATCCAATGTATTTGCTTCTTATGGTTAGTACTTTCTAATGTATTTTATTTAGGAAATCTTTGCCAAGTCATAAAGATATTCTTCTATACTTCAGGCTTGAAACTTTATTATTTCATCTGTCATAACATCTGTCTATCTGGAATTAATTTTGTGTATACTGAGAAGTAGAGGTGAAATTTTTTTTTCATATGGATATCCATTTGACATAGCATCATTTATTAAGACCAATTTTTCCCCCACTGCACTGAGAAATCAAGTGACTGTATGTGGTTTGTTTCTGGACTCTTCGTTCTGTTCCATTGGTCTGTTTGTCTGTTCTTGCACTATTCCCCCACTGAAAATGATTAACTGCTCTATAACAAGCCTTTGTATCTAGTACTTTAAGACTTTCAGATTTATGCTTCTTCTGCAAAATTGACTTAGTTATTTTTGGATCTTTTCATTTCTCACATAAATAATAGGCAACTTCCCTGGTGGCTCAGTTGGTAAAGAATCTGCCTGCAGTGTGGGAGACCTGGGTTTGATGCCTGGGTTGGGAAGATCCCCTGGAGAAGGGAATGGCTACATACTCTAGTATTCTGGCCTGGAGAATTACATGGACTGTATAGTCCATGGTGTCTCAAAGAGTCGGACATGACTGAGTGACTTTCACTTTCACTTTCACTTTTTCACTTATCTCCTAAAGTTTTTCAAAGATATTTTCTCACTTGAGTAAGTTTCTATTTAAACATGACTTTAAAAATACTTAAATAGTACTCTTCCGACATATTGGCATCAAATAAACTATTTAACAGAACCCTTATCATTGTTAATTTCAAGTTTCTTTAGATTCTTTTTCTATTCTGACTCATACTGGAACAAACATTCTTGTAAATAAATATTTGGTTTTATGCTTGACTATCAGGACTCTATGAAATTTGGGGGGCCCTTCTTGCCAGGCATCCTCATGAGAATGAAGTCATCTTTAAACACTACATGACAATCTTTGCTGCACCACCAGGTTATCCAGGGAAGACAGCATGACCTGGGAATTCAACTGCTTCCTTATGATCATCTCATTATTAGATGATTATCCAAAATGCTTCATTGTGGGAGCAGAAAATGTGGGCTCTAAGCAGATGGAGCCAAACCACATACTCCTCCATGGGAAGGCTGTGGTGCTGATGGGCAAGAACACATGACATGGGAGGCCCCTGAGGACGTCTGGCAGATAGCCCAACTCCCCCACATCTCCTATTTTCACTCAATCACATGGTAAACCACATTTGGTAAATTTCCACAGAGATATCCAACACATTTCCCCAATGCCTCAGAAGCTCCAGATGTGGAGTAGACAGTGTCCCAGATGGAATTTAGAAGACATTCCTCTGGTGTGTTTCTCCTATTATAGGCACTTTTCTCCCTACTTACTTTGAGTAGGGAGGGCAAAGGAAGTGGGAAAGCCACAGGGTTGTAGGACTGCTGTGGTCAGTTGTGTCTGGTTTTGGGTAGAGTCTGGTGCTCATCTCTGCAGTAGTTTGCTTCTTGATCCTAAAAGTTACTTTTCTGATTGTCCTTCTTCAGGGCTAGAATGATGAGCCTTGTCATTTATTCAGGGCTATTCTCCTCTTTTGGGAGTGATTTATCTTTTATCTGTATCCTATTTTAAAAAATCATCCCTGGGGGACTTGTCTGCAATGTCATATATCAACTGTATCACATGTATCAACTCCTCTTGACTGGTAACAGATAACTGGAGAACTAGGTGGAGAAACAGATTTATGGTTTAGAAGAAAAAATGCTAGAATAGTTTATCAATACTAATTAAGAATGTGTGTGTTGGGGGAAGTATATTTCTGATTCTGAGTCTATATTCTCAGTGCTTAGGATGTAGATTAGGGAAGTCATAGGAGGTTAATGATAATGACCATTAGGAAATAGGTGGAGGTAAAATTAGTTGAAAAAATTACCAGAGAGTTCCTGGTTGGCACCTTGGATGGGTGGGCTTAAATAATGCTCCCTTGAGCCCACCCATTTTTCATCCCCTGCGGGATCTTTCTTCCATCTGTAAATACGTGTCCTTAAATTGCTCCTCATTTTTTCATAGTTTCACCCTTACTTTCACCTCTACTGTTCTTCTCTATTCTCAGAAATTTTTCTTACTTTCAACAAGTGTGTTTAGTGGGAGGGATGGCAAATAATAATAACTGAATTCAATTCAATGTACTGAAACTTTAGTTCATTTGAGGCAACAAAATTCTTCTAATGATAATTGTTTTCTTTGTAAACCTTCACTGAATCACGTGAGGTACACATCCAAGCAGAAACAAAAACAGTCGCTTTCTTCCAGTGAAACCTTCACAGTATAAACTGATTATTTTAACGCTGGATATGAATAATACTATGATAAAAGCAGTTAACAGGAAGGCCACTTACGGAGAACTGTGATGGATCAGAGCTTTTACCCTCCTCGCAAGCTAACAAATTAGCCTAACGCAATTTCATGGAAGCTGAGAGAAGACATCAATCATACCTCTGGATCGAAGACAAAGAATTCTATTACTCATGACACAAACATGGACTTCATGTTTGTGTCACTTCTCTTGCCCAGCAATTCCCACAAAGATGACTTAGATCCATCTGGATGTTTGCGTCATAGCTGAGGTTGCCTTGAGTTTAGGGAACCTGAATCTTTGATTCTATACAGTATGAAAGTACTACTCTTTCCTCTTCAGAGAGAGACACTCTATCTTCCAGGACTGCTGGCTGTATGCTGCTGCTGCTGCTAAGTCGCTTCAGTCATATCCGACTCTGTGCGACCCCATAGATGGCAGCCCACCAGGCTCCCCTGTCCCTGGGATTCTCCAGGCAAGAACACTGGAGTGGGTTGCCATTTCCTTCTCCAATAAACACCCTTAAAAAGACAGCCAGAAACAAACGGACACTTCATACCTCACTCCTAAGACATGAGAAATCACAGGAGCCCCATAAAAAATTTGCTTTGCCTGGAAATCAAGGAGGAATTCTTAGAGACATTGTCTAACTTTAATAATAAATTTGAGGTCACCAGGCAGAGAAGTAAACACACCCTAGAGAGTGTGTTTATTGAGTGAGCAAAGACATGAATATAGGATGAGGAAAGTACTAGGACTATTTCCAATGACTAGAGACGAAAGTATTCTCAGTTTCAATGATTTAATCAAATTTTGATCATTATTGAAATTTAATTTTTGCTGTACATTGATGTCATCATGATCCCGGGATATGTGTGAGACAAACCATGGCATTGAATGCATTGGAGGGTGAGGTGTAGATCAGGATACAATCTGCAGGGAGAAATATGTTTTGCCTTCTGGGGCCACACACAGTAATTGCTTCTCACCCCCGATTATGATGGCCATGATACAACTAAGCTCCTATCACAATTCCTTCAGAGTCCTTGGGTCTCTTAGCCACTTAGCATATGTCATGGTTTTTAAACCCTTCCCCAACTTTATCTTTTTCTGGACGTAACCCTAATAAAAGTGCATCATCTGGAACTGGGCAAAATTTCTGGGTCTTGAGTTCATCTTTTAAACTGCTGAGGATCTAAGTGACTAACTCCAATGATTGCTTTTGTTTCCATTAGAGCTAATGTTGCAGAGCAACCAACTGAGCCATAAAGCTATCATCCTACCAACAACCTAGACAGCATATTAAAAAGCAGAGACGTTACTTTGCCAACCAAGGTCCATCTAGTCAAGGCTATGGTTTTTCCAGTGGTCATATATGGATGTAAGAGTTGGACTGTGAAGAAAGCTGATTGACGAAGAATTGATGCTTTTGAACTGTGGTTCTGGAGAAGACTCTTGAGAGTCCCTTGGACTGCAAGGAGATCCAAACAGTCCATTCTAAAGGAGATCAGTCCTGGGTGTTCATTGGAAGGACTGATGCTAAAGCTGAAACTCCAATACTTTGGCCACCTCATGCGACGAGTTGACTCACTGGAAAAGACTCTGATGCTGGGAGGGATTGGGGGCGGGAGGAGAAGGGGACGACAGAGAATGAGATGGCTGGATGGCATCACCGACTCGATGGACATGAGTTTGGGTGAACTCTGGGAGTTGGTGATGGACAAGGAGGCCTGGCGTGCTGTGATTCATGGGGTCGCGGAGAGTCGGACACGACTGAGTGACTGAACTGAACTGAGGGCTTTTGGACTAACCTGGCCCTGCCAAGGAAGATGCTGACCAATCTGGAGAAGAGAATTTTTGGTAGCCTAACAATCCTTCCTGAATTGGGGGCATCAATATAATGGGAAGAAGGAGAGTTGTGACTGATACCTGCAGCTCCCTGAGCACTACCCCTTAACAAATTAGTTTACCAGCAGCATTTTTAACAAACTCCTTTGGTGATTTTTTATGCACTCAAATATTTTTATGCACTCAAATACTAGAAATCCCTTCTTAAGAAGGTCCTTAGGAAATGAGTCCTTTTGTCCTGAAGGAGTTAATAGACATTGTTCAGGGGCCAATGAACTTCCCAGCCGGGGGAGGAATTTCCCACCTATTCCTGCCAGTGTGTCTCCAACACCCTTCAGAGGAAAAGATAATTTATCTTTCTTATCTCATTATTAAGGGCTGAGTAGGAGGGAGATTGTTTCTTTTTGTCCTGAGGGTGACTCACACAAGTGACAGAGTGTCGCCTGTGCTATGTAGCTCAGACTCCATAACCCACAGAAAAAGATCCACATGGGTTGTCAGGCTTGGTGTAATGCACACATAGATCATGGAGGTGAACACTACACAGGGTTTATTGGATGTGTGGATGTCTAGAGAAATATACTGACCATAAGGTGATGGGCATGCCCAAAAAATACATCATAATAAGTGCTGTGAATGAAATAAGTGGTGTACAGTGAGTGAAGGCATGAGAGGTGAACTGGGTTCATTATCCTTCAAAGGAAAAGGAAAAAAATGCAAAGAAAACTCACTCAGTCTATGAAAAACTAAAAGACAGGCAAATGCCAATGATATGCCCTGAAATAAACATTTTCTACTTAATATATGATTACATATAACACATTATCTCATTTAATTCTTACAACAATTTCTCCAGGTTAGACCAAGTTGCACGTGTTTAATAGATGAAAAAACTGAGAGTTGGAGGGTTTAAATTATTAAAGTTATTCCACAAATGTTTATGGAGCATCCTCCATGCATGGCATCATGTAACCTCGATGATTAAGTCCTATAACCAGTCAGTGGATGGCCACTGACTTCAGGATGCACACTTGCTGCGATCTCTGGTCAAATTGCCCATAGCATGGTTACCAAACATATAAATGTAAGTTACAACATAACTTAAATGTAAGTACAATGTACCATATAAACTAAAACATAAAGAGTTATAAGCCTATAAGAACTATGTGGATTAAAAATGTTGTTTGGAGCACCTGAAAATGCTTCTTGGAGAAGTATGAACTTGAGCTGGGCTTTTAAATGTTAACTGGATTTAGTGATGGTATCAAGAATAGAGGGCGTTTACAAAAATGCAAAAACCCACTAATTAAATGCAATAAAAATACTAGTTCAACCTGTGCTTACTGAAGATTTACAAGATGCACACCTCTTTGAGTCACTAAGCTCTGGGACTTCAAAATCATAGCACCAATCTTTTATAAAAGAATTTACAGTCCAGCTGGGGAGACAAGATATAAAATTATAAGACAATTAGTGATAAGAACTAACAGCACTATGTAATGTAATGTATTAGGTTATGTAATGTAAAATAATGTATTAGGTTATGTAATGGATCACTCAACTCTCTAAGTCAAGGGCTTTAATAATAAATGATATGGCGACGGCTGTTTAGACAGTAAGAGGCAAAAAATTCAGAACTGAAGGAAATTTGACCTCTAATGACTTTGGAAGTTCCAGAAAGAAAAACCTGGAGGCAAATTAGCATGTTTGTGTGTGTGTGTATAAGATTGCATTTTTCCAGGAAAGATAGACTCAAGGTTGGGTTTTAGTCTTTCTGTACCCTTTTTTTCCCTCTTCTGTATCCTTTTTGAAGTAAATTACTTACTGACACTATAGGAGGAAACACATGTGATGTTTTCTGCTTCCTCTTAAGAGTAAAGATTTCTATTAATTTCCTATTTCTCAGAGCTTTGTTCTATACTTTTTATTGTTCTTTTGCCAAGGTTGTCCTTAACTTTCTAACTTAATGAATTCTTAGAATGGAAATTGTGTGTATATTTAGTTTTTTTCCGGGGCATATATTTTAAAGTTTTGTTTTTTTTATTAAAATATTTGAAACATTTATGACAGCTGTTGATATTTGTTACACTTTGGTTGTGAGTACACGAATGTCTCATTATTGTATCGTGTACCATATATATCCTATTAGATTATATTTAAATTTTTCAAAATAGAAATAAACTTTTTACCCAATTATAATATTCCCAAATTCTTGGCACTACAAATATAGCTCACAGCTACAGTCCAACATCCATCATCAACAAGTGAGGCAAATGCCAGGATAACTTATATCCAACACAGCAAGTAGGAGGAAAGTGAAAAAGATTAGCTTGGGATGACAGTTACAAAACTGTTTTAAAATAAAAAGGAAGGCAAACCTCTAACTTAAGTTTAATAGAATCAAATTGTGATAGAAGTCAAATGTACCATCCAGAAAACAAAAAGAAGAAATGGTATAATTCCATGTTTTTCACTATTTCTCTTCTCTTCACGTCCTTCCAACGCTTCCAAACACATAAGGCATTTAACATCTCTAGGTCAGAAAAGTCTTTACAAACTCAAGAAATGAAATGACTGGCTCATTTCCTGATAGTTTAGGGGCATAGCCTTCCTGGGGTGTTGTTTAGTCACTAAGTCATGTCTGGCTCTTGAGACCCCATGGACTATAGCCTGCCAGTCACTCTCAAACCGCAGCACACAAGCTCTCTAGTTGGACCTGGACTTCCATCAGAATAGCTGATGGAAGTGTTTCCATTTTTGCAAGTTTTGTATTTGAAAGACAATGACTTCTTTTAACTGAACCTTGTTTTCCAGAACAGATTTAGAGATTTACAAAAAAATTGAGATGATAATACACTTGGTTTCCTTTACTTTTTATTATGGTTACATTGGTTTATAACATAATGTAAATTTCACGTGTACAACATGATATTTCAACTTCTGTACACATTTTCCACTCCTCCCCTTACAGTCAACTCCTTTTACTAATTTTGCCTTTCCCCTCCCACCCTGGTAACCACTGCTCTGTTCTCTGTGTCTGTGTGTTTGTTTTTGTTTGTTAAATTATTTATTTGTTTTATAGTGCACATGTGAATGAAGTCATATGCTTTTTGTCTTTCTCCCTCTGATTTATTTCAGTTTGCATAATATTCTCAAGGTCCATTCATGTTTTGCCAATGGCAAGATTTTATCTTTTTAATGATATCTTTGAATGAGTAGTATTCCATCGTATGTGTGTGTATACCAACCACATCTTCTGTATTCTTTTATCCTTGGACTCTTAGGTTGTCTCCATCTCTTGGTTATTGTTAATAATGCTGCAATGAACATAGAGATGCCTATATTGTTTTGAACTAGTGTTTTTGTTCATTTCAGATAAATATCCAGAGGTGGATATTAATTGGCTGGATCATAAGATAGTTATACTCTTAACTTTTTGAGGAATCTTCATACTGTTTTCCACAGTGACTTCACCAACTTACAACCCCAGCAATGTATATAAGTGTTCTTTTTCTCTACATTCTATCCAACATTTGTTATTTCTATCCTTTTTGATAATAGCCTTTATAATTCCAATTATAGTTCTGATCTGCAGTTCCCTAGTACAGCAGTGTTTAGCATCTTTTCATGTACCTGTTTCCCATCTGTGTGTCTTCTTTACAGAAAAGTCTATTCAGATCTTCTGCCCATTTTTAGTTGGGTTGTTTGGGGGGTTTTGTTGTTGTTAAGTTGTTTGAATTCTTTCCATATTTGAATATTAATCACCTAAATGATATATAATTTGCAAATATCTTCTCCCATTCAGTAGATTGTCTTTTCAACTTTATTGATAGCTTAGTTGGCTATGCAGAAGCTTTTTAGTTTGATGTAATTCCATTTGCTTATTTTTGCTTTCATTTCCCTTGCATGAGAAGGCAGATCCAAAAAAAAAGGGATATTTCTCTTTTATATCTGAATGATAACTTTGCTGGATAGAGTATTCTTGGCAGACAGTTTCACTATTCTAAGTATGTCAAGTATTTTAAGTATGTAAGATAATTTTCAGTATTATCTTTCAGTATTTTACATCATTCCATTGTCTCCTGGCCTTGTAGAGTTTCTGCTGAGAAATCTGCTGATTGTCTATTGTGGTTTCCTTTGTAGGTTACTGCTTTTCTTCCCTGTCTGCCTTCAAAATTCTTTCTTTGTCATCAACTTTTGATAATTTTACTATAATGAGTTTTGGAGAAAGTCTTTTTGTGTTGAGATAGTTGGATGTTCTCTTAGCTTCATAGACTTGTATGTGTTTCTTCCCCAAATTTGGAAAGTTCTCAGTTACTGTTTCTTTAAATAAACTCTCTGCTTCCTTCTCCCTCTCTTTTCTTTCTGGGATACCCATTATCCTTATGTTTCCCTTCATCATAGGGTCAGATAGTCCTCATAGAATGTCTTCATATTTTAGCTTCTAATTTTTTTAGATTTTTTGGATGTGGATAATTTTTTAAAAGTCTTAATTGACTTTGTTACAATATTGCTTTTGTTGTTTATGTTCTGATTTTTTGGCCATGAGGCACGTGGGATCTTAACTCCCTGACCAGGAATCAAACCTGCACTCCCTGCATTAGAAGGCAAAGGCTTAACCATTGGACTGCCAGGAAAGTCCCATTGGTTTAGATCTTAGCTGTTTCTTCTCTTCTACTTGTATCATTTCTAAATTTCTATCTTCCAGCTCACTAATTCTTTCTTCTATATGGTCTGCTCTATTTCCAATACTTTCCAATGTTTCTTTGTCTCATTTATTAAATACTTTAGCTCCATAATTTCTATTTGGTTCTTTTTTAGAGTTTCAATCTCTTTGGTAAAGTATTCCATCTGTTCATTAATTTTATTTCTGAGTTCATTGAACTGCCTCTAAATTTTCTTGTAGCTCATTAGTTTCTTCATAGTGGCCATTTTGAATTCTCTATCAGTTATATCACAATATTTCATAACTTTAAGTATGGCTTCTGGAGAATTATTGTTTTCTTTTTCTGATACTGTGTTCCATGGTTTTACATGGTACTTGATGAACTGCTCCTCTGCTGGTGCATATGAAGTAGCAAACACCTTTCATCTTTAAGTAGAGCTCTTATTTCACTTGATTCTAAAGATTCAAGTTTAGTAATTAGAGACCTTTCTTTTGTTTTTCAGTAGTTGGCACTAAGATTCCAGGGGAACATTTCATGCAAAGATGGGCTCGATAAAGGACAGAAATGGTATGGACCTAACAGAAGCAGAAGATATTAAGAAGAGGTGGCAGGAATACACAGAAGAACTGTACAAAAAAGATCTTCATGACCAAGATAGTCACGATAACGTGATCACTCACCTAGAGCCAGACATCTTGGAATGTGAAGTCAAGTGGGCCTTAGAAAGCATCACTACGAACAAAGCTAGTGGAGGTGATGGAATTCCAGTTGAGCTATTTCAAGTCTTGAAAGATGATGCTGTGAAAGTGCTGCACTCAATATGCCAGCAAATTTGGAAAACTCAGCAGTGGCCACAGGACTGGAAGAGGTCAGTCTTCATTCCAATCCCAAAGAAAGGCAATGCCAAAGAATGCTCAAACTACCGCACAATTGCACTCATCTCACACACTAGTAAAGTCATGTTCAAAATTCTCCAAGCCAGGCTTCAGCAGTATGTAAACCGTGAACTCCCAGTGTTCAAGCAGGTTTTAGGAAAGGCAGAGGAACCAGAGATCAAATTGCCAACATCCGCTGGATCATGGAGAAAGCAAGAGAGTTTCAGAAAAACATCTATTTCTGCTTCATTGACTATGCCAAAGCCTTTGACTGTGTGGATCACAATAAACTGTGGAACATTCTGCAAGAGATGGGAATCCCAGACCACCTGACCTGCCTCTTGAGAAACCTGTATGCAGGTCAGGAAGCAACAGTTAGAACTGTACATGGAACAACAGACTGTTTCCAAATAGGAAAAGGAGTGCGTCAAGGCTGTATATTGTCACCTTGCTTATTTAACTTATATGCAGAGTACATCATGAGGAACGCTGGGCTGGAAGAAGCGCAAGCTGGAATCAAGATTGCCGGGAGAAATATCAATAACCTCAGATATGCAGATGACACTACCCTTATGGCAGAAAATGAAGAAGAACTAAAAAGCCTCTTGATGAAAGTGAAAGAGGAGAGTGGAAAGGTTGGCTTGAAGCTCAACATTCAGAAAACAAAGATCATGGCATCTGGTCCCATCACTTCATGGGAAATAGAAAAACAGTGGAAACAGTGTCAGACTTTATTTTTTTGGGCTCCACAATCACTGCAGATGCTGATTGCAGCCATGAAATTAAAAGACGCTTGCTCCTTGGAAGGAAAGTTATGACCAACCTTGATAGTATATTAAAAAGCAGAGACATTACTTTGCCAACCAAGGTCCGTCTAGTCAAGGCAATGGTTTTTCCCGTGGTCATGTATGGATGTGAGAGTTGGACTGTGAAGAAAGCTGATCACCGAAGAATCGATGCTTTTGAACTGTGGTGTTGGAGAAGACTCTTGAGAGTCCTTTATACTGCAAGGAGATCCAACCAGTCCATTCTAAAGGAGATCAACCCTGGGTGTTCATTGGAGAGACTGATGCTAAAGCTGAAACTGCAATACTTTGGCCACCTCATGCGGCGAGTTGACTCACTGGAAAACACTCTGATGCTGGGAAAGGTTGGGGGCGGGAGGAGAAGGGGACGACAGAGAATGAGATGGCTGGATGGCATCACCGACTCTGTGGACATGAGTTTGAGTGAACTCCAGGAGTTGGTGATGGACAGGGAGGCCTGGTGTGCTGTGATTCATGGGGTCGCGGAGAGTCGGACACGACTGAGCGACTGAACTGAACTGAACTGAACTGAACTGAGTTGGCACTAGAGCACATGTTTCTGGTTTCTCTTACCTGAGCTACCTCTGAGATACAGGCATACTTCTGAGATATAGCAGGTTCAGTGCTAGACCACAACGATTAAAGATATTGCAATAAAGCAAGTCACATGAACTTTTTGGTTTCCCAGTGCATACAGAAGTTATGTTTATACTATACTTTAGTCAGTTAAGCTTGTAATAGCATTACATCTAAAAACCATTGTCACATACTTTATTCTTAAAAATACTTTATTTCTAAAAATTGCTAACCATCATTTGACAATGCAGGGTTACCACAAACCTTCAATTTACAAAAACAAAAAACAAGAAAACATCCACACACAAAAAATTAAAGCACAATAAACAAGGTATACCGTTATTTGAGAATCAGCACTTTCCACCCTCCAGGACTGTTGTAAATTATGTTCAAAAAATGGTAAGGAATTTCAACCAATTGATGGAATGAAGAATTTGGTGCCAGTAACACATTTTCAGTATTGAGAATAAAGTAGAAATAGAAGAGAATCTTCTTAACACTGCTAGTCCTACACTTTAGTTATTTATCCAACTTGAGAAAGTTTAATTGAGTAATGTGTGATGTTACCTTGAATCCAGTTGTAATAGTTAATTTATAAAGCAAAAATTTAGAAATCTAATTTTCTTTGTGTTTATATATCTTTTGTCAATCTTGTATATTTACCAATTGAGTACATGTTATATAAAACAAGAACTATTATTTCCGAGAGAGGCTTTGATTAATGTTTGAAAACCTCATTTCAAACATATCAAATTATTTACAAGCTTAAATTAAATTATGTAGTTATGTAAATATTTAACTGCATTTATAATTTTTATATTCAATTTTCTTGTTAAACACATCAAAATTTGCAACAAGTTTCAGTTTCTGGGTTGACAACTGATAATTTTAATGCAACTGTGTACCAGTATAAAGAAGTGAAGGCTACATAATTCTAATATTGAATAGATTATAATTCATAGTTGAATCTTCTTGAGCCCTTGATAGAAGCACTAACACCCTCCCCCATACCCCCTACACACACATTCTTTTTGAGTTTTTATGAAGGCCGTGGGAGATTCCAAGTTAATACTCATTTTATGAGATTAGATTTAAAATCTTGACCTCTGAGTTCTTTCACCTTTGTCTCATGACATGGTTAGATGACATTCTGTAATTCCTTCCTTGATTGTTTTATTAATTAATTAAATTAAATCTATTTAATGTTTGAGCGTATTAACCACAACTCTAAAGTCATTTTAATGACAAGTGTTTGCCACCTTCTCCTTTTAACTCTCAAATCACATTTTTACCTCTACATTCTGAGAAAATTTTTCCTTTCCCATTAAACTGATTTGATTTGTTTAATTGGATAATCGGAATATCTTAAATTCAATGTACTTTCTAAACCTCCTCTGCCCCATTAGCCTTATGAAGGTTTTTTGGTAAAATAGCCACTTTTCGCTGGTGTCCATGAATGGAGAGTGTTACCATTGTATCACAAAAAGAATTAATAATCTCTCTCATGTGGTTAGAGCTATGTTTCTCCTGGGGAATTTACAACTTCTGATTTAAATCTGAAAGAATTCTTCTCTGGACCACCTTTAGACTCAAAACTGCAGTGTTGATTCCTGCCTACCTGCACTGCAGATTGCAAACCTGTCAGCCCCATGTCTGCATGAGCCAATCCCTTAAAACTCTCTCTCTCTCACCAAATAGATCACCATATAGGTTCTGTTTCTCTGGAGAACTCTAATACAATTTTTTGTTTGTTTGGTTTTTTTGCTTGTTTGTTTTGTTTGGGATGTGGGGTGTGTAGTATAGATATAGAACTGATTCTGTGACTGCTAAGGATAGATTTCAAAAGTGATGGCGCTTCTGCTTACTTCTTTTAGGTTGCTTGCTGGTGAGAGCCAGCGATCACTCTGGGAGGAAGGGGAATGAAAAAACTGCATGTTGGTGTTCTGACTCTAGTCCAGCTCAGATCCCAGATGGCAGCCAGCCTTAACCACCAGACACATGAAGGAGGAAAGGAGGGAGGGAGGGAGCCATCTTGTGGTCCAGCCCTCAGCCACTGAGCTGCACTGATTTATACTGCAGGGAACAGAAAGATGCTACCTTCAACTCTCCCCAACCCCAGCTCTGCCTAAGTTGCAGGTTTGTAAGCAGACAACATGATCATTGCTGTTTTAAGCCACTGGTTTTAGGGTGGATTGTAAACAACAATCAATAACTGAAACACCTTGTAAGTAAATATATGGATCAGCGTAGACTAGGTTTAATTATAATAGCTATCAACCTGCCAAATCTCAAAGACTTAATAACATCAAAAGTTTATTTCTCGTTCCTATCACTTGCCCATTGTGGGTCAGCTGCAGTTCTACTCCAAATAATCTTTGTTCTGGACCCAGAATGAAAGGGCAGCCTCAATCTGCAGCTTAGTGATGTCACAGCAAAGGGTCAAAAGGAAATGAGGTAACTACACTTTGGCCCTTAAAGCTTCTACTTGGAAGATTCATACGTTTCCACTCACACTTCATTAGACAAATCATATGGCCAAGATGATTACATTTCAAATGGGGCAGGAAAGGATGGCCTCCTGAAAAAAACAGCAGAAGCTGGACTTCCCTGGTGGTTCAGTGGATAAGAATCTGCCTGCCAATGCAGAGGACAGGAGTTCAATCCCTGGTCCAGGAAGATTCCACATGCCATGGAGCAACTAAAGCCTGCATGCCTCAACTACTGAGCTCGTGCTCTAGAGCCCACGAGCTGCAACTACTGAAGCTCATGTGCCTAGAGACTGTGTTCTGCAACAAGAGAAGCCACCACAATGAGAAGCCTGCACATCCTCACTCACCACAACTAGAGAAAGCCCACACAAAACAAGGGACCCAGCACAGCTGTAAATAAAATAAAGGAGCAGAAGCAACATGACCAGCCACACTGGGACATGCATGCATCACCCTCTCACAGGGAGGAGTGGGGAACTTGCTGGACAATGTTGTGATCTGCTGGAGGGGACATCCTTATGTAGGAGAAAGGACAAGAAAGAGTCAATGGTTTGGACCCTTTCTAAATCTAGTTCCTGAAAAAAAATTACTCAAATATCAATACCTCTTGTAAAACATTGCCCACTCTCCCTGTTCCCTGTTCTCATAGTACTAAGCATTTCCCTCCTCAATATTTATCATACTCCTGTAATACATCATTCAGTTCAGTTCAGTCACTCAGTCGTGTCCGACTCTTTGCGACCCCATGAATCACAGCAGGCCAGGCCTCCCTGTCCATCACCAACTCCCAGAGTTCACTCAAACTCATGTCCATCGAGTTGGTGATGCCATCCAGCCATCTCATTCTCTATCGTCCCCTTCTCCTCCTTCCCCCAATCCCTCCCAGCAGCAGAGTCTTTTCCAGTGAGTCAACTCTTCGCATGAGGTGGCCAAAGTATTTAACCTGAATGCTATCTCTAAAAGACAATAAGGAGTTATTGAGGATTTGTGAGTCGTAGGGTAAAGCAATCTACCTTATATTTCAGAAAGACTGATCTGGTAGCAGTTTGGAAAATGGGTTCAGATAGGATGAAACTGGAGACCAATTAACCAGCAACTCAGCATTTTGTCTAGAAGTGTAGTGACTAGGGTCTGAATAAGTTCATAATGGGACAAAGGCCAAGGACATGGTTTAAAATTGTTAATAAATTTCATTGACTAGCATGAGTGATAAATAGGATATGGGAAGTGAGAGAGAAAAGGATGGGGATGCTTGAGCTTTTCAGTTTAAATAATTTCTCATTAAGATAAAACAGTTGGCATGTTTCCTCTCTTATGTTATCATTTCCAACTTTCCAGAGAAGAGAGACTAATTTGGGGAAAAAAAAAAAAAGACTTCCAGGAACATAGGACTTTTGTTTAAGACAGGAGTGTTCTACTAGTTTATCAGTGTTTGTGTCACAGGCCTTAGATACGTCCTACCCAAAATCTACATAAAATTTTTCTTGGACCAAGAAAAAAATAATGGCAATAAAATTTAAACTTGAGCTCTGCTGAAATGTGTGTCTGGGAATTCTGGGCAAGGAAGGATGTGAAACCAAATGATGCTGCCTACTGCTCCATGACAAGTCATAAAAAGACACAGAGGTTTGCTCAGCAGAGCAGTATCTATCTGCTTGGAAATTCTCCAACTGAATGGCAAAGGGAGACTATCTTTTGAGGAAAGAGGAGGAAGAGAAGATTTATCTGCCCAGATTCCTCCCAATGGATGTTTTGCTATATTCAACATTTTTTCCCATAAGGAGAAAATGCTCCTGGGTTGTGTCATCCAGTCTTTTCAGTAACCTCATGGGATGCTTGACCCCAAACCCTGATACATGGTGTTCTGTCTAAATCTAGAAATGATGACCAGAACTGTAAACACCAACAGGGCCAGTAGTCAAGGTTGAGTCAACACACTCAGAGCAAATTACTGGGTGACCTCAGACAGCAGAGCAACAGGGACAAGCAGAGTTTAGGGGACTGTTCTTGACAAATAGAGTAGTAGCTGGGGTCCTGGGAGACCTGTGGAGTTGAAGGAAGATGAAAGGGTGTATAAGATGTGTGCCTCATACATAACCTATTCTTCTTTACTGTGTCACTGCTGCACACCAGCTGCTCTGTTCAGATCATCTAATCATTACAACCTTGTAGACATTTTACATGTGAGGAAATTAATATCCAGAGAGGTTAATGTGTTGGCTAAGTCCACACTGCTAGAAATGCAGAACAATTTGGAAGGAATTTCTTGGCCACAGTACTAAATTGGCAGACTTGGAGGAAAGTCTCCTGAACTTGACCATCAACATCATGAAGTTGAGACCGTGGCTGTCTTATTGCCACAGAAGGTATGCATCCCATTAGCACTGCTTGAATGAATTTAATAAACAAGACACTCCATTACTCGAAAAAAATATTTTATTTGCATTCTTTCTCCTTAACTTTCCTATTGTGTAATTTTTCAAAATCATAGGACTCTGGGTCCCTTTGGAATGCTGAAAAATATAATTTAGAAGAAAAATAGAGTCTCAATTATGTACACTATGAATTCTCATTGGTAGACATACTTTTCTCACTATGATACTTATGAAAAAGTGCTCCCTGAGAGCAGAATGCAATCCCCATCTCAACATTAAGAAATAAATCATTAAAATTTAGCAATAAATCCGCTGAGTTTTTATCTCAAATGTTAGACTTTAAGCATGTAAGCTTAACTGCTTGCTACTGAGTGACTTCACTTTCACTTATCACTTTCATGCATTGGAGAAGGAAATGGCAACCCACTCCAGTGTTCTTGCCTGGAGAATCCCAGGGACAGTGGAGCCTGGTGGGCTGCCGTCTATGGGGTCGCACAGAGTCGGATACCACTGAAGCGACTTAGCAGCAGCAGCAGCATACAATAACAAGTCATCAACAATATGAAAGCCTTTGAAGCACAACACTTTGTAAATTATTAAGCTCCCATAGCTTTGAAAGACCATAATACAAATATTTTGGTTTTCCTTCTTTGAAAGCCATAATTAGATTTATGTTTGATGACAGTCTGGTTAAAATTGAATATGGAAATATTATTCAATAACACAGCATATTGAATAGCATGTATGTCTGCCAATAACATATACATTCTGAGTTTAATATATATCAAGAGAGAAGAGGAAGATGAAGTATAAAATGTGGCTTGCAGTTACATGGATTTTTTTTCACAAATGTACAAAACTGATCCTAAAATTTATATGGAAATCCAAGAGACCTCTAAAGCCAAAGCAATCTTTCCTTTGGCAAAAAGAATAAAGCAACAGCACTCATATTTTCCTGTTTCAAAACATAATGTAATCAAGACAGTGTGGTACTGCCATAAGGATAGATACATAGATTGATAGAATAGAATTAAGAGTTCATAAATAAACCCTTACATTTATTGTCAATTGATTTTTGACAAGGGTGCCAAGGTGCCTCAATGGGGAAAGAAAAACAAATGGTTCTGGGACAACTGGGCATATCCACATACCATTAAATCAAGCTGGGCTCCTATTGCACACCACATAACAAAATTATCTCAAAACAGACATAAACCTAAAGGTACAAAAGTATGAAATCATTAGTAGAAAACATAAGAATAAATCTTTGCAACCTTGGGTTAAACCATGGGTTCTTAGATATAATACCAAAAGCACAAGTGACAAGATAAGAAAATAGATAAAGTGGACTGTATTAAAATTAAAATTTTTTGGACTGCAAGTGATATTAAGAAAGTGAAAAGAAAACCCAAAGAATAGGAGAAATATTGCAAATCATGTATCTGATAAGTGACCTAAGTCTAGAATTTATAAAGAACATTAATAATTCAATAATAAAAAGTCAAAAGTGGGTAATTTATATGAATAGTCATATTTTCATAGTTGTGCAAATAGCCAATAGGCTCTAAATTTTGATAGACATCGTTAGTCATTATGAAGTTGAAAATCAAAACTATAATGCAATATCATTTTACATCCCATAAGATGAATATCATCAAAAAGACAGACAGTAACAAGTATTAGGAGAATGTGGAGAAACTGGAACCCACATTGATTGCGACTGGAAATGTAAAGTGGTGTAGTCACTTCCCAGAAAATTTGGACAGTTCATCAAAATGTAAACCCTAGAGTTAACATATGATCCAGCAAGTCTACTTATTTCTAGGTATATACCCAAGAGAAATGAAAACATATGTCCACACAAAAACTAGTACATGAATGTGCAAACAGCATTATTTGTAATAGCCAAGAAGTGTAAGCCACCCAAATATCCATCAACTGATACATAAAATGTGATATATCTATACAATGTAATTGTATACAGTATTTATCCACAAAAAGGAATGAAGTACTGTACATGGTATAACATGGATGCAACTTGAAAATATTATGCTAAGTGGAAAAAAGCCAATCACAAAAGGCAACATATTGCATGACTTCATTGATATCCAGTGTCCAGGATATAGGGATAGAAAGTAGATTAATGCCTACCTAGGGTTGGACATGGGGACTCATTGTTAATGAGTATGAGTTTTTTGGTGAGGTGATGAAAATGTTATAAATTTAGATTATAGTGATGGCTGCACAATTCCTTGAATATACAAAAAACCATTGAACCATGCACTTAATTTTTTAAAATAATTACTTTTTGGTTATGCTGGTTCTTCATTGCTGCATGGGCTTTTCTCTAGTTGTGGGGTGGGAAGACTACTCTCTAGTTTAGGCGAGCAGACTTCTCATTTCCGTGGCTTCTCTTATTGAAGAGCATGGGCTCTGGGGTGCATGGCTTCAGTAGTTGTTCCCTGGCTCTAGAGCACAGGCTCAGTATTTGTGGGGCATGAGCTTGGTTGCTCTGGGGCATGTGGGATCTTCCTGGCTCAGGGATGGAACCTGTGTGCCCTGCATTGGCAGGCAGATTCTTTACCACTGAACCACCAGGGAAGTCTCCTGAACTGTACACTTTAAGTAGATGAATTCATTCAGGGCTGTTGAAGCGGCAGGTGGAGGGACCATTTAAGTTCTATCATTTGTAAATTAGTTCACAGGCTTTGTTGAAATGAAGTGTCCAATGAGCACCTTAAGAAGCACACGTTAATCAATACTCTTCAAGGAGGTGATTTGTAATTTATTTCCAACCTGGATTTTAGAAAAGCTGATGAAAAGGATGGGCTGTTTCCTAGAAAAATTTACACGCAAGCTCAATTTAATACATAATTCTAGAGGACTCAAGGCTCCTGTAAGCACATCTACAGGTTTCTAGGTCTGTATTTCTCAGGGGATCATCACTGGAATTCACTAATAGAGAACCATGTTAGGAATTCAGCTATTACCACTGTGCATTAGAATCTGCATATGAGAACATCCTCTACGTTTTAAACTTACTCCACGAGGTGATTCATGTGCACTCACTACCACAGAGGTTAAATGACTCCAGTCATGTCCTGCCTGACATTCTGGGTTATTCGCAGGAGTAAGAGGATACAGTCTAAGTACACTCAGAATGTGCTTTTACATGCTTGGCTTGCCTTTCCCTCAAGACAGCATGGAAACTCTGCCCAGGAGCCTCCCTGACATACTCATCCAGCAAAGGTGCTCTGAGTGAGCGAGCACATCACAAAGGAAATTCTCTGCCTGGTGTTACAGAAAGACTAGCCTCATGCGATGGTCTCCATTAGGGTCCAGCAGACACTATCATTATTTGAGTTTGTAATAGGTATTTTGCAATCCAATTCTTGGAAAAACAAAACATCTGAGAGTTCCTAAGTGCCTCTATGGATATCAAATAGCTCCTTATTTAGTAAAACTCGCAGAGTCAAGGATAAAAAATCAGCAGAGATAATCTGTTTTTCATTTGATTGTATTTAAATCTAACTTTCAATAAATGTGTATGTACTTTACATAGGAAACTCCTTAAAAATAACTCGTTTCATATGTGTGTGTTGAAAAGAATAATTCTACATAATTCCAATGCTCACTGCTTGGAGAAAATTATGTTTTAATTTTTCATGAATATCTGTTCATATCCATTAGAGATACATTTAGATATGGAAGAATACAGTTTGATATCATGTCCTTGAGAAGCTCTTCCCTAATCTTCTACCTTCATCCCAGTCTAGAATAATTTCCCCTGATAAACCAGTTCATAGCACCTGTACTTTTTCTTGATATTCCTTATTAGAGAAGAAATTATTTAGTTAATTACTGGAGATGTTTTCTGTTAGATATTTCCACTATGAAATAAGTTCTTACTAGTGAGGTAAGAACAATATCTATCTCATTCATTGCTATATCCCCAGCATTAAACTGAGTGCTAAGTATGTAACATATGTTTTTTGAATTAACAAAGTTTAACATTACAGGTCTGTGTGTGTGTTGTAGTCAGTTAGCTGCCATTTCAAACATTTTGTCAAGTACAGTCTTGAAAGCATCATATAGAAACAAGAATGCTACTATAGCTCTCGTTAGGAACTGATACATTTTGTGGACTTGAAACAGAATAGAGTTGATGACCAAGAGAAGTAAGGTATGGGAGGGGGCAGGGACGCTCAACATATATATATGTGTTTGTTTATTTATGGCGGATTCACCTTGTTTGTGGCAGATGTCAACATAACACTGTAAAGCAATTATCCTCCAATTGAAAAGAAACAGAATAGGGAGCTCACATACACGTACACAGAGTTTGTGAGAAGCAGTATGAGGCACAGAGGATGCCTGGCAAAGTTTGAGCCTGGTCTGGTCATCCTTACTGAGTGTCAGCTGAGAGAGTCTTCTCTAGGTGAGGGCAGGCACCTCTTCGTCTAACTCTCAATCTCATGTCAGACCCATGCTGGTTTTCAGTGAAAGTTCATTAGGCTTCCAGCGAGATGTAGGGATGACTAAGAGATCCTGCAAATGACACTGCTCATATTTTAGAACTTTCTCTAGAATGTAAAAACTCAGTCTGAGTTGTCAGCTGAAAGATGTATAAATATGTATAAAGCTTTATCTTCTTAAAGCCTTGGTTTCTTCGTCCTTAAAACAGGGATAATAATACCTACCTCAAAGTCTGGGAATAAAACGCATTGATGGAATTAAAATTTAAAAGGATTGTTGAGTGAACCAGTAATCAGTCAGTCAGTCAGGTCAGTCGCTCAGTCGTATCTGACTCTGCAGCCCCGTGGACTGCAGCACGCCAGGCCTCCCTGTCCATTGCTAACTCCCGGAGCTTGCTCAAACTCATGGCCAGCAAGTCAGTGATGCCATCCAACCATCTTGTCCTCTGTCATCCCCTTCTCCTCCTGACTTCCGTCGTTCCTAGCATCAGGGTCTTTTCCAATGAGTCGGGTCTTTGCATCAGGTGGTCAAAGTACTGGAGCTTCAACTTCAGCATCAGTCCTTCCCATGAACACTCAGGACCAGAAATATTTCCCCATAAATGAAAAAAGTAAGACTACCTCAAATCTCTCCACATCTGAGACCCTCCATCTTCACATCTTACAGGAAACAATCTCACTAAACCTCTACTGAAATGCTTGCTTTTATTGACAGCAAGGGCAGAAACTGAGGAAAGACTATGCAAGGACCTATCAAAGCTATTATTGTTGCCACGTTTATTCTGGATCTTTTTTTTTTTTAATTTTTATTGGCGTATTCTGATGTTGGGAGGGATTGGGGGAAGGAGGAGAAGGGGACGACAGAGAATGAGATGGCTGGATGGCATCACCGACTCAATGGAGGTGAGTTTGAGTGAACTCCAGGAGTTGGTGATGGACAGGGAGGCCTGGCGTGCTGTGATTCATGGGGTTGCAAAGAGTCAGACACGACTGAGCCACTGAACTGAACTGAACTGATAGCTTATTTACAATGTTGTGTTAGTTTCAGGTGTTATTCTGTATCTTTATCCAAAGAAAACTTGCCCTAGGAAATATAAATCTGACAAGCATTGTATGTGTCACCTGAAGCTGAAGAAATCAGAAAAATCTTTGATTAAAGCTATCAGATAAGAACTGGCAGGTATTGCATTTCCTTTTTTTTCACTGCAGAATTAAAATCTGCTGCCTCACTTGAATATTCTTAGACATATAGTTCCATGAAAGAAAGCACATATTATGTGATTTCATTTATATGAAATGTCCAGAAGAGTTAAACCCTTAGAGACAGAAAGCAAATTGGTGGTTTCCAGGGGCTGGAGTTGGAGAGGGGGAGAAATGACCTCTTGGTGGATACAAGGTTTTCTTTAGGAGTGATGAAAATGTTTTGGAACTAGAGAGAGATGGCGATTGCACAACTTTGTGAATATACTAAATGCCACTGAACTGTACACTTTCAAGTGGATAATCTTATGTGAATTTCATCTCAGTTGAAAACAAAAAAAGAGGGGTGCAGGAAGGGACTTTCCAAATTCGATGTTCTTAAGAAAGTCCTTTCTCAGTGAAAAGATGACTAAGGTGTGAGGCATAGGTCATCCCTAGAAAAAACAGTGGAGTCAGGAAAATGCCAAGGGCAGAGTGTGCTTTACACAAGAAGGACTTGGCAGGATGGGGTGCAAAAAGTGCTGCATTAATGAGTCACATTTTAGGTCAAGCAAAAATGGTATCACATTCCTTTATTTGCTACATACATTTAAATCAGTTCTTCCATGATCCTCACATTTCTGTATTCAATCTTTTTTCCTAAGCAACTGCTAAGAGCAAAAGCTGGATGAATAAAACCACGGAAATAAAAAAAGGAACTGCTGCATTGAGATCACCTCTCATTTACTGATTCATGTTTCCACCAATTCACCAAATGGTCTCTACAAAGATCAGCTGCAATCAAGTCTATTTATTATGTAGTGTGTCTCCTGCTGCTAGAATCTTAGCTCCACAAATAGTAGTCTTTGGATATTTTATTAACATTTTAGTGAAAGGTTTAAAATGGTGCCTGGTTCAAAAAGAATAGTTCAACAGGGATTTTCTCAAAGAGTAAAAATTCTGTGATTCCATTTAAGCATCTTCCTTGCCATATTAGTGTGAAGTCTGAACATAGTCCCAGCAAAGCAAGTTTCTGCAGCCCCTTTGGGAAGCTTTGTTGTCTCCTATTGCCTAAGATGAGAGTAGAAATACTAATGTCCAGGTGCTGGGGTTGTCACATCGAGCTATTCTACTCCAGCCCCACTCCCCAGGGGCCAGACTGCATAACGCTTGTGTACGCTTTGAACTGGACCTTCTCTGCAGGGGCAACAACGCAGTGGAGGAGCACCCTGTGAGGAGTAGAGAGGCCGAGTCTTTGCTTTGATATTGTGAAAATCCTGCCAGTACTGGTCGGAAAGTCCTGGAGGTCTGTGATAGCCACAGTGACAGAGAACTTAAGGAGATCCCTGAAACTTCATTGCTAAACTTCCTGCGTGTCTACCTCTTTCTGCAGGGTGAAGCCATTTTCAGAAGGCACTGGGTCATTTATCTATAAGCAAAGAGAAGCCCATGGGAGTCCAGAGGCAGAGCACAAGATGATTCTGTTGAGTCTGCCAAGTTCTATTACCCAAATATACCCGTAAATGAGGTAAAACCTTCAAAGATGCTTTATAGACTGTCCTAGATCTGATTGCATGTGTGCTAAGTCGCTTCAGTCATGTCTGACTCTTTGCGACCCTATGAACTGTAGCCTGCCAGGCTCCTTGGTCCATGGAATTCTCCAGGCAAGAATACTGGAGTGGGTTGTCATGCCCTCCTCCAGGGGATCTTCCTCCCCTCCCCCAGATCTGATTATCACACAGTAAATATTTCCAAATATTTGCTGTGAACACCAAAGGATGAACAAAATACAATTCTCTGATTTAATTAATCTATGAGTAAAGGGGATTTCATAAAACTTTTATTCAAAATAGAAAATAGTGTTATTACAAAGGAAGTTAATAACTTCTGTGCCTTAATCTCTCTTTCTATTGATATATATTTGCATAATGCAGTTTCTTAAATTGTGGTCCAAGAGCCTTCAGCATCACGATTATTTATCAAAGATGCTTGGTAATATGCACCTTCCCAGGCACAGCCCTGGACTTACTGAACATCTCTGGGAGAAAGACCTGGGGAATATGCATTTAAAGAATTTCCTCAGGTAATTGGATGCACATTAATGGTTAAGAACCTGTTCCATAGTGCACTATAATTTGTTACATTTGCCCATGTATTTCTTTCTTGTTCTTCTCCATCATAAGAAGGGCAAGCCAGATGTGTCTTTCATTTTATAGGAGAGGAATCAGAAACTTGGAGATGTTAAATTCAAGACTGTAAGTTAGTTAGTGGCAGAACTAGAATCTGAACTTGGAGTTATCTGATTTCAGATTGAGTCCTTGACCCAATACTCCGTTCTGTGCTGCGCCTGCACTAGGAAAAATTAAAAAAAAAAAAAAAAAAAAGAATTAAAACACAAAATGACCGCTTTGTTTCTGTAGGCATGTCTTTTATACAAGCAGGGCAGTTAGTACTAGGAGAAACACTGCCATCTTCTGGCCACCTGAAAGCAAAATGTAACCTTGCTATTTTACTGATCATTTTCTCTTGCTGACCTTGATACTCCTTTCAATGATGGATATGTTCTGAGCCATCCTCACTCACCATAGATGCATTTGAAAGACCAGTGGACCAGTCCTTTGGTCTTTAATTTTGTAGTTGAGATTTTTTTCCCTCGTAGCTGAAGTTAGCTTATTTGTCTAGGAGGGCAGACACCACAAGATTATTAGTGCCATATACAGTACTCTTGCCTAGAAAATCCCACGGATGGAGGAGCCTGGAAGGCTGCAGTCCATGGGGTCGCTAAGGGTCAGACACGACTGAGCGACTTTACTTTCACTTTTCACTTTCACACATTGGAGAAGGAAATGGCAACCCACTCCAGTGTTCTTGCCTGGAGAATCCCAGGGACGGGGGAGCCTGGTGGGCTTCCGTCTATGGGGTCACACAGAGTCGGACACGACTGAAGTGACTTAGCAGCAGCAGCAGCATACACAGTGGATTCATGGTACATTGATGAAAATGTTTTCTGGGGTCAACATATCCTGAATCTCTAGACTCTTAGTCTTTGTTTTAAATTAAAAACTTTTTTGCTATGGTTACACAACTTTCCTGATGAATCCAATGTGAAAGTGAGAGAAGGTGAAGGGAAAGAATACAGCAAAAGCATGAGATGGAGGGAAAGAAGAACAAGGATGGTGAAGAGGGAAGGGCAAGAGAGAGGTGATTTCAAGTTGTTGCTAGAGAAGAGGGGAAGAGGAGAAAGCTGAGAAAATGAGGTGAGCAGGAAGGAAAGGAAAGGCTCTGCTTTCTTGGTTCGGTGGCCACTGGTGGCAACCAGTCTCTCTGTTTCTGGGTTTGTGGCTCCATAGGAGCTGATGGTTGATGACTGGAGATGTCTCACAAGGTGGTTAATGTTACCACTAGATTAGTCCCCTCTCAATAAAAAATTAGAAGGTTACTGTTGGTGTCAGAAAGCTAAACCCTCTCTTCAAACACTTTTTTAACACTATTTTATTCATTTATTTGACTATGCCAGGTCTTGATTTGTGGCAAGTGGGATCTTAAATCTTCATTGCAGCATGCAAACTCTTAATTGTGGCATGTGGGATCTAATTCCCTGACCAGGGGTTGAACCTGGGCTCCCTGCATTGGGAGCACAGACTCTTAACCACTGGACCACCAGGAAAGTCCCCTTCAAACATGCTCATGGAAGAGAAGAAGATAGAGCTTCTCTCTGCTCTGCTTAGTCTCTCAGAAGTGTCCCACTCTTTAGCTTGGTCCTATCTTTATCAGTGTAAGCATTACCAGACAGATAGTTGGAATGGTGGCTAGAAATTAAATGCAGGACTTTTAAGCAAAACTTGCAAGTCGGCTGACATTCACTGGGTTTCATAGTAGACTGCTCTCTTCTACTTAAAAAGCAAAGTAATTACTCCCACCACAGTAATATAAAACTGCCAACAATTTAACAATTGGCTTACAAAATTCCTGAATATTGAACAATTAATGCTTGTGAGCTGGTCCAAGCAGTATTCATGGTATCCCTGAGCCATGCCTTTGGACTGCCTGTCCTATAATGTATTGGGTTGGCCAAAAAGTTCAAAGCATTTAATGGAAAATCCAAACAAACTTTTTGGCTAACATGATACTGTATTTTTCTATTTTCAGTTTGAGTTGGATACCCAAAACATCCCAGCACTCCTACTGAGAACCCCCCTTTTACCCTCTTAGCAAGGGTCCTCCTCCCAACTACATCTTTGGCAACTAAGGGAAACCTGATCCTACCCCAGGCTCAAAATTGAGCCGCATGGATTTAGCCAACCAGAATGTATTGCCCCCCTACATAACTGTTGTCCTTCCTGGATGTTGCGATACACAGATAGGTCCAAGTAGCTTGTTGCTATCAGTCTGACAAGTAGATCCATATGAAGATGGTAAATCCAAGAGAATCATAGGAAATCATGACTGGAGGCACTGGAATAGGTCAGTGCTTAAACCCATCCTATCTCTGAACTGCTAGTAAAATATGCCAGTCAATTTACATTTTGCTTACGCATCTCAGATGGATTTTTTTATTACTCTCTGCGAAGGTATAGAGTCAGGCACCATGGCATACACTTCATACATGTTTAATTTATTTGTCATAAAACTCCAAAATACTGAAAGAATTTTCCCATTTTATAGATGTGGAAACTAAGTCTCAAAGACATTAAAATATGCATTTCTACCCTTATGGAGAAAATAAATATTTAATCCCAGATCTGTAGGTCTCTAGATGTATCACAGTAATAAAACTCAGGTCCACTTGGGAAATCCTACAGCCCCTGTTCTTCTGTTCAGAGTCAAAGGACTCTGTGTAACTGAAAACAACTTGAGTGTTAGTTGTAGCTTAAAAAATGTAAAACAAAGCATTGTTTCTGATCACCTAATGACAAAATTGGGGCCTTAGGGTTAATCTAGAATTGTAAGAGTGCTTCTGGAGGGCCACCCCCTCCCAATCTGAACAAACAGCAATGATCCACTACACACTTTAAAAGGAAAATGAAAAGGCACAGCCAGGCTAAAGAATAAGAAACCCTTCCTTGCCAGAAGAATGGAAAACAACGGCAAGATAATTAATGACCTGGACACAAGTCAAAGCCTTGTGAGATCAATGCCTGGAAGGAAAGCAGGGTTTGTTTATGGGTTTAGTCAACAATAAATATGCCCCACTTGAGGCAGAAGACAAGAGCCAGCCTCCCTTGTTAAAATCAGGGAATGAGGCATAGCTTTTTGACTGGTGAAAGAAATCTAAATAGAACTTCTACCAAACATGGCCGGGGACTATGGCTTATATGAAGTTGTGGAGTTTGAGAGCTAGGAAGTCCTAGGTACAGCAACCACATGACATGGAGATGACAAGCTGCCCCTAGATGCATGACTGAATATTATTGTTGTTCAGTCGCTAAGTTGTTTCTGACTCTTTGTGACCCCGTGGACTGCTGCACACCAGGCTCCTCTGTCAGAATATGCGACAGCTCTAATGTCACCAAGGACTGTGAGCTGCATAATACATCTATAAATCCGGTCTCAGAACTGAGGACTCTGGCAGCCCTGGTAAAAGAAGCCACAAAACTACTAGACAGATGAGACTGCAGAGAAAAGGTGGTGGGGGGAGGGGGAAATCTGTATTCAAGATGAACCTTGTATACAAGAAGGAAATCCTTCCAGAAGAGCCACACTTCAAAATCAGTATGAAATTGCTTCAGTTAAAGTTGACAAAGCAATTATAAAAAAGACTTAAAAATAACTATAAGATCCTCTTCTCTATAAGGAGATCGATGGTGGAATAAAATCTATTAAACTCTAATACATTGGCAATGAAAAACAAGCATAAATGGGATAAGTACAAGAGAAAATGTGAAAGAAGCACTTAGAAATGTTAAGAATGAAAAATGTAGAGAATCAAATATATACCTGCTGCTGCTGCTGCTGCTAAGTCGCTTCAGTCGTGTCCGACTCTGTGCGACCCCCATAGATGGCAGCCCACCAGGCTCCCCCGTCCCTGGGATTCTCCAGGCAAGAACACTGGAGTGGGTTGCCATATCCTTCTCCAATGCATGAATGTGAAAAGTGAAAGTGAAGTTGCTCAGTCATGTCCGACTCTAAGTGGATAGAATACTCCAATCTGATTAGTAAGAAAAAATTATTAAAGAGAATGATGAGGAATTTCCCCCAAATGCAATATTTAGAGACAAATATATGAAAAATAAAAAAGTAAAAGTTAGATACTCAAGAAACTTCACCAGATAATACTAAGAGTTTCAAAAGAAACGCTGATGAAAAAGAAAATAGCTGAGAATATTCCAGACAGGACAAAACCTACAGCCCTATCTTTCTGATAAAAATTTTATGCTTATTACATAGGTTAAATAAAAATAAATCTTCACTGAAGCTCATTATAGTGAAACAGCAGAACACCAAGGAAAAGGTAGGGGAAACTTTAAAACTTATCAGAGTTAAAAAATAAATATTATCTTTGAAGGGATGATATTTAGACCAACAGTAGACATTCCTTCAGCAGCAATAAATGTAAGAAGACAATAGATTAACATTTTCAAAGAGATGAGGGAAAATTCCAAGTATCCTAACATAAAATTCTGTGCTCAGATAAAATACCTTTCAGGAGTGAGTGTGGAAAAAATTTTAAGTTGTATTGATTCTATAAGTTATCTAGACAGCTGTGCAGAAACTGATTCGATAGCTAAAAATTTCTGATCCAATCAGAGTTAGGAGAGCTCCATGTGCAAGCCAATAAGGAAGACCAAGCTGTTTGTGTAAGTAAGTCTCACTGTGTGATCTATAACCTCCTTCTATAAATAACCTTTACCCTCCAGCTCAGGGGTGATACTCTTCCCCATGGTGTCTACCCTCAAGAGAACCAGACCATGTTCACCACAGTAAGGGTGATCTTGAACCAAGGGCCACCTCAGACTCTGCAACCTGGTTGAAACTATTAGGAACAGTCACACTCAGGTGAAACTATGAGGGAAAGAGCCATGCCACCAAGTCCAAACACCTTCTCAACTTCCCTCGTCCTCCCAAAGGAACTGGAAATTCTTGGATTGGAGCTCACCAGAGAGGGTACAGGGTGTTCCATGACTCAAGTTCACCTTGCAAAGTACAAGGCATACCTCAGAGATATTGTGGACTCTATTTTAGATTACTGCAATAAAGCAGATATTGCCAAGAAAATGGCGAGTCGCACAAGTATGGGGTCACCCAGTGCATGTAAAAGTTATGTTTATACTACACTTTAGTCTATTTAGTGTGCATTAGCATTACGTCTAAAAAAATTACAGACACGAATTTTAAAATGTTTTATTGCTAAAAAGTGCTAACCATCATCTGAACCAACAGCAAGTTTTATATAGAAATATATATATGTATATAGGCAGCAGATGGCTCAGATGGTAAAGAATCTGCTTGCAATGCAGGAGTGGTAGTGGTTTAGTTGCTAAGTCATGTCCGACTTTTGCGAACCCGTGGACTGTAGCCTGCTAGGCTCCTGTGTCCAAAGGATCCGCCAGGCAAGAATGCTGGAGTGGGTTGCCAATTCCTTCTCCAGAGGATCTTCCCGACCCAGGAATCGAACCCAGGTCTCCTGCATTGCAGGCAGATTCTTTACTGACTGAGCTATCAGGGAAGACCTGCAAGTTCAATCCCTGAGTCAGGAAGATCCTCTGGAAAAGGGAATGGCAACACATTCTGTAGTACTCTTGCCTGGAGAATTCCATGGAGAGAGAAGCCCAGCAGGCTTTATAGTCCATGGGGTCACAAAGAGTTGGACATGACTGAGCAACTAACACTTTCACTCTTCACAACATCAGAGATCACTGATCACAGTTCAGTTCAGTCGTTCAGTCGTGTCTGACTCTATATGACCCCATGACTGCAGCACATCAGGCCTCCCTGTCTGTCACCAACTCCCTGAGTTTACTCAAATTCATGTCTATTGTGTCGGGGATGCCATCCAACCATCTCATCCTCTGTCGCCCCTTCTCCTCCCACCTTCAGTCTTTCCCAACATCAGGATCTTTTCAAATGAGTCAGTTCTTTGCATTAGGTGGCCAAAGAATTCGAGTTTCAGCTTCAGCATCAGTCCTTCTAATGAATATTCAGAACTGATCTCCTTTAGGATGGACTGGTTGTATCTCCATGCTGTCCAAGGGACTCTCAAGAGTCTTCTCCGACACCACAGTTCAAAAGCATCAATTCTTCAGTGCTCAGCTTTCTTTATAGTCCAACTCTCACATCATACATGACTACTGGAAAAACCATAGCTTTGACTAGACAGACCTTTGTTGGCAAAGTAATGTCTCTGCTTTTTAATAAGCTGTCTAGGTTGGTTATAAGTTTTCTTCCAAGGTGCAAGTGTTTTTTAATTTCATGGCTCTCACCATCTGTAGTGATTTTGGAGCCCCAAAGAATAAAGTCTGTCACTGTTTTCCCATCTGTTTGCCATGAAGTGATGGGACCAGATGTTGTGATCTTAGTTTTCTGAATGTTGAGTCTTAAGCCAAATTTTTCACTCTCCTCTTTCACTTTCATCAAGAGGCTCTTTTGCTCTTCTTTGCTTTCTGCCATAAGGTGTCATCTGCATAACTGAGGTTATTGATATTCTTCTGGCAATCTTGATTCCAGATTGTGCTTCATCCAGTCCAGACTTTCTCATGATGTACTCTGCATATGAGTTAAATAAACAGGGTGACAATACAGAGCCTTGACGTACCCCTTTCCCTATTTGGAACCAGTCTGCTATTCCATGTCCAGTTCTAACTGTTGCTTCCTGACCTGCATACAGGTTTCTCAAGAGGCAGGTCAGGTGGTTCGTATTCCTATCTCTTTCAGAATTTTCCATTGTGTTCCATTGTGCTTATTGTGATCCACACAGTCAAAGGCTTTGACGTAGTCAATAAAGCAGAAATAGATGTTTTTCTGGAACTCTCTTGCATCTTCAATGATCCAACAGATGTTGGCAACTTGATCTCTGGTTCCTCTGCCCTTTCTAAATCCAGCTTGAACATCTGGAAGTTCACAGTTCACGTACTGTTGAAGCCTGGTTTGGAGAATTTTGAGCATTACTTTGCTAGCGTGTGAGATGAGTGCAATTGTGCGGTAGTTTGAGCATTCTTTGGCATTCCCTTTCTTTGGAATAGGAATGAAAACTGTCCTTTTCCAGTCCTGTGGCCACTGATGAGTTTTCCAAATTTGCTGGCATATTGAGTGCAGCACTTTCACAGCATCGTCTTTTAGGATTTGAAATAGCTCCACTGGAATTCCATCACCTCCACTAGCTTTGTTCGTAGTGATGCTTCCTAAGGCCCACTTGACTCTGCATTCCAGGATGTCTGGCTCTAGGTGAGTGATCACACCATCGTGATTATCTGGGTTATGAAGATCTTTTTTTACAGCTCTTCTGTGTATTCCTGCCACCTCTTCTTAATATTTTCTGCTTCCGTTAGGTCCATACCATTTCTGTCCTTTCTGTGCTCATCTTTGCATGAAAAGTTCCCTTGGTATCTCTAATTTTCTTGAAGAGATCTCTAGTCTTTCCCATTCTATTGTTTTCCTCTATTTCTTTGCATTTATCACCAAGGAAGTCTTTCTTATCTCTCCTTGCTATTCTTTGGAACTCTGCATTCAGATGGGTATATCTTTCCTTTTCTCCTTTGTCTTTCCCTTCTCTTCTTTTCATACCTGTTTGTAAGACCTCCTCTGACAACCATTTGCCTTTTTGCATTTCTTTTTCTTGGGGATATTCTTGATCACTGCCTCCTATACAATGTCACGAACCTCCATCCGTAGCTCTTCAGGCACTCTATCAGATCTAATCCCTTGAATCTATTTCTCACTTCCACTGTATAGTTGTAATGGATTTGATTTAGATCATACCTGAATGGTCTAGTGGTTTTCCCTACTTTCTTCAATTTAAGTCTGAATTTGGCAATAAGGAGATCATGATCTGAGCCACAGTCATCTCCCGGTCTTGTTTTTGCTGACTGTATAGAGCTTCTCCATCTTTGGCTACAAAGAGTATTATCAATCTGATTTTGGTATTGACCGTCTGGTGATGTCCATGTATAGAGTCTTCTCTTGTGTTGTTGGAAGAGGGTGTTTGCTATGACCAGTGCGTTCTGTTGGCAAAACTCTATTAGCCTTTGCCCTGCTTCATTCTGTACTCCAAGGCCAAATTTGCCTGTTACTCTAGGTATCTCTTGACTTCCTACTTTTGCATTCCAGTCCCCTATAATGAAAAGGACATCTTTTTTGGGTGTTAGTTCTAGAAGGTCTTGTAAGTCTTCATAGAACCGTTCAACTTCAACCTCTTCATCTTACTGGTCAGGGCATAGTCTTGGATTACTGTGATATTGAATGGTTTGCCTTGTAAATGAACAGAGATCATTCTGTTGTTTTTGTGATTGCATCCAAGTACTGGAGCGGCTGTGAAGAGATTTTCCACGACCAAGGTAAGAGAAACCCAAATAATACGGTAGGTATTGCTAGGGGGCATCAGAGGGCAGACACACTGAAATCATAATCACAGGAAACTAGCCGATCTGATCACATGGACCACAGCCGAATGTGGTCCACTGGAGAAGGGAATGGCAAACCACTTCAGTATACTTGCTTTGAGAACCCCATGAACAGTAACAAAGGGCAAAATGATAGGATACTGAATGAGGAATTCCCCAGGCCGGTAGGTGCCCAGTATGCTACTGGAGCTCAGTGGAGAAATAACTATAGAAGGAATAAAGGGATGGAGCAAAAGCAAAACCAATACCCAGTTGTGGATGTGACCAGTGATAGAAGCAACGTCCGGTGCTGTAAAGAGCAATATTGCATAGGAACCTGGAATGTTAGGTCCATGAATCAAGGCAAATTGGAAGTAGTCAAACAGGAGATGGCAAGAGTGAACTTCGACATTCTAGGAATCACTGAACTAAAATGGACTGGAATGGGTGAATTTAACTCGGATGACCATTATATCTACTACTGTGGGCAGGAATCCCTTAGAAGAAATGGAGTAGCCATCATGGTCAACAAAAGAGTCTGAAATGCAGTACTTGGATGCAATCTTAAAAATGACAGAATGATTTCTGTTCGTTTCCAAGGCAAACCATTCAATATTACAGTAATCCAGGCCTATGCCCCAACCAGTAATGCTGAAGAAGCTGAAGTTAATCGGTTCCATGAAGACCTACAAGACCTTTTAGAACTAACACCCAAAAAAGATGTCCTTTTCATTATAGGGGACTGGAATGCAAAAGTAGGAAGTCAAGAAACACCTGGAGTAACTGGCAAATTTGGCCTTGGAGCACGGAATGAAGCAGGGCAAAGGCTAATAGAGTTTTGTCACGAGAATGCACTGGTCATAGCAAACACCCTCTTCAAACAACACAAGAGAAGACTCTACACATGGACATCACCAGATGGTCAACACCGAAATCAGATTGATTATATTCTTTGCAACCAAAGATGGAGAAGCTGTATACAGTTAGCAAAAACAAAACCAGGAGCTGACTGTGGCTCAGATCATGAACTCCTTATTGCCAAATTCAGACTTAAATTGAAGAAAGTAGGGAAAACCACTAGACCATTCAGATATGACCTCAATCAAATCCCTTATGATTATACAGTGGAAGTGAGAAATAGATTTAAGGGACTAGATCTGATTGATAGAGTGCCTGATGAACTCTGGACGAAGGTTCGTGACATTGTACAGGAGACAGGGACCAAGACCATCCCCATGGAAAAGAAATGCAAAAGAGCGAAATGGCTGTCTGAGGAGGCTTTACAAATAGCTGTGAAAAGAAGAGAGGCAAAAAGCAAAGGAGAAAAGGAAAGATATAAGCATCTAAATGCAGAGTTCCAAAGAATAGCAAGGAGAGATAAGAAAGCCTTCCTCAGCGATCAATGCAAAGAAATAGAGGAAAACAACAGAATAGGAAAAACAAGAGACCTCTTCAAGAAAATTAGAGATTCCAAGGGAACATTTCATGCAAAGATGGGCTCGATAAAGGACAGAAATGGTAGGGACCTAACAGAAACAGAAGATATTAAGAAGAGGTGGCAGGAATACACAGAAGAACTGTACAAAAAAGATCTTCATGACCAAGATAGTCACGATAATGTGATCACTGACCTAGAGCCAGACATCTTGGAATGTGAAATCAAGTGGGCCTTAGAAAGCATCACTACGAACAAAGCTAGTGGAGGTGATGGAATTCCAGTTGAGCTATTTCAAGTCTTGAAAGATGATGCTGTGAAAGTGCTGCACTCAATATGCCAGCAGATTTGGAAAACTCAGCAGTGGCCACAGGACTGGAAGAGGTCAGTCTTCATTCCAATCCCAAAGAAAGGCAATGCCAAAGAATGCTCAAACTACCGCACAATTGCACTCATCTCACACGCTAGTAAAGTCATGCTCAAAATTCTCCAAGCCAGGCTTCAGCAGTATGTAAACCGTGAACTCCCAGATGTTCAAACAGGTTTTAGAAAAGGCAGAGGCACCAGAGATCAAATTGCCAACATCCGCTGGATCATGGAGAAAGCAAGAGAGGTCCAGAAAAACATCTATTTCTGCTTCATTGACTATGCCAAAGCCTTTGACTGTGTGGATCACAATAAACTGTGGAACATTCTGAAAGAGATGGGAATCCCAGACCACCTGACCTGCCTCTTGAGAAACCTATATGCAGGTCAGGAAGCAACAGTTAGAACTGTACATGGAACAACAGACTGGTTCCAAATAGGAAAAGGAGTGCGTCAAGGTTGTATATTGTCACCTTGCTTATTTAACTTATATGCAGAGTACATCATGAGGAACGCTGGGCTGGAAGAAGCACAAGCTGGAATCAAGATTGCTGGGAGAAATATCAATAACCTCAGATATGCAGATGACACTACCCTTATGGCAGAAAGTGAAGAGGAGCTCAAAAGCCTCTTGATGAAAGTGAAAGAGGAGAGTGAAAAGGTTGGCTTGAAGCTCAACATTCAGAAAACAAAGATCATGGCATCTGGTCCCATCACTTCATGGGAAATAGATGGAAAAACAGTGGAAATAGTGTCAGACTTTATTTTTGGGGGCTCCAAAATCACTGCAGATGCTGATTGCAGCCATGAAATTAAAAGACGCTTGCTCCTTGGAAGGAAAGTTATGACCAACCTTGATAGTATATTAAAAAGCAGAGACATTACTTTGCCAACCAAGGTCCGTCTAGTCAAGGCTATGGTTTTTTCCGTGGTCATGTATGGATGTGAGAGTTGGACTGTGAAGAAGGCTGATCGCCGAAGAATCGATGCTTTTGAACTGTGGTGTTGGAGAAGACTCTTGAGAGTCCCTTATACTGCAAGGAGATCCAACCAGTCCATTCTAAAGGAGATCAATCCTGGGTGTTCATTGGAGGGACTGATGCTGAGGCTGAAACTGCAATACTTTGGCCACCTCATGCGACGAGTTGACTCACTGGAAAAGACTCTGATGCTGGGAAGGGTTGGGGCCGGGAGGAGAAGGGAACAGAGAATGAGATGGCTGGATGGCATCACCGACTCTGTGGACATGAGTTTGAGTGAACTCCGGGAGTTGGTGATGGACAGGGAGGCCTGGCGTGCTGTGATTCATGGGGTCGCAGAGAGTCGGACACGACTGAGCGACTGAACTGAACTGAACTGCATTTTGGACTCTTTTGTTGACCATGATGGCTACTCCATTTATTCTAAGGGATTCCTGCCCACAGTAGTAGATATAATGGTCCTCTGAGTTAAATTCACCCATTCCATTCCAGTCCATTTTAGTTCGCTGGTTCCTAAAATGTTGACATTCACTCTTGCCATCTCCCATTTGACCACTTCCAACATTGGGGGCGGGAGGAGAAGGGGACGACAGAGAATGAGATGGCTGGATGGCATCACCGACTCTGTGGACATGAGTTTGAGTGAACTCCGGGAGTTGGTGGACAGGGAGGCCTGGTGTGCTGTGATTCATGGGGTCGTGGAGAGTCGGACACGACTGAGCGACTGGACTGAACTGAACTGGACTGAACTGAACTTGCCTTGATTCATGGACCTAACATTCCAGGTTCCTATGCAATATTGCTCTTTACAGCATCGGACTTTACTTCCATCACCAGTCCCATCCACAACTGGGTATTGTTTTTGCTTTGGCTCCGTCTCTTCATTCTTTCTGGAGTTATTTCTCCATGATCTCCAGTAGCATATTGGGCACCTACTGACCTGGGGAGTTTCAGTGTCCTATCTTTTTTCCTTTTCATACTGTTCATGGCGTTCTCAAGGCAAGAATGCTGAAGTGGTTGCCATTCCCTTATCCAGTGGACCACGTTTTGTCAGAACTCTCCACCATGACCCGTCCATCTTGGGTGGCCCCACATGGCATGGCTCATAGTTTCATTTAGTTAGACAAGGCTGTGGTCCATGTGATCAGATTGGTTAGTTTTCTTGGATTGTGGTTTTCAGTCTGTCTGCCCTCTGATGGAGAAGGATAAGTTGCTTCTGGAAACTTCCTGATGGGAGAGACTGACTGAGGGGGAAACCAGGTCTTGTTCTGATGGGCGGGGTCATGCTCAGTAAATCTTTAATCCAATTTTCTGTTGAAGGGCAGGGCTGTGTTCCCTTCCTGCTGTTTGACCTGGGGCCAAACTATGGTGGAGGTAATGAAGATAATGGCGACCTCCTTCAAAAGGTCCCATGCACACACTGCTACACTCAGTGCCCCCAGACTGCAGCAGGCCACTGCTGACTCATGCGTCCTCCAGAGACACATGGACACTCGTGGGCAAGTCTGGGTCAGTCTCTTATGGGGTCACTGCTCCTTTCTCCTGGGTCCTGATACGCAACATGTTCTCTTTGTGCCCTCCCAGAGTCTGTTTCCCCAGTCCTGTGTAAGTTCTGGCAGCTCTATGGTGGGGTTAATGGCGACCTCCTCCAAGAGGGCTTATGCCATGCCCAGGTCTACTGCACCCAGAGCCCCTGCCCCTGAGGCAGTCCACTGCTGACCCACACCTCCTCAGGAGACACCCAAACACAGTTTTGTCTCAGTCTCTGTGGGGTCTCTGGATCCTGGCGCACAGGTTTGTTTGAGTCCTCTGAGCGTCTCTGCTGGGTATGGGATTTGATTCTAATCACAGATCACCATAGTAAATATAATCATCATGAGAAAGTCTAAGATATTGATACTGCAAGAATTACCAAAATGAACACAAAGTGAGCAAATGCTATTAGAAAAATATGATGCCAATAGTCTTGCTCGACACAGGGTTGCCACAAAACCTGCTGGGAAAAATCACAGTATCTGTAAAATGCAATAAAGTGAAGCACAATAAACTGAGATGCGTCCAGAGGACTTCTGCTTCTGGGCAAGAAGACGAACTAGTTGCCCCACTGTTCTCTAGAACTAGAAAACCAGATAATAGAGAGTACAGATTGCCCCTTAGAGGAGAGAAACTAATGAGGTGACCCCTATGATCACTCAGACCTTCTGCCCACAAGCTCTTTTCAGACCCTGGTACAGGAGGAAGTCTAAGCAGAGAACAGTCTTCTTATCAAGTTGAGGGGCAGAGGGTAGTATTTAGGAGGCTGAGGCTGCCAGACTTTCCAGAACAAAGTACAGAAAAGAAGGAAGTTACACAGAAAAAGCGTTCCAGAAATCTGTGCAGAGATTCTTTGAAATCTTTGGCTTTTACTACGTGCAGAGATAAGACTCTGAGAGACAGCAAAGAACAGCTATGGGTGCTGTAAGTAGAACAATTCCCAGCGGTGACATGAGGGTGGGAGATGTTGACACTCCAACCAACCAGAGTGAAGAGAACCCCTTGAAAAGATGGTGAAAGTACTGGACTTTAGTAGTAGGGCTAAACCAGCCATAGAGTTAAATTTGCAGACCTGCCCTAGTAAAGATAGAGACCTGAACTATCAATACCATAGTCACTAGCCACCAGCTGTTGAATCTTTGAAATGCAGCCAGTCCAAACTGAGATGTGTTTAAAACTGTAACTAAAATACAAACCAGATTTTGAAGGCTTTCCTAGGGAAAAAAAAAGAATGAAAATGATCTCATTAATAGTTTTTATACTGCTTACATGTTGAAATGATAACATTTGGGAAATAATGGGCTAAACAAAATGTATTATTAAAATTAAATTTTAAAAAAGAGAGTCCAGTGGTCAGTAAGGCACCAGAAATAAAAAGTATGCAGGAAGGAATCTTTCAAAATCCCCATTTAGCTTTCTTACCAATAAAACCAATCCTTTGAACTATTTACTTTTTTCTTATATATTTCCAGTTATACATATTTTAAAGAAATTTTATTATTGAAATATAATTGTTTTATAATGTGTTAGTTTCTGCTATATAACAAAGTAAATCAGTTATACATACACATATATCGCCCCCCTCCCACCCCTCCAGGTCATCTCAGAGCACTCAGCTGAGCTCCCTGTGCAATACAGCAGGTTCCCACTAGGTATCTATTTTACACATGGTGCTGTAATATAGGATTCCCAGGTAGTGCTAGTGGTAAAGAACCTGCCTGTCAATGCAAGAAACCTAAGAGATGCAGCTTCGCTCCCTGGGTTGGGAAGATCCCCCGGAGGAGAAAATGGCAATCCACTCCAGTATTCTTGTCTGGAGAATTCATGGACAGAGGAGCCTGGAAGGCTACAGTCCACAGGATTGCAAAGAGTCAGACGTGACTGAAGTGACGCAGCATGCACGCACTGTATATATACCAAAGCTACTCTCCCAATTTGTCTCACCCTCCTTTCCCTGCCTATGTCTACATGTCTGTTCTCTACGTCTGCATCTCTATTCCTGCTCTGCAAATATGTTCATCTGCACCATTTTTCTAGATTTCACTTACATGTGTCAGTATACAACACTTCTAGTGCCTAATATATGATCCTGTCATGGTAAGTCCTCACATAATACGTAATTATGTGTTGTTTAGGAGATATATTCTTAGAGTAGCAGCCTATGGAGGAAGTGATTTAACCACTAAAAGCCTTTAAAAAGAAAATACCTCCTGAGAGATCAGAGAATGGATGAAAGATTAATAACAGGTTACAGTTAGTAATAAATAGAAAAAAGGAAAATAAAAAGCAAGGTCCCACCAAAAAAGAGATAACCAGAAATACCAAAAACATGATTTTAATAAAATATTTTTACTAATATTTTCTATTTCCAAACATAAGGGAAAAACATCTTCCATCAATGGAAGCTCTTTAGGTAGTTCTGAGCATCTGCTTCAGCTTATAACTGTCTTCCATTTACAACTATATAAATATAAATAGTATTTATTAACATTCACAGTTAATACAAACTTTCAAAAGTGTTTAGATGTAAAAACAAGGAAGTGATAGTGGGGAGAGGGACTTGTCTAAGAAGCTACAGAAAACAACAGAAGCAGTTCTTAACACCTAGTATGATTTCTGAAGAAGGCAATGGCACCCCACTTCAGTACTCTTGCTTGGAAAATCCCATGGACGGAGGAGCCTGGTAGGCTGCAGTCCATGGGGTTGCTGAGTGGGACACGACTGAACGACTTCACTTTCACTTTTCACTTTCATGCCTTGGAGAAGGAAATGGCAGCCCACTCCAATGTTCTTGCCTGGAGAATCCCAGGGACGGGGGAGCCTGGTGGGCTGCTGTCTATGGGGTCACACAGTCGGACACGACTGAAGCAACTTAGCAGCAGCAGTATGATTTCACTTCTGCTGTGTATAAGCTGCCTTTACACCAACAGAGAACACATGGCAAGTTACTGAGCACTTTGTGGGGGATGGAACAAAATGAGAATCTATCTTATCAGCTTTGGTGATAGACATGGGTTCACGATATGCCGCAAAGCTACCTTCCATAAGAGCAGCTGGTCTCTCCAAACCAAGCTACATGTTTCTAAGGGCAGCCCCAGTTGTTCATGAATCATTCAGTGTTTCTTAGGAAGTCCTTTCAAGTCTGGGGATTCACAGTCTACCCAGATGCACATCAAGGCGAAAACAGAGAGACGACAGTGATCTAGTAATTCTTTCCTGATCAAAACGTTTGACACCTGAGAAAGAAGTGGGTTATTTGATCCAAAATGACAAATATAAAATATGCAGGCATTATAATTGAGTCTGCATTTTCTATGTGAATCCAAAATGGAAATATTTCACTATGAAAGGCCAATAATCTGTGCAAAGATCTTTGAGGTAGAACCTTATCAAATTTTACATGCAGAGGATATGTGCAAGTTTTCCCTGAATATACTCCTCTCAAAGGTGTAAACAAAATTAATAAATATGGCAAAATCTCTAGAATTATCAGTGAAGCTGGGGAGATAATTTAGAGGCAGTTGATTGTCACATGGCAACAATGATCACATCCACTAATTCGTGGAATGGGGTCAACCTGTGGCTAGGCATTTGTGTTCACATAAATTAATTACATTCACACTGACAGAATCATATGTTACACACTTGAGCATGATCTCAATCTTTGAATACACGTTTTTTTACATGCTTTTTTACACACTTAACAGGCAAGAAGATGGACATTTACTCCCACCAGCGTTCATCTCCCCAACTAGACTTTAAAAATCCTTGATGACAGAATCACGAAATGCTCAAAGCTATTAGCTCTACAAATAGCTTTGAGCAAATATATTAGCTCTACAAATCTAATAAATGAAAAAAGAAAACAAACCCAGTAAAAAGCCAAGCCAAGCAATATCTATAGCTACTCAGAACTTATTTGAACATATTTAGAATATTTAGTATATTCTCAGAACTGAGTTAGTTGTTTTTCACTTTAAACCAAGTTTTCATTTTCATTTTGCAAGTTTGCATTTTCACGTTCATTAGTAATGTCCTTCGTGACTATGTCACAAATTTTCTCTGCAACAGCTTTTGGGAGATTTTTAGTCAAAGTGCAATATGCATTTTTCTTCCCATGACTTTGATACCAATTGCGGAGCAGTTGAACCTTCTGTTCAGCTGTTTCACGGAGATTGTCATGCACGATATCATCTATTTTGGTTTCCTCCATACCACTCTTCCGAACAAATTCTTTAACTTCAGTTATTCTCATTAGTTCAGCAATACTAGGGATATATTTACCCAAGTCAACATCTGAAAAATAGAGAACAGTCTCTGAAAAAATTTTTTTCTAAACAAAATTCCCACTTCTGAAAAACCATAATTATTTCTCTTCTTACTGAACTTAAGAATATGGGTAAGTCCTGCTGCTGCTGCTGCTGCTAAGTCGCTTCAGTCGTGTCCGACTCTGTGCGACCCCATAGACGGCAGCCGACCAGGCTCCCCCATCCCTGGGATTCTCCAGGCAAGAACACTGGAGTGGGTGGCCATTTCCTTCTCCATTGTGTGAAAGTGAAAAGTGAAAGTGAAGTCGCTCACTGGAACTAGGATACACCAAGAGTAAGTATACAACTGGTCTACAATTCAGATTACCTAGGAGTTTAGGCAGAGTTCTATACCCTACTGCTTGTGAAGGAAAACAAAGCTTTAAGAATATAGCATCCTATGTTACCTGACTTATTTTTAATAATGAGCATTAGTTATACATTTAAATACACTGCCTAATAAACCCTTGTTAAACGCAGCCTCAAGGAATAGCAAGACCCCACAATGTGTCACTGAAATTCACAACGTTATTTCAACAGCAAAATTAGCCTGTTACTCCCAAGGAAGCCATCTCTATCAAACAAAATGATAAAAATCTGACCTGTTAAATTCAGTTGCCTCCCTTCCTGGGAAGAAAAAAAAAAAACAGAGGGAAGGAGAGAGGGAAATAAAAATATATTTCAGTTCAGTTCAGTTCAATTCAGTCACTCAGTCGTGTCCAACTCTTTGCGACCCCATGAACCACAGCACGCCAGGCCTCCCTGTCCATCATCAACTCCTGGAGTTCACTCAAACTCATGTCCATCGAGTTGGTGACACCATCCAGCCATCTCATTCTCTGTCATCCCCTTCTCCTCCCGCCCCCAGAATACTCTAAATGCAATCTTCTAATTCTTCCTTAATACTCAAGGAAGTATACTTACTTGATATATAAATTAAACTAAATGACTAAGGAGGATTCTTTCACCATTCAAATTTTTATTCTGAAATGTTCCAGCCTAACCAGAAATGAAGGGAATACTGGTTCATTTTTTACAGAGGCAAGAAACCTAAGGGATTTGTGAAATGTGCTGAGATTATTCTTTGTATAGGCACATGAAAATAAACATAGTAAACATCATTCTAACATTTTCTTTAACAATTTGAGTTTTTGACACAAGAACGTAGTTTAAGTTGAAATGATTTTGTACTATATTGATTTAAAGAACCTTAAATCCCACTGGTCCCAAATAAGAAAAATCAATATTCATCGGGTGAGCTGGTTACTCTCCCCAGTGTACCTTTGGCTGTTTTTTGGTTTTTTTTTTTTCTCCTTTGAGCACGGCTTGCAGGATCTCAGTTCCCTGACAGGGACTGAACCCAGGCTACGGCACTGAAAGCCACTAGGCCACCAGGGAACTCCTTTTTCTAGTGATGTGACAGGCTTTGATTCCATGTTGGAAAAAGATATGGTGACAGATAAGGTAACAAGTGACTGGAGACAGCTGAGTTGTATGGGCTTTCAGAGTAATCTCTTTGCTTGGGCATGTTGAATCCATGCTCTGGTAAAGGGTATCTCTCTGCATTTCTATTCATGAATAATACCAACATGGAAGCTTGGCCACATCTTTTTGTCAGCTCCCTTTGTGTAAGTGAGAACTTATTAATAAGAACTTATTTGTATGTTATTTGTATAGAAGTTTCTTATAAACTGGGCACCATATCTTAATTCATTTTTGATGCCCCTCTAATCCATGCACACACGAGCACCATAAAGGTCTGCTTTTTAAAAAGTAACAAGTAGGGGGACACATGTACACCCATGGCTGATTCATGTCAACGTATGGCAAAAACCACCACAATACTGTAATTAGCTTCCAATTAAAATAAATTAATTAATTTAAAAAAAAGTAACAAGTAAAAAGCTGAATGACTATTTTTTTAGGATAGCTGATACACATTTCAACACTTACATCATTTGAGGCTGCAGAGTTGCAATAACCATTCTTTTTATTCCTGTGTCGACTTGTCACCACTGAAAGATACAAGAAATATCTATCAGACTCAGGTCTCAGCCTTGTAGGAAGCATGAGAGAACAAAGTTTCATACTAAAAGAAGCATGCGAAGAAAGGAGAAATTCATTCACTAAAATTTACAGCAACCAAGCACCAGAAGAGGCAGATTTGTCCTGATTTTGAAAATTCCATCCCACTGAGTCAAGTGGTACAGAGATATGCCACATTTTTCTTTAAATTTTTTTAATTTAATGGCAAGCCATTCCAGTACTCTTGCCTAGAAAATCGCATGGACGGAGGAGCCTGGTGGGCTGCAGTCCATGGGGTCGCTACTAGTCGGACATGACTGAGCAACTTCACTTTCACTTTTCACTTTCACACATTGGAGAAGGAAATGGCAACCCACTCCAGTATTCTTGCCTGGAGAATCCCGGGGATGGTGGAGCCTGGTTGACTGCCGTCTATGGGGTCGCACAGAGTCGGACATGACTGAAGTGACTTAGCAGCAGCAGCAGCAGAGTCAAGTGGTACAGAGATATGCCACATTTTTCTTTAAATTAAAAAAAAATTTTTTTTATGTGGACCATTTTTAAAGTCTTTTATTGAGTTTGTTAAGGCTTCCCTGGTGGCTCAGATGGTAAAGCACCTGCCTGCAATGTGGGAGACTGGGTTTGATCCTTGGGTCAGGAAGATTCCCTGGAGAAGAGAATGGCAACCCACTCCAGCGTTCTTGCCTAGAGAATTCCATGGATAGAAGAGCCCAGCGAGCTACAGTCCATTAGGGTCGCAAAGAGCTGGACACGACTGAGCAACTAACACACACACTGAATTTGTTGCGATACTGCTTCTGTTTTATATTTTGGTTTTCTAGACATAAGGCATGTAGGATCTTAGCTCCCCAACCAGGGATCGAACCTACACCCCCTGCACTGGAAGGTGAAGTCTTAACCACTGGACCATCAGGAATGTCCTGATATGCCACATCTTAATGGAGCCATCCAGTTACCACACACTGGCCTAGTGAAGCTGGCTTTTGACTTACTGTGTGGCCATCACCACTCCGTCTCGCTGGCTTGAAGCTGGGTAACATGGCTACAGCAGAGCACAGAAGCCATAGGTTACAGAAAGTTGATTTCAGTTTGCCATGAAGTAGGATTTAAAGCAGATTTAAAGTGTTTAAACATTGAGTTTATATTTTCAGCTAAACCTCTCAAGGCAAGACCATTTTTTTTATCTTCAGCTGACCTGGAGAAACAGTGATTTGTGCCAACAGAAAGGAAAAATTGGATGTATCAGTGTTATCAAAAGTTGGCTCTGCCATGTGTTGTATGAATGATCTAATGGGAGTTTTCTAGAATAATTATTGTCGTTGCTTTAGTTGCTAAGTTGTGTCCGACTCTTTTCTGACCCCATGGACTGTAGCCCACCAGGCTCCTCTGTCTATGGGGTTTCCTAGGCAAGAATACTGAAGCAGGTTGCCATTTCCTTCTCCAGGGAATCTTCCTGACCCAGGGATCGAACCCGTATCTTCTGTATTGGCAAACAAATTCTTTACCACTGAGCCACCTGGGAAGCCCAGAGTAATTATAAGTGTTCCAAATTTTGGTTTACCTGATGATTTTACTAAATAACTCTTGCATAAAAGGTATGCCAGTCTTTAAAGTGGATAAATAACCAAAAAACATGGGGTCTGGACAAGGGAGAAGAGGCACAGAGAGGGATGAATTTATCAAGTGTCTGCTGCAGTCCCTTTGCTCTTGGAGTTTTCTTTATGCAGGGGATGATCTCAATGTAGAGTGAAGGACTACTTCCAATTCTTGGCCAACTTGGCTGCTGTGTAAATGAAAATACCCTTGTTCATGGGGAGGATGGGAATACCCAATCAGTGCCCCAGAATGGTTGCTCAAAAACAGTAGCTGAAGGATAATATCAGCTCTCAGGGGTGCGTTTAGAAGTAGGAATTTAACTCTATACCAGAGTTGCTACCTGGTAGGAGCTTTCTTACAAGTAGAAGACAGAAGGGAGCTCTTGTGAACTCCCACGTCACTTCAGTCTGCCATTTGAATGAAGTAAGAGCTTACCTTTGTATATTATTAGAACTATTGGGATGAGGAGGATCAGCAGGGCCCATAAACTGTTTGCGTGAGATCTGGATCCTGTAGATAGGAACATTGTACATGGTATATGAAAGTATATACTTCTTAAGGTTATGAAAAAAAAAAGATGAAAACAAAGTACTCATAGAATCAAAATGGATTGCCTTTTCTTCATATTTTACAGTGAGTTTGGGAGAAAGGAGAATATAATCACAAAAAGAAATAATAACCTTTGCATTTGGTGTTGCTAGTTGGTGTGCATTTCTCAATGATTCCATGTTCACACCTAGAAAAAAATACAGAGGGAATTCAAAAAGTCTGATGGACTGATTCCTTGATCATTTTCAATAACATACTATAAATCCAGGGACATTTTATCCATTTTTGCAACTCTGGCAAACATATTTCTAGATTAGCATTTTGTTGTTGTACAGTCACTCAGTTGTGTCTGACTCTTTGTGACCCCATGGACTGCAGCATGCCAGCCTTCCCTGTCTTTCACCATATCCCAAAGTTTCCTCAAACTCATGTCCATTGAGTCGGTGATGCCAAACAACCATCTAATCCTCTGTCATCCCTGTCTCCTCCTGCAATCAATCTTTCCCAGCATCAGGGTCTTTTGCAATGAGTTGGCTCTTTACATCAGGCGGCCTAAGTATCGGAGCTTCAGCTTCAGCATCAGTCCTTCCAATGAATATTCAGGGTTGACTTCCTTTAGGATTGACTGATTTGATCTCCTTGATGTCTAAGGGGCTCTCAAGAGTCTTCTTCAACACCACAGTTCGAAAGCATCAATATTTCGGCACTCAGCCTTCTTTATGGTCCAACTCTCACATCCATACATAACTAATGGAAAAACCATAGCTTTCACTATATGGTCCTTTATCAGCAAAGTAATGTCTCTGTTTTTTAATACACTGTCTAGATTTTTTCATAGCTTTTTTCCCAAGGAGCAAGATTTTTTTAATTTCATGGCTGCAGTCATCATCCATAGTGATTTTTGGAGTCCAAGAAAATAAAGTCTGTCACTGTTTCCATTTTTTCCCCATCTATTTGCCATGAAGTGATACCACCAGATTGGAGAAGGAAATGGCAACCCAATCCAGTCTTCTTTCCTGGAGAATCCCATGGACAGAGAAGCCTGGTGGGCTACAGTCCATGGGGTCGCAAAGAGACAGACATGACTGAGCGACTAAGCACGCATGCCTAATGGGATCGGATGACATGATCTTAGTGTTTTTTAGCATCTACTTGGTGCAAATTCATAACATAATTTGGGTGTTTGGATGAAAAATATCCTAAAGAATGACGATGGGTTAAAAATACCTTGAGGAAAAAAAAAAGGCACCAAAATATCAATATGTAAGAAAAAAGATAGAATAGACATAAAAATAAAGTTTAATTAGTTAATAAACTTAAAATCATAAATTGCCAAAAGCAATTTCAAAACAGTCATGGAGCAATAAAATGGTCAGACAATAGCCCACTGCCCAGGCTGCTGCTTATGGAGTCTACCTAGCTAGCCCCTAAAGGCCTCCTCTTTTATATCAACTAGTGATTAAGGCACTCAAGAAGTCCCTGTAGGATTTTCTTCAGACAGCCAAATACTGACAAATTGTCTGAATTATAACCTGGCTCTGCCCATTCCCTAACTAGCTGAGCTTGGACAAATTTTTACAGCATATATTACCCAATCTGATTGTCACAGAAATGATGTTGATAAGATAGTGAGTATTATTTGCATCCACATTCAGAAGACTAAGATCATGGCATCCAGTCCCATCAATTCATGGCAAACAGATGGGGAAAAAAATGGAAAGTGACAGACTTTATTTTCTTGGGCCCCAAAATCATTGTAGATGGTAACTGCAGCCACGAAATTAAAAGACTCTTGCTCCTTGGGAAAAAAAAAAACTATGACAAACCTAGACAGTGTATTAAAAAGCAGAGACAATAGCTTTGCTCACAAAGGACCATATAGTCAAAGCTATGGTTTTTCCATTATTTATGTATGGATGTGAGATTTGGACCATAAAGAAGGACGAGTGCCGAAGAATTGATGCTTTTGAGCTCTGGTGCTGGATAAGACTCTTGAGAGTACCTTAGACAGCAAGGAGATCAAACCAGTCAATCTTAAAGGCAATCAACCCTGAATATTCATTGGAAGGACTGATACTGAAAATGAAGCTCCAATAGTTTGGCCAACTGATGCAAACAGCCAACTCATTGGTAAAGACCCTGACGGCAGGAGGAGAAAAGGGTGACAGAGGATGAGATGGTTGGATGGCATCATCAATTCAATGGATGTGAGTTTGAACCAACTCTGGGAGATAGTAAAGGACAGGGAAGCCTGACAAGCTGCAGTCCATGGGGTCGCAAACAGCCGGACACGACTTAGCGATTGAACAACAACAAAACGAGTAAGGAAAACAAAGTGCAGATAGGTTAAGTAATCTGTTCAAAATCACCCGATTAATCGGAAGAAAAGTGAAACCCACATTCAGGTGTCCTATCTTGGGGTCAAAATCAAGCACTTTCACATGAAAAACAGGTCCTTCATGATCTGACCTGGCTCCTTCTCAGTCTTTCCTAAACTCCAGCCAGGTCCTTTGTTCTCTAGAGCTTCTTTTTGCCTTGTTGCAGTTGCTGTTCCCCTGCCTGAAATGTCCTTTCTATCTGTTTACACAAAGTAAGTGTCTTTCCTTCTTTTTTTCAAGACTCAAGTCACGTGTCATATCTTTACCCATCCCCCAGAGTTGAAAGGTTTTCCTATATAACTCAAAATCTGGAATACAAGTCTTACCATATGGTCTGGACATAATAACCATCATCTTTCTTGACACTCTCTGCTTCTAGTCTTAGAGCTTCAAGACCAGGCATGTGTCTGCATACATCAATAGCTTGAGCAGCCAGCACAGAATCAAGCATGCAGGAGGTGTTCAATAAATGTTCAGACACAGGATGTTTGGGTGAAAAAATGGTTATCTAGTTTCTTGGAGGCAAAGCAAGATTAAAACCCAAATTCTTCACTCTCAGCCAGTGTTGCTTCCCTTTCAGGAAATCATTTTCTCTCAAGATATACCTACTGTTTTAACCAGAGAAAGACTAACACTTACGTGGTGCAAGGGTTACAGTGTTCGCATGGAGAACTGTTACAAAAAAAGTTTGATTTGCATCTGCACTTGGTATTCTGGGTCCGAGTACAGTTTTGTTCCACTTCTAGCCCTAGAAAACCAATTTGATGAATGAACAATGAAAATGATGGGCAGGAGCAGCATGGGTTTTTGAGATCCAGCGCTGACATCAGCAGTCAAATCATCAAATCTTTAGTAACACAACTAGTGTTTAAATACCAAATAGACAGCCCAAGGTTGAACGAGCTGAAATCATCTAGCAGTGTTTTAAGCAGACAATCCAGCAACCTAGACAATCCCACTTGTACTTAAAATGGCTCCCCTGTTCTTGTCTAGAGACTGGCTACTCAAAGTATGGCTTATAGATCAGCAACATCAGCATCACCCAGGAGCTTGTTAGAAATGCAGAATGTCAGGCCCTGCCCCAGACCTACTCAATCAGACCAATGCCAAAACCCTCACTTAAGAGATTGATTTAATTGCTCTGAGATGGGACCTCAGTGAGAGTGAGTGAAAGTCACTCAGTGGTGTCCAACTCTTTGTGACCCCATGGACTGTAGCCTGCCAGGCTCCTCTGTCCAAGGAATTCTCCAGGCAACAATACTATAGTGGGTAGCCATTCCTTTCTCCAGGGAATCTTCCCAGCCCAGGGATCGAACCTATATCTCCTGCATTGCAGGCAAATTCTTTACCATCTAGGCCATTAGGAAGCCATTGAAATTTGACCTAAGTGTTGACAATTTTCATAACTTACTGTTTGATTCCACTACACAGTCACGATTGAGAAACTTTGCTTTAGAGCCTGAACAGGGATAAGAAAAGCTTTATGTCCAGAGAGTTCTTGATGTCTAACAAAACTGGGAGTGTTTCTGCTTTATTTTCATCTGAACCCTCATGATAGACTGGAATATCCATGAAAATTCACGTCCTCAACAGTTATTATCAGGACAAGCCAGATCCTCAGAGAAAGGGGGAGCAGTCCACCCACCTCTTGGGTTTCTCTGTCCTTGTATCTGCAGGCTTCTGAGCTCTTTCTGGCTAAGAACAAAAGCCTTTTTACAAGCATAAATCAAGGCAGGAATAAAAGTCCTGCAATTTTGATTAGCGCTGATGGGTCCTGTTCACCATGCTTACATTTAGTCATTCTCTTACATCTGGAAGAGCTGCCTAGACTTGACCCATAAATGTCTGGACCAGTCATGCACTCAGTACCTGATCCTGCTTCATCCCCATCAGCCCCACCCTCTCCCTCCTGTACGCTGACATAGCACCAGCGTAGGTCCCAGGTTCTGACTGTATTATACATGGTGTTACATGCAGTACCATGATGTGTCCCTTTTGAATGGTTTTTTAAGACACTTACCATGTTCTTCATCACAGACACTACATCTTATGCATTTGTCAGAATGATGGCTCTTGTCTGTGTATTCGTTCCCCTCTGAGCAGAGCACACATTCTGGTATATCTCCGTCGTGTTTGCAATCACCATTTTTCCGTTTGCCTGCCCATGGGGAAAAAATGGAGCAAGTGTTTAAACACAAGGTGGTCATGCAACAGCAAGGGAAGTCTGCAGGGATGATAATAAAACACTGCTGAAACAGGAGTGGAAGGGCTAAGCTAATGAAATATAAATATAGTAGTGGAGAAGGTTGTTGAAAAACCGTATCAAGAGATAGAATTTCTCCCAGGACAAAAGCTAAAAGAGTTACTGAGAGCTATGCCTACTTCATTTTTTAAAAATTTTCATTTATTGATTGATTGATTTTTGGCTGTGCTGGATCTTCGCTGCTGCTCGCGGGCTTTCTCTAGTCGCAGCGAGGAGGTGATACTCTCGAGTTGTGTGCAGGCCTCTCATTGCGGTGGCTTCTCCTGTGCTAGTGCACAGGCTCTAGGGCACTCAGGCTTCAGTAGTTGTGGCACATGGGCTTAGCTCCCCAATAGCATGTGGAATCTTCCTGGACCAGGGATCGAACTCACGTCCCTTGCATTGGCAGGCAGATTTCTAACCACTGGTCCACCAGGGAAGTTCCTATGCCTACTTCTATAGGATGATTAGCAATAGGAACATATGAAAAAGAGGTCAGAATAACCAAAAGCACTGGAAGAGATGCCTTTACCAGCTTTGGTGGGGGAGGGAAGAAGGTTGCTAAGTATATATTCATATTAAGAGATGACTCACTGGCCGCTGAGATGACCCAATTCTTGCTCTGACTTCTCATTTGACTTTCCAAAGTCCACAAATCCTTGTAAGAATAGCATTGTTTAAGGAAAAGAACATTTGAAGTTCTAAAGACCCTGGTTACATTTTTAACAGCAATAATATCTTTAACAAGCTGCTGATGCTAAAGCTGAAACTCCAATACTTTGGCCACCTCATGCGATGAGTTGACTCACTGGAAAAGAGTCTGATGCTGGGAGGGATTGGGGGCGGGAGGAGACGGGGACGACAGAGAATGAGATGGCTAGATGGCATCACCGACTCGATGGACATGAGTTTGAATGAACTCCGGGAGTTGGTGATGGACAGGGAGGCCTGGCGTGCTGTGATTCATGGGGTCACAAAGAGTCGGACACGACTGAGCGACTGAACTGAACTGAATCTCTCTGAGCCGAATTTCTTCATGTATTTGATGGAGATAACCACACTTCATTTGCACAGCTAAAAGAACTGCAAGGGACCTGCCCAGTAAGTGCTCACAGTTTCCTTTTCACTCCTCTTTCTTTCTATTCCTTTGCCACTAAGTGACAGAGTATGTTACGATGTGTAGGCATGAATTTTATTACCAGGTTTGCTATCTTAATACACAAAATTTTAAATCATATTCATGTTTGCTTTCTTTTACTTTAAAAATAAAATGAATCAGTGGATTGCTATTAGTAAGTATTATACAACAATGGCCTTCCCTGATAGCTTAGTTGGTAAAGAATCTGCCTGCAATGCACGAGACCCTGGTTCAATTCCTGGGTCAGGAAGATCCCCTGCAGAAGGGAAAGACTATCCACTCCAGTATTCTGGCCTGGAGAATTCCATGGACTGTATAGTCCATGGGGTCACAAAGAGTCGGACACAACTGAGCGACTTTCACTTTCTTTTTCATACAACACTGTCTTCTGGAAAATTCATTTCCTTAAGAAGTGTTTATTAATACCTATTGTGTGCCAGGCACTTTCTAGGAGCTGGAGATACTCTTGGAAGACAAGTCCTTGGTCTCCAAAGATGTCATATTTTCAAGGTAGAAGGAGGTCATGCACAAATAAATACAGGATGGCAAGTAGTGATAATTGCTGTGGGGGAAGCTAGGTTATAGCAAAGGAACAGAGAAAGAAGAGAAAATATAAAGGGAACAGCAAGGGAACAGAGAAAGATGAAAGAGAAAATATAAAGGGACGTTTAAGAGAAAAGCCTAAGTAGTGACTGAACTTGTTATAACTAAATAAAAAGAATAGGCAAAATCTAATCTGCCCCCCTCGTATGAACAGCAAAAATAATTTATTCTGTTTTTCTCAGGTATATGACTTTCTTAATAACTTCATAGCATTCTTTGTCTTTTTCTTAGTTTTTAAAAAAATTTATTATTGGAGTATAATTGCTTTACAATGTTGTGTTAGTTTCTTCTGTACAACAGAGCGAATTAGCTTTATGTATACATAAGAATCCGCCTCCCATTGCAGGAGATGTAAGAGACACAGGTTCAGTCCCTGACTCAGGAAGATCCCCTGGAGGAGAAAATGGCAACCCACTCCAGTATTATTGCCTGGAGAACCCCACGGACAGAAGAGCTTGGCGGGCTACAGTCCATGGGGTTGCAAAGAGTCATACACCACTGAGCGACTTTCACTCACTCTCTCACTCAGGTCCCATCTCAGAGCAGTTAAATCAGAATTTCTAAGTGAGGGTTTGGCATTGGTCTGATTGAGTAGGTCTGGGGCAGGGCCTGACACTCTGCATTTCTAACAAACTCCTGGCTAATGTGGATTTTGCTGGCTTATAAACCATACTTGGAGTAGACAGGCTCTAGATGAGAACAGGGGAGCCATTTTAAGTGAAGGTAGGATTGACTCGGTTGCTGGCTTGTCCGTCTACTTAAAATTCCACTAGGTGATTTCAGCTCTTTCAACCTAGGGCCCAGAACCAGGGTGTATATATGACAATGCTACTCTAATTTATTGTAACATTTCAGACAATTACTTTACATGACTATTCAGAAAATATTCTCATTTCAGATTCCATGGCAGCAACAACAAAAGATTAGTGGATTAGTATACAAAGAAAGTGAGAGAAAGAACATTTGAGATTTATGTTAAATTTTAAAAGAAAAATCCTCAGTTACAGTAGCTCATTGTCATTCATGAGAAATATGTTATCAGACCATCACAAATTCTCAGTTTCACTTATTCCAATATAGCATGTAGTTCCATCCAGAAGAATGCAGGTAAAATGTATATGAACTCATCAGATCCATTCAAATGAACCCATTCAAATGTATATGAACCTGTTATAATTCTTACAATGGTAACAATAAATGATAATATTAACACTTATTGAGCCAAGCACTCTGCTACACACTAATAATACATTCCATTTATTGTTCACAATAATCACAAAAGGTCACAACTATTACTACTTCAATTTTACAGTTAAAGAACCATACTCAAAGAAATCAAGTATCTTGCCCAAGGACATGAAGCTTGTAAATAGCTAGGGGGACCAATCATCCCTGTTTGCCCATGATGTGAGACTTTTAGTGCTAAAATTGGGGAAGTCTCAGGTAAACCAGAATACGCTGGTCATCCTGTAAGTGTCAGATGGAGGATTTGAAAGCAGTGTCTGATGCCAGAACTTAAACTATGAAACACAATTCAATATCTGCTTGGTAAAGATTTCAGCTCTCATATTACAAACTATTAATATGACAAAACTTTTCAGGGGCTCTGATAAAACAGGTCAGGGGTTCTGTCCTATTTCTTTGCCTTCATCTCACAGTCGCAGTGGCTTATCTGCTGCACTGGAGAATGTGTGTACCAGAGCATGATTCACTTGCTTTCCTTTTCCTTTTTAACACTGTCCCATAACTCTCTCTCTGAAGTTAGTTTGCCTTCCTGGGATCGCTTTACTGGGGAGCTATTTACTTGGTATGCCCACTATGGGTGCAAAAATCTAACTGCAAATGGTGATTACTACACAACTCAACACATTACAATGTCTTTACATTTTTCTTAATTTAGAACTTTGTAAAATATCAGTCATGGAACAACAGACTGGTTCCAAATAGGAAAAGGTGTACGTCAAGGTTGTATATTGTCACCCTGCTTATTTAACTTATATGCAGAGTACATCATGAGGAACGCTGGGCTGGAAGAAGCACAAGCTGGAATCAAGATTGCTGGGAGAAATATCAATAACCTCAGATATGCAGATGACACTACCCTTATGGCAGAAAGTGAAGAGGAACTCAAAAGCCTCTTGATGAAAGTGAAAGAGGAGAGTGAAAAGGTTGGCTTGAAGCTCAACATTCAGAAAACAAAGATCATGGCATCTGGTCCCATCACTTCATGGGAAATGGAAAAACAGTGGAAACAGTGTCAGACTTTATTTTTTTGGACTCCTAAATCACTGCAGATGCTGATTGCAGCCATGAAATTAAAAGACGCTTGCTCCTTGGAAGGAACGTTATGACCAACCTTGATAGTATATTAAAAAGCAGAGACATTACTTTGCCAACCAAGGTCTGTCTAGTCAAGGCAATGGTTTTTCCCGTGGTCATGTATGGATGTGAGAGTTGAACTGTGAAGAAAGCTGATCGCGGAAGAATCGATGCTTTTGAACTGTGGTGTTGGAGAAGACTCTTGAGAGTCCCTTATACTGCAAGGAGATCCAACCAGTCCATTCTAAAGGAGATCAATCCTGGGTATTCATTGGAGGGACTGATGCTAAAGCTGAAACTGCAATACTTTGGCCACCTCATGCGACGAGTTGACTCACTGGAAAAGACTCTGATGCTGGGAAAGGTTGGGGGCGGGAGGAGAAGGGGACGATGGAGAATGAGATGGCTGGATGGCATCACCGACTCTGTGGACGTGAGTTTGAGTGTACTCCGGGAGTTGGTGATGGACAGGGAGGCCTGGCGTGCTGTGATTCATGGGGTCGCGGAGAGTCGGACACGACTGAGCGACTGAACTGAACTGAACTGAAACTATCAGTCAATGCTGCAGAGATCCCTGATTCACCTAATATCCATTTTTCCTTCTCTCATAAGAAGAGAATATTTACTAGGAGACATGGCTGCCCTGAGTCAAGACTACATCTCCCAGCCTCCTTTGCATGACTATGTAACTAAATTCTGGCCAATGGGATGTTAGCAAAGTGTCCAGTAATATCTTCCAGGATGTTTCCTGAAGAGAGCTGGTATGCACTTTAAAGTTTAATCTGCCCTGTTCTCATGAACAGAAAAAATTATGTATACGATCTTTCCTTGGAACATGACTTTCTTAATAATTTCTTTTCACAGCATTCCTTTTGATAAAACAAAATACTACTCAATACATAAACAAGTCATGAAATTTAAACATATACAATACTTTAGTAAACAAAGGCAATGATATGTCAATAGAAAAAAATACACTGTGGAAACTCAGAACCAAATTTAAATACAGGGCATCAGGGTTCTATATCATTGCAGCAGCATGTTTAAGAAAACCAAGTCAAAGTACAACTTTAATTGCTTGCCAGTAGAATTATACTGCTTTCTAAATGGACTGACCTCTTTAATGAATTACCTTGCAGAATGCCTATGGCATGACAGGGATATAATATCATAAGTTCTTCCTTTCTCCCAATGTATAAAACCTAAATTTATCAAAATATTAAAAAAGGAGTTGTTTTCTTGAAAATAATATTTTAAAATATATTTGTTTCTGAGTATTCTACTATATATGCTCACTGTATAAATTTTAGGAAAGTGTAAAAAGCACCTATATAACAACCACTCTGACATATTATTTTGGTGCATTCCTACACATATAAATACACATATATACATTAAGTATATGTATGCATACATACCTATGTGTATATATATAAATATATATATATATATATAAACATATATATGTGCAATGTATGCAGTGTACCATAGAATCCGTCTTACGGATATGGTGATGTGTTAAGGACTTTTTTGATTAAAAAATGTCAATTCACATAGTGGATCATGGAAAAATTACTATAAATAATTCAGTTTATAAAGTATTACTGTATAATTATTTGCCACTCTTCTGATATAGAAACAAGTTATTAGAATTCCAGCTTCTTTCTCATTTAAGTCACATCCAAAAGGTATCACTTACAATTTCTTTTTTCTTTCTCCTTCTTATTTTCTTTTTGATGGAAAGAAAAGTTAAAGACTTCAATAATCTGTATGAAAGGCTTTCATAGTTTCATTATATTTGCCAAGTATTTTGCCTCCACCTAATTCATTAATAATTTTTTAGTAACTCGACTTTACTGAAATTCTCCAAAGCATTAAAAATAATTTTCATAGAAATTAAATGTTTTTTCTGTGTATTTGTTTACTGATTTATGTGATGTTAAATTATATATTACTATCGCAAAAATTTTTGGGAGCAATTTGGATATTGATAAACTTAAATTTTTTTTCAAAAAGGAATAGAAGTGGGAAGATTTTTAGTACATACTGGACACCATCCAGGATGTTTTAGAGATGGAGCAGAATCAGTTAATACAGCCAGCAGATCAGTTAGAAATCTCTTACGGAAATTTATATACATTGACGTTTATATCAGAAATATATCAGAAAACATGATTTTGATTGATACATAGTATTCCAATCTTTGAATACTTTGAAATTTACTTAATCTCACATCACTGGATATCACAGTGAAATGTTATACATATATTTTTTTAATTTTAAGACATTTTTCTACAAATCTATTATAGTCTCAGTAGATTTTCAAATTTTTGACCCACATATCCGAATTTCTTTCTTAAAATGTTTTAACAATTGACATTCCAAGACTGACATAGTAGTCAGTCTTGAGATAAGCAAACTCACTGAGATCACTTCGAAAATGAAAATAAAACAAAGCAAAACAAAAAAAGGAAGCAAACAAAAGTCCTTAACAGCTTGATATGCAAAGCATATTATCTGCATTTTAATTTGCATTTTAGGGTTTAAAAATATGAGTAAAGATCTCAATTCATAAGACAAATAGATGGTGTTTGTGAGTGAGCGTGAAGTCGCTCAGTCGTGTCCAACTCTTTGTGACCCCATGGACTGTAGCCTACCAGGCTCTTCTGTCCATGGGATTTTCCAGGCAAGAGTACTGGAGTGGGTTACCATTTCCTTCTCCTCTCCAGGGGATTTTTCCAACACAGGGATCAAACCCAGGTATCCCATATTGCAGAAGGATTCTTTACTAGCAGCTTACAAAAAGCCAGGAAGCCATTCTTTATTCTCATTTGGAGAAGACTAAATATAAATAGGCTTAAATATAATGGGTTGGATTATGACAGATTTTCCATAAGGGTTGTTAAAACCTGGAGAGAAGGCCAAGTATGACTGTGAGAGTCTTTTCATAAACATAGCCCACATCTGTTTAGCAGCTTAAGTACTGGAGGCCTGGAAAGCCAAACATGAAACCTACTGCTGCTGCTGCTGCTGCTAAGTCGCTTCAGTCGTGTCCGACTGTGTGCGACCCCATAGACGGCAGCCCACCAGGCTCCACCGTCCCTGGGATTCTCCAGGCAAGAACAGTGGGGTGGGTTGCCATTTACTTCTCCAAGGCATGAAAGTGAAAAGTGAAAGGGAAGTCGCTCAGTCATGCCCGACTCTTAGCGACCTCATGGACTGCAGCCTACCAGGCTCCTCCGTCCATGGGATTTTCCAGGCAAGAGTACTGGAGTGGGGTGCCATTGCCTTCTCCAATGAAACCTACTACCATCCTTTATGGTTCTATTAATCTATTACATATGCCCATGTGTTGTTTTCCTTTATCTTCCTGTCTTCCTTCACGATACAGCTGGGAAATGCTTATCTGTATAACATAGTAGTCAACTCTACTCCGCGTTGAAAATAAAAGTCTGCACAATTGCATTTTGCTTACGTTTTAATTTGCTAGTGTTCAGAGGATTTCCGATCTGAAATTGGTTTTCACTTCAAAAATACTGATTTTAAAAAATGGTTGGTTTTTATCCGTGGCTTTTCTAGCTCATCTAGTTATTCAGTTGCAAAATGCAAATGTATTTTGCAGGCTTCAGTGCTAGGACAAACATTTTTCTTATAGACTTTCTGATTGAAGAGAAGTGTTGAGACATATCTCTTAATGGTAGAAGTTTCTTGCTTTTAGAGCTCCACAATTATTATGATACATTCTAACCAGTTCTGATGTGGTAAGTTTTAATATCCACAAATTAGTCTTTTTTGGCTATTGAAAAATAGAGCTAAACAAATAAATCCTCTCACTTTTGAGGGACATGTCATTTACAAATTATATTTTCTCATGCTCACATCAAACCAGTCTGATAAAGATAAGATAAGCTAATCTTGGAGGAATAAAACCACCATATGACCCCGCAGTCCCACTCCTAGGCATATACCCTGAGGAAACCAAACTTGAAAAAGACACATGTACCGCACTATTTATGATAGCTGGAACATAGAAGCAACCTAGATGTCAATCAACAGATGAATGAATTAAGAAGTTGTGGTACATATACACAATGAAATATTACTCAGCCATAAAAAGGAACACATTTGAATCAGTCTAATGAGGTGGATGAACCTAGAGCCTATTATACTGAGTGAAGTAAGTCAGAAAGAGAAAGATAAATATCATATACTAATGCATATATATGGAATCTAGAAAGATGGTACCGATGAATTTATTAGCAAGACAGCAATGGAGAAACAGACATAGAGAATAGATTTACGGACATGGGGAGAGGGCAGGAGAAGGTGAGATGTATGGAGAGAGTACCATGGAACCTTATATTACCATACAAAAGGGACAGCCAACAGTAATCTGCTTTGTATCTCAAGGAACTCAAACAGGGGCTCTGTGACAACCTAGAGGGGTGGGATGGGGAGGAGAATCAAGAGGGAGGAGACATATGTACACCTATGGCTGATTCGTGTTGATGTTTGGCAGAAAACAACAAAATTCTGTAAAGCAATTATCCTTCAATTAAAAAGTAAATAAATTTAAAAATGAAGCTAGTCTTGGGAAAATACTGTCATAGTTTTTTTTCTTTTCAACCATGCCGTAATGCAGGAGAAATAAATGCTATAAAAACACTCTCTTCATTATTACCACATGCTATTCCTCACCCCGATTTTCACTCTGATTACTGGATTTTTTTTTTGTTTGTATGTGTATAACATACCAGGAGGACAAGGCTGACAACAAAATTGGTGCTCACGATGTAGGCCTTCTTCGCAGGAACTCACTTCAGTAATATTCTTATTCAATTTCAGCACCTCAGAGTTGATACCAGCCATGTTAGATAATGGTCCAGAAACAGAGATAAATATCTGTAAAAGAAAAGCATGAAGAGAATTTTACTGACTTCTGAACTAAGCAACTTGGTAAAAAGGTGTTCACTCACCCCAAAAGGCTGTTTTATTTGTTGCACACAGATCGACGTAGGCTCCATCCTTCCACTGACCCATCTCCAAAAAAGGAGCAGGTCAACTGCATTACAGTCCAAACTTGGGTTCTCCAAGCCAAGTGAGAAACAGCATCACAGATGGTAGCTCTGGCCTCAAAAGTCATGGCTCCCACTTACCAGCCACATGATTGAGGGAAAAGTCACTTAAATTTTCCAAGTCTCTGTTTTGTTATCTGTAAGGTGGAAATAATCTCTTCTTCACAGGTTTGGTGTGATAAATAAAATAATGCATTTAAAGCTCTTAGAACAATTACAGACACACAACAAATAGGTGTCTGGTCCTTTATACTGCAAGGAGATCCAACCAGTCCATTCTAGAGGAGATCAATCCTGGATGTTCATTGGAGGGACTGATGCTAAAGCTGAAGCTGCAATACTTTGGGCACCTCATGCGACGAGTTGACTCACTGGAAAAGACTCTGATGCTGGGAAAGGTTGGGGGCGGGAGGAGAAGGGGACGACGGAGAATGAGATGGCTGGATGGCATCACCGACTCTGTGGACATGAGTTTGAGTGTACTCCAGGAGTTGGTGATGGACAGGGAGGCCTGGCGTGCTGTGATTCATGGGGTCACGGAGAGTCGGACACGACTGAGCGACTGAACTGAACTGAACTGAAGCAATATTATTATTATTTATTATTGTTGCATTATCATAAAGTTCCAGCAAGGGACAACATAGAAGACCGGGAAAAAACATGAAATTTCAAAACAACTGTGGTTTGAATTTTAGCTTTGCTGTCAATTGACTTTAGGCAAGTTAGATAACCTCAGTTCAGTTCAGTTCAGTTCAGTCGCTCAGTCATGTCCAACTCTCCGCAACTCCATGAATCACAGCATGCCAGGCCTCCCTGTCCATCACCAACTCCCACAGTTCACTCAAACTCATGTCCACAGAGTCGGTGATGCCATCCAGCCATCTCATTCTCTGTCGTCCCCGTCTCCTCCCGCCCCCAACCTTTCCCAGCATCAGAGTCTTTTCCAGTGAGTCAACTCGTCGCATGAGGTGGCCGAAGTATTGCAGTTTCAGCTTTAGCATCAGTCCCTCCAATGAACACCCAGGATCGATCTCCTTTAGAATGGACTGGTTGGAACTCCTTGCAGTACAAGGGACTCTCAAGAGTCTTCTCCAACACCACAGTTCAAAAGCATCAATTCTTTGGCGATCAGCCTTCTTCACAGTCCAACTCTCACATCCATACATGACCACGGGAAAAACCATTGCCTTGACTAGACGGACCTTGGTTGGCAAAGTAATGTCTCTGCTTTTTAATATACTGTCAAGGTTAGTCATAACTTTCCTTCCAAGGAGTAAGCGTCTTTTAATTTCATGGCTGCAATCAGCATCTGCAGTGATTTTGGAGCCCAAAAAAATAAAGCCTGACACTGTTTCCACTGTTTTTCCATCTATTTCCCATGAAGTGATGGGACCAGATGCCATGATCTTTGTTTTCTGAATGTTGAGCTTCAAGCCAACCTTTCCACTCTCCTCTTTCACTTTCATCAAGAGGCTTTTGAGTTCCTCTTCACTTTCTGCCGTAAGGGTAGTGTCATCTGCATATCTGAGGTTATTGATATTTCTCCCGGCAATCTTGATTCCAGCTTTTGCTTCTTCCAGCCCAGCATTCCTCATGATGTACTCTGCATAGAAGTTAAATAAGCAAGGTGACAATATACAGCCTTGACGTACTCCTTTTCCTATTTGGAACCAGTCTGTTGTTCCATGTACAGTTCTGACTGTTGCTTCCTGACCTGCATACAGGTTTCTCAAGAGGCAGGTCAGGTTGTCTGGGATTCCCATCTCTTTCAGAATGTTCCACAGTTCATTGTGATCCACACAGTCAAAAGCTTTGGCATAGTCAATGCAGCAGAAATAGATGTTTTTCTGGAACTCTCTTGCTTTCTCCATGATCCAGGTGATGTTGGCAATTTGATCTCTGGTGCCTCTGCCTTTTCTAAAACCTGCTTGAACATCTGGAAGTTCACAGTTCACATATTGCTGAAGCCTGGCTTGGAGAATTTTGAGCATGACTTTACTAGCGTGTGAGATGAGTGCAGTTGTGCAGTAGTTTGAGCATTCTTTGGCATTGCCTTTCAATGTCCTGATCTGTAAGTGAAAACAGCACTTTCTGTTTTGAAGGGCTGTGAGGATAAAAAGTGGTAATTTCTCCCAAACCTGGTACTTAGCTTATAGCATGTTTTATTTCTTCCTTTTTTATATATAGTGACAGAATCTTCAGTGCTGATGAAATCCTTCCTGGTTAACCAGCACAAATAGGCGGCTCAGATAGTAAGTAATCTGCCAACAGTGCAGAAGACTCAAGTTCAATCCCTGGGTGGGGAAGATCTGCTGGAGAAGGAAATGGCAACCCAAGTATTCTTGCCTGGAGAATCATGGACAGAATAGCCTGCTGGCTTTCACAATAAATCCAACAGGATTTTTTCCACTTTTATTCAGCAAAAATGAACTTCTTTTAATACTGGTTCCTTTGTTTGGGAGACAAAACCCATAAGGGACACTGTGTCAAATTTATCTTAGTCAGTTGTAGGCTTAAGTTCCTCAGAAAAATGAGCTCCTAAAATGTATAGAAACATTTGGGGTTAATGTCTGTTTGATTCCTTTCTGAGGTTTTCTAAACATTTATTGTTTGTCTCTCTAAACACAAATCTAAATAATCTTTCATTCTGTGTGGAATACGTAAATTCATTGCCAAGCATCAAAATTTTTTAAACTACTAGTTCTGAGGGTTTTTTCCCTCAAGGTCATTTTTCACATTTTTCATGGCATACATTATTTTTTCTACTTCATGGCATCTCCTGGGTTAAGGGAACTAAATATTCTTTGTGTATAAATCACTGTCACAGGAGTCCCCAAATCTTCCCTTTTAGCCCTTCCCCCTTTGTCACCAAAGCCTGCATTCCCCTCTAAGTCACAAGATACCATGGGACCTCCAAGGAAGGAAGGATGAAGGAGCTGTGGTTGCCATCTTTTCCTTCTAGGATGGCTGATTTAAAAATGCATTTCCAGGGACTTCCCTGGTAGTCCAGTGCTTAAGAATCCACCTTACAATGCAGAGGACATGCATTCGATCCCTGGTTGGAGAAACTAAGATCCCACATGCCATGGAGCAACTAAGCCCACGTGCCACAACTACTGAAGCCCACAAGCTCTGGAGCCCACATGCTGTAACTAGAGAGAGTCTGTGTGCAGCAACAAAAATTCACATGTTGCAACTAAGACCCAGCCCAGTCAAAGAAAGAAAGGAAAAGAAAAATATTTAAAAAATAAATAAAAAACCAAAAATCCATTACTAACATCCAGACTCCAGGAGGAAAAAATCACACCAAAATATCAAGGAAATACTTGACTTATCCAGGGTTGCTCACGAGCAAAAACAGAGAGCGAGGACTTGTCTAAGTCACCTGACTCATATTACAGTGTTTTTCCTGCTACACCCAACTCACCATAAAATGTAGCTTACTTTTTCTATGTCAACGATTCTATTAAAAGAATAACTGGAGCTGGTAAACAAATCAGAGGAATTATGCCTCAATGTGCTGGCTTCATTATCAAACCCCTGCCTTTTCAACCCAACAGACATTTCTTTAGCACCTACCCTGTGCCAGGTTCTGTGAATACAGAACTGCGTAACACTGATTATAATCGAAAATAAATGTTAAATTTCCAAAAGCAGACTTGCACAGGGACATGTTATTTGTAATATATTAATTATTTGGGATTTATTTTACATTATATTTGCCTAACTTTTACTTTTTAAAAAACATTTGAATCTATGGTCTTTTTCTAAAACAGCTCTGAACTAAAGATATTTATCAGTATCAATTTCTTTTTCAAGATGACAGTTCCCCAATCAATTCTTACCTTCTCTACAGAAGATGATCCTGTTAATATTAGTCCCTCTTCTAAATCATAGAATCAACAGCTAATGAACAGTAACTGAATTGGACACTTTAGGAAATATGTGATTGAAATCACACCAAAGCATTCACTGTTAAGATGGGAAGGGCTTTCAAATGAAAATCACTCGTTTTAGGATCCTTATTCTATCACAAACTTTGCTTTATGTGACAGTCAGGAATTAAATATACTAACCATATAACATCCCAGACATTGCCAGCACATGAAAATTCTTGCACAAATGTACAAATCTCTGTAGCTAGAAGAAATCAGTAAGCCCCTTCTACAACAGATAATGGAAAACCGAATCTAAGCAACCAAAAGCAATTTCCTTCTGTTATCAGCTACCTCAAGGCCTAGAAAGAGGGAGTTAACAGTGAGATACTACTTGCTCTCCTCTTTCAATTCTGGTTTCTCATCTCACCAGAAACTGAAGAAAATGCCACACATTTAAACTCAAAGAGATCTGAGTCAAAATTGGACTACTCAACTGAAAGGTGTTCAAAGTTTATACACAGGAGTGTGTGTGTGTATGTCTGTGTGTGTGTGTGTGTGTGTGTACCCTACAGCTATAGGGCCCATCTTCCTTGGTATGCTAATTTCATTCAGTAATCATGTGACAATATGATGAGCAGGTCCACAATTTCTGGTTTAAATGATCGAGTGACCAGAGGAAAGGCACAATTTATATTTATGAGTTGTTGTATTAGTGTTATTTCTAAAAAAACACTGTGCATATACTCAACTTTCTGGAACTGTCTGAAAGAAATGTACTTGCTAATACATTTGTTTTAGTTTTGAAGTTTTTGACTGGAAATCAAAAGTCACTGTCCAAAATACATTCAGAATGAGAAATGTGAATCTTGGAGTAGAACAGTGAAAGACTCCCATGGAGCCAGAGGTGGCCATTCACCGGATTAGGATCACCTTCACCAGCTGCAATGTGAAGTCTCCGGAGAAGGTGTGTGCTGGCCTGATCAGAGGCGCGAAGGAAAAGAATCTCAAAGTGAAAGGACCAGTTAGGATGCCTACCAAGACTCTGAGGATAACTACCAGGAAAACTCCTTGTGGTGAAGGTTCTAAGCCTTGGGATCGATTCCAAATGAGGATCCACAAGCGACTCACTGACCTGCACAGCCCTTCTGAAATTGTCAAGCAGATCACATCGATCAGTATTGAGCCAGGAGTCGAGGTGGAAGTCACCATTGCTGATGCCTAAATCAACCTTTTTAATAAACTGATAATCAGTTGTTAAAATCAGTTGGCCATGAAGCAGACACCGGCACCAAACTCACCTCGTATTTGATCACACCAGCTTCAGAAAGTTCAATTTCTGGAAACATTTCCTACTTACTTCAGCATCAAAGAATTATGTCAAGTATTAAAAAAAGAAAGATGGGTCTAAAGAGCATATTCTAACTGTAATGTGATACGATGTAAGCAGTTTCCACACAGCTCGCATTTTTAAGTTTTTATATTAGCTCAAGTTTGCAGTATGCAAAGATATAACCCAAACTTTCCTGGCAGAAACTGGGGTGTTTTTAACTGCGACAAGGCAGGAAACCCACAAAGAACTAAATGATCAGAATGCTCAAAAATTGTTTTTCAAAAAAGCTGAAAAGGCTAGAAAATTAAAGATTTGAAAAGTGGATAAACTAAGGAAAATGATAACCAAATGAGGAAAAAAGGAATAAAATTAACCATCATAACGAAGATTAAAAAGTCAAAAGGACCTCAGTTTTAGATTCTGCTGGGAATAATCTTAGCTGATACATTAATCAATTATTTAAATGAGCAAATACTTTGCTGAGTACCTTTGTTGCTATTTAGTCACTCAGCCATGTCCGATTGTTTGTGACCCCATGGACTATAGCCTACCAGGCTCCTCTGTCCATGGGATTTCCCAGGCAAAAATACTGGAGTGGGCTGCCATTTCCTTCTCCAGTTGAGCGCCTGCTATGTGCCAGACAGACTCCGGGAACAGAGCAGTATACAGATAAAGACTTGGCACTTATGTTATTAGGCTTCTCAAGAGAAACAGGCCCAGTGCTGAGTGTGAGTGTGTGTGTGTGTGTGTGTGTGTGTGTGAAGAGAGAGGGACTGATTGATTTTCAGGAAATGGCTCACACAACTGTAAAGGCTTGGCAAGTCCAGATTCTGCTGATGGGGTAGGTCAGTATGTTGGAGAATCAGAGGAAAGTAGCAGCTGAGGTTCAAAGGCAGTCTGGCAGAATTCTTTCTTCCTTAGGGGGTCTCAGTCTTTGTTCTACTAAGGCCTTCAACTGATTGACCCACACATTACAGAAGGTATCTAATTTACTCAAAGTTTAGCACTTTAAATGTTCAACTCATACAAAGCAAACAAACAAAACCTTCACAGAAATATCCAGAGTACTGTTTGAACAAATATCTGGGTGCTATGGTCCAGTCATATAGACAAATAATATTAGGCATCACGTGGAGGGAAATGATGAAGAAACAAAGAAATAGACAACATAACCAGGAGGAATGAGGACTATTTAAAGGAATAAGCAAGCTTAGGAGACATGGAGAATTTGAGGTGTGAGGCAGTGCTTTTTTAGGAAGAGCTGTCTGTGAAGGCCACTGAATAAGAAAACTGACTTGTTGCAAGTAGATGATTAGCTAATTACTTTCCAGGCAAGTCACACCTTCAGGAACTTGGCTTAGCCCCAATGGAGACATACCTGAGGTCCTCAGCAAAAATATTATTAACAGTTAGCTATTAACAGAGATAAAGATCAATGTCTCCTGAACCACACAGGTAATTAACATGTTGACTATTAAAGACATAGTGCAGTGGGATCATACAGCCAATCATAACCACAGATGCTGCAATCTTGTAGAATCCTGAAACATCAGAGCAGAAAGGGACCATGTAATCATCTGCTCAACTTCCACATAGATTTAAAAAATGGATTTTCTTGAGTCTTTCCTTATCTACAAGATTTTAATATTTTCTGCAAATCAGAAAATTTCTTATGAAATGATGAAGAAAGGTAAGATTTGCTATTTAGCATGCCCAGTAGATGGTTTAATAGCATAAAGCCTAAAACCTGGTGAAATTCATTTTGAGTAATGGCACGTAAAAATATTACAGTCTCTTAAATTCAGAATCTTGAGAGTTCTGACAATGAAGTGGCAATTCATATCTAGCATTCTATGTGAGGAGAATATTATGACCAAAATGTCATTAGGTCGAATGGATAGAGTCCTTCTGAATCATTCATGAAAGTGTTGTCAGGAAACCAGACCCTAGAGTCATTTACCTATTCTCCCTTGACATTTGCCTGACGTTTTACAAAGTTCATTCATATGTATCACTTCATGGTCGCCACAATAAACCTAGACATGAGGAATTATTACTTTCCTATTTTATAGCTGAGGAAGTTGAACAGAGTATGTGAAATGACTCATTGGATAACCCCCGTTAGGATGGGCTAAGGGAAGACTCGGCACCTCTGGTGCAAATTTGGACTCTGGTTCTGGTTTATAAATCAGTTTCTAATTGCTTTCTCCGTTTATGCATGCAAACAATGCAGTCTGTTTTCAGACAATTGTGGGCAAGATGCCTGAGTGTTAATTTTACAATGAACTTTCAAAGCAAATGAGTGTTGAGGGTGGAGGATGTTAGGAACTTTCTGAAAACCAGAAGTCCATCCCAAGCCCTCTAGTCTGGGAAAACTGTGGCAGGGCTATCCAGGCTGGGATTCTGGCTGGCAGGGAAGAGGAAACTTCCAAGCCCTGATCTGCATCTTGAAAACAAGGGGAGTTTGGGTTTCCCTTCCTCCCATTTGGGTGCTGAGTTTCTGAGCACAGCCATCAAAGGCACTGTGAGTCCCTTGTGGGGGCAGGGATTTGCAATGAATAGCTAGGAACCAGGAGTCCTCCTAGCTTACCATTGATCTTTGCATTTGCTCCCCTTGAAACTCATAAGCAGGCTGACATGAGAGTTTGTCCCTTGTATCAGATGACGGTTGACTTTATATTAATTAATTGCATCATATGATGGATCACTTTTCATAGCCAACTCGGTTACTACATAGAAGAAACAAAGCAGGAAGGGCCAGATCCAGAAATCGATGACCACCCTTGAGGCATATCACTCCCCTTTGACAAGCTCACCATGCTTTCCCAGGAATTGTAAACACTCAAGATCTAACATAGCAATTACAAATAGAGTAGCCTCACAGTGACTGAATTAAACAAACTACTGGAAGAAACTGAGAATCCCATTAGGGTTACTTCAAAGAATCGGTGTGGCAATTAGCCCTAACAGATGAGCCAGGGTTTGAAAAGGAAGTTTAAAAAAAAAAATCACCTTTTTTTCTGTTCTCAGTGAAGTTCAAAGCAACAGAAAAAGAATTTTTAAAAGCAGAGGAGAGAAAAAAAAAAGGTGTCAGAAGGTGACAAATGGCGGTCCTTCAAATGACAAGAATAAGAAGACATATGCTTAGAACGGTCAGTGAGAATTTTTGATACTGAGCACACACTTCAGACTGACTTCAAGCTCTCCAGTAATCACAGGGAAGAGTTTTAGAACCTAAGCCCTTCATCTGTTAGAAGAAGCTATGCCCCAAACTGGCGGTCCATGTCATACTGCTGGATCAAGAGAGTTAGATTCTTATGGGCTGAGTTGTCTCTCCCTCACCTCCAAATTCTTCTGTTGAAGTCTTAACCCCAAGTAACCCAGAATGTCACCATATTTAGAGACAGGGTCTTTAAAGAGGAAATTAAAATGAGGTCATTGCTGCTGCTGCTGCTAAGTCGCTTCAGTCGTGTCCGACTCTGTGCGACCCCATAGACGGCAGCCCACCAGGCTCCCCCGTCCCTGGGATTCTCCAGGCAAGAACACTGGAGTGGGTTGCCATTTCCTTCTCCAATGCATGCAAGTGAACAGTGAAAGTGAAGCCGCTCAGCCGTGCCCGACTCCTGCACCCTAATCCAATGTGACGGGTGCCCCTCAGAGGAGGAAATGTGGGCACAGGCAGAGACCAGGGGAAGAGGATATGAGGGCACAGGGAGAAGGCCGTGCACAAGCCAAGGAGAGAAGCGTGGGACAGACCGCTACCTCAGGGCCTTCCGAAGGAGCTAAACTGTCGACACCTTGGTCTCAGATGACTAGCCTCCAGAACTGAGAGAAAATACATTTCTGTTGTTTAAGCCACCCAGTCTGCGGTGCTTTGTTACAGCAGCCACAAGAAATGAGTCCCTATCGGCCCATACCACCATCTCTTGATTCCCTCAGAGTCTGGATTTGAGGGAGGTTCACGGTGCACACACATTTGGGAATCCCTTGCAGCTGAGCATTAGGATTTCCCATCTTCAACCATCACTGTGCTAAACAGACTAGAGACTGAAAATGGTCTTCAGAACTGGAATCCTCAGGGGCCAGTAAGAACCTGGACTTCCCAGTCTTGCAGACCTTCACTAGGAAGTTGAAATCTCACTGTCCCCTACTGTCCAGGACACAACAGATGAGTACTGGTCATTCCCTTTTCAGACTTTTAGTTACTGATCAACATTTTAGGAAAAAGAACTTCTAAAAAACCATTAATAGTCCATCATTTCTGATTGTTCAATGCATCTCTAATATATTTGTATAGAAAGTGAGATAATATTAATAGTGATGTTATTTTGTAGTAGGTGCATTATTGAAAAACTGAAGAAAAACAAGTATTCTAAATTTTCTAAACACAGAAAATTTTCAGTATTAAAGAGATAAGTGAAGATTTCATTTGTTCTTATTTTTTGTGTGTAAATAAAAACACACAAGGTAATCTTATTCCAGTAAGGTCTTCATTCTTTCTTAAAGCTGGTTTCTGGGAAGACCAGGAGAGAGATAGTAAAGTCAGTAGAGTAAGTGATTGGTTAGACTCCTGACTGAATCAAGTCATAAATAAAATGAGGAAACCAAGAGAATTCCATTTGGGATTTGATTTGGGGTTTTGTGCTAGAGTTAGAAAAACTGTCCTCACAACCCTGAAAAACATTAGAATCATGTAGTGATGGTTTCCCCAGTGGCTCAGAGGGTAAAGAATCCACCTGAAATGCAGGAGACACAGAGATGTGGGTTCGATCCCTGGGTCAGGAAGATCCCCTGTAGAAGGATATGGCAACCCACTCCAGTAGCCTTGCCTGGGAAATCCCAGGGACAGAGAAGCCTGGTGGGCTACAGTCCATGGGGTCACAAAGAGTTGGACAAAACTGAGTACACACATACACAGTGATACAGTAAAAATAAGAAATGCTTCAGTCCCAACACAGACCTACAGAATCAGGATCTCTGAGAATGGGGCCTCCTCATGATTATGCTCAACCTTGTTATTTAGTATCTAATAACCCTGAGGAATTTTGCTGCTCCTCCCAGCTGAAGACTTGGGAAGGTCTTCAGGGCTGGAGGAAGCAAAATCTGAGGTTAGCAGATGAGTACATTTACATGTGAGAAGAGTATTACAGACCAACAGCCTCTGTGCTCTGCACTTGTCAATCAGAATTTGACTTTTCATGGAGAAATAATGACCCTTCTAAAAATAAGCCTGAAAAGAAGAGAAGTCATCTTTGGTGGAGGAAATGGGAGGATTACCGAGTCCTAAACTAGAGCCCAAGAATTCTCAAATGCCCAGACGGGTCACAGGAGTAAAGCATCCAGGTGGAACAGACATCAAAGTGTAGGCAGGGCTGTCAAAATGGAGAGGTACACCTGGACACAAGGGGCAGCCTTCTGATCCAGGAGGGTGGGGACCAGGTAGCGTGTGGGTCCAGACTTTTCATTTTTCAAGAGAAACCAAAATCCTCCAATATTTAAATGGGGCAACTAATATTAAAAATACATGCTTGCCTATATATATTCTGTATGTGTCAAGACAGTGCTGCTGCTGCTGCTGCTAAGTCACTTCAGTCGTGTCCGACTCTGTGTGACCCCATAGACGGCAGCCCACCAGGCTCCCCCGTCCCTGGGATTCTCCAGGCAAGAACACTGGAGTGGGCCGCCATTTCCTTCTCCAATGTGTGAAAGTGAAAAGTGAAAGGGAAGTCGCTCAGTCATGTCTGACTTGTAGCGACCCCATGGACTGCAGCCTACCAGGCTCCTCCGTCCATGGGATCTTCCAGGCAAGAGTACTGGAGTGGCTTGCCTTTGCCTTCTCCACAAGACAGTGCAGCATAGACATAATACAGTCTGGGGTGGGGACTTCCCTTGTGGTCCAGTGGCTAAGACTCCATGCTCCTAATGCAAGGGGCCTGGGTTGGATCCTCGGTTCGATCCTTGGTTAGGGAACTAGATCCCACATGCTCCAACTAAAGATCTTGCGTGCTGCAGCTAAGACCCAGTGCAGCCAAATAAATAAATACTAAAAAACAAAAACATAGTCTGGGGCAATGTAAGCCCAATTTTTGAAATCACGCCTAAGACAGACATTCATATGAAAAAACAGTCCAAAAAAAAGGTACAAGGATCCTTTTGTGAAGATGGCTAAAAACCAAAGCTCAAACCTCAGCAACAGGTGGGAACCTTATGCCACATGTTCTGAGTTCATTTTTTCTCTCTCTTTCTCTTTTTTCCAAGATCTCTGATCTCAGAAATCAAAAGTATTGATGTTTCTCACAGGTTATATTTTCATGGTGTCCCAGACCACAGAGAGGACTAAATCTACAACGCAGCATCACTTGACTATAGGACAGCCTGCCATTAATGACTCCAAAGAAAGTTTATTCTAATTTCCCAAGTTTATTCCAGTTCACAGCTTAACAATACCTATATACAGTAGGTTTGCTTGCTTTGCTGGGCTGAGTACATTCGCCGAATGAGTTTGTAGTCAGATTGCTAACTTATAAGATTAGCCTTAATCAAAACGCATAATTTCATACAAAAGTTACTATCACCCCCCCACTTAGTGGGTCTCTAGCCAGGTGTCCAATAGAGCAACAGCTGCTGTTTTTAATTGGTCCATAGATGGGGATGGCTCAGTTGCACAAAAGCTCTTTCCAAATCAAGAAGGGAACTGTGATCAAAGAGGAGAACCAGCCCATTTCCTTCTGAGGAAGGTGAAGTTAACAGTCTTACAATGATCAACTTTCTAATTTGGGTCTTACTACTCATACTCTCACATCAAAAAAAATAAAAGTAGGCAAGTACATTTGAATTATTTGTTCCTGTTTAAGACTGAATGGAAGATACTCAATTGGTGTTAGGAATCCAATTACATGCAAAGCAAAAGATACACTACTTTATTTCATTTTTGTTTATTTATTTACTCATTTTATCTATTTCATTTAAAAGCAAAGGTCTTCCAGGAAATGAAAGGATTTATTAAGTAGTTAAATGCTGTTCTCCCACTTTTGTAAATAGATACACACACATAGCAAAAAGAATACACTACTGTCCATTAAGGTACTTACAATGATTCTGCAAATAATTTTTTGGTAACAAGCTATACATGTTATTACCTTTATATTATTACTTTTCATCATAAGTCAATAAGTCTTTAGTATCTATTACAAAACATGTGCTCATTTAAGGGACTTTTGGAACCCAAGATAATTTACCAAAAGGTACTTAACTCATTAGGGGTTTTCAAGTGGGGGATTTCCTTATTCAGGTTTTTGATCATCTCTTAGAAAGTGATTACTCCTTAGCAGTTGTGGTATAGTGCTAGTAGCCTCAGAGAGGTTCCTTTGAAATGCTGACACTTCCACTCTTAGGAACTATTTAGAAGTAAATTACTTGTTTAGTACTCCAAAGAAACTTACTTAGAGACAACCTCAAATCCTGAGTCCTCTTTGCCTCTATCTCAGTTTTCTCCTTCTATAAACTCAGCGCAAGAATAAAAACTGCTTTGCTAAATTAAACTCTAGTTTTGCCACTAAGGGTGGTAGAAGAGTTTTCATTCATCTAGTTGAAGCTAGCGGTGAAGGCCCTGAGGATCTTCACATATCAATTTCATTTTTGCCTCCCAATCTTGCCATCTTTTATCAATGTGTGTTTTTACATGCTGGTTGTTAATGTTTTAAATTACATTTCACAATATTATTTTATTCAAAAAAATTTTCAAGTCCGCCATGAGATAAGGAAAACCTGCTAAAAACAACAATAAATAGAAACACACCACAACCTATTTCTTGCTCCTTAGCCTGGTTTATGGAAAAATTATTAAATTACAAATTAAACAACTGTCCTTTATTTTCTCCTCAAAGCTCTCCTGTATGATTGCTTAAATACACCAGTTTCTTTTTCAGCTGCCCTCTCCTTTCCCTTGCCCATAATTTTGAAAACTCCAAGAAACAAAGGGCAGGAAAATGGCTATCTAGTAACTGCCTAACCATAGACCTAAATAGTACAAAACAAAAGCTATCAGAACTATGTGCTATTAAAAGAAACAGTAGCAGTGCTCACAGCTATTTCTCACACAAATTTCTAAAGTAACTTTGCTTTTTCTTCTTTATCCAAAGGACACCCAGAAACTAAGAGAGAGAAAACTAACTTCAAGAGGGAAGAAAGAAGGAAAGAGAAGCAAAGAGGTAAAGGATGGGATATTTGCTGATGACAGATCACACTAGAGATGAACGGACTAGAGAAAGAAAGAGGAAAAAAGAAAGCGTGGCCGCTCCCTCCCATCCACTTCTTTAGCACTCAAGCCCTGGTTTAATTAGTTTAATTTATTTGCGACTAGTAAGTAAGCCCCACTAAGTGCTAAGTCATAAAAGCAAGCATTTTCTGGAGACACACAAGGTGACATAATGGTGTGGAAACTTCTTTAAGAATAGAGGTGTGATGCTGGCCCCGTGATGGGAGCAGGGCAGGATTCTGTGTAACTAAACTGAAGAGTCATATTAGAAAAGGGAAATAGAGGATATACTTCAAAATGCAAACAGGACTATCTAGGTGATACAGTTTTATCAGATTTTTTTCTTTCTACACATCTGTATTAACACATTTTATTCAATAAACATTCACTTCTGAGGTTCTAGATCATATAACAATAATAAATGAATGTTTAATATATATCATAGATATTATAATATGCATATGCAAATAAATATAAGTTTGTATTTGCACATATGTGTGTATGAATACGTGTGCATTCTTTCAGAAAAGCAGTTTCCTTGGTGTTTTAAACAGGCAGCCCTGGTAGAGATGCTATAGTATTATTATAAAAGTAAAGTGTAGCTCCAAGCTTTGATAATTTTGCTATACTGGTTAGAATTGTTGTTCCTAGAACTAAGAGATTGTCAAAGCAACCAAGACTTCAATAAGGCAGTGGTTCATGATAAGGAAGAATGTGATCTGAGGTTGTATAAATGGTTTCCCAAATTTGAATCTCAAATTTTCTCAAAGAAAATTTCTAAAGGAGCCCAAATGTCGTACATAACTTCCAAAAGGACCAGGGAGAATTTTTTTTCCAACCATAAAACGGTTCCAGACATCGATTTTTTTTTTTTTCCTTTTCAACTCTTGGTGTCATCTGGACATCGGCGTGGTCGACACCCCCACCCCAACCCCCCAGGCTTTCGAATGGGATCTAAACTGGATTTAAATTCAGTCCTGCCTCTTACTGTTTGGGCTCGACTTACGTAAGCTGTCTGAACCCCATTTTGCCATCTGTAAGATGGAGATACTGCGCAGCTGCTGCGAGAACTGACTGAGATCATACTCATCAACATTCCTATCACACTGCCTGGCACGTCGTTGAGGCCCAGCAAATAAGAATCCACTGGTTTTCAGAAAGTTCGGAACTCAAATGAACCCCTTGAGGCCAGGGTCTTCGATCAGCCATCACCAAGCCGGGATATCTGACGTGGGGACTCTCCAAAGGAGGCTTAGGCTTCTAGGCCAAGTACAGGCTGCTCAGCGCGTGCGCGGTGGCAGCAGGTACCACCGCCTGAGCAATGCGGCCAGGGTTACCTCCCGCCCGGAGTCCAGCAAGCAATGAAAGATTAAAAAAGAAAAAAGAAAAAAAAAAACGGAAGAGAGAGAGGGGAGGGGGGAAAAAAAGGGCAAACCTGAGATAGTGACTCACATTCTCAAGGAGAGGGATTCCCGGAAGGGAAACAAAACAGTTTCTTTTTCTGTGTAGCGGTAAAAAGGTAAACAAGTCTCTTTAAGGCGCTTTCAGCCCCAAGATAACGTTTTCAGGAAAGAAACGGAGCGGCCCAAAGCCTCTGGTGTAACCACTGCCTCGAGGCTGATTTATTCCCTAAAGTTGGGAAGTGTTGGAAAAACTTGTTTTATCGATTTCGAGAGTGCAAGTTCTCACCGTCCCGGGGCGCACACGTTCTTAGCACAGCATTAGCGAGACCTGCAAGGACTTGTCCAGAGACCCTCTCCTGCTTCAGACGGGGCTCTCCCTGCAGCGACCCCCAAACCTCCCCGGCGCCGGCCAGCCCCGCGCGCCCACCCCCTCGGCGCCGCAAACCGCGTTCCTGGGGGGCACCCCGAGGTGTTCCACCTGCCTCGAGGGCTCGCAGCTGGTTTCCCGAGACCTCGCCCTCCAGAGAAGTCCTAGCAGTCATGTGGAGCTAGCCGGGCAAAGGCCGGCCGAGCCCGCCGCCCACCGGCGGCCCCCAGAGCGCGTCCCGCGGCCGAGCTGGGAGAGGCCCTCGCCGGGGCGGAGACGACTCACCAGTGACAAGGGAAGCCAGATCCCGGACATGGCTGTGGAGCAATCGCCGAAGTGAAGGAGCCTTTCCAACCGGCACCAGGGCGAGTTACGCACCCGGTGAGAAGTGAGCCCCGACTGGCCCCTCGCCGCGCTCCAGCCGGCCTGGGAGAGTGCTCCCCTCCCGGGCGCTCACGTACAGTTACCCTCGGGACGATTTCCTCGTTCTCCAGCAGCGCGTCTGAACACCTGTTGGTAACTCTTTTGAAAAGACCGAGAGAAAGATCCCCGGAGCCAGGGGGTGGGGGTTGGAGGAGGAAGCTTAGCTGGGGAACGCCCGAGCAGGGGAGGGCGCCTTTGATTCTGCAACCCTGCGCCTGGAGTCGGGGGTGGGGTGGGGGAAGGGGTGTTGAACGGGGAGCCGGGAAAGAGCCAGCCTTTGTTGCACAAGCGGGCATTCCCCGGGAGCGTTTTGGCAGGCGACTGGCATGCTCGGGTTCAGGTGAGGATCCTGAGAACGGGCCCCATGTCCTTTCTAAACTCTTCTGGATTTTCAACTGGGGTGGCTGGGGAAGACTGAAGTGCAGAGCGCACACGTCTTGCTCGGAGCAGGAGCCTCGGCTGCCTGCTGGGATTCTCAGAGCAGACCCAGCCTTGGCTCAGCCGCGTGTGCCGTGGTGGCGACGTTAGAGGCTCACAGGAACCCGGGACTAGCGTCTGTAGTGGCAGTTCTGCAAGGAAGAGGTTCAGATGTTGTGCTGTGGGGATTCCGAAGAGGGAGGACCCTTTATATTTTATTATCACGAGGAGTACAAAGCTAACTCCTAAGACAAATCACACAGCTCCAGCTATATGATTAAAAGCTTACAAGTACTTTCCCTCCTTTATTACTCATTATTTCCTGGCCAATTTTCTTTATTAAAAAAAAAAAAAGTATACTTTAGTGCTTTGGTTAACAGCTCGAAGTCATTATTGTTTTGGAAAAGTTGATCCGTCCGGTTAGCCAGTTTGCAGCAGTTTTACAGAAGATTTGTATGATTCTGAAAGTAGTTGGTAAGCTGGGAACCGCATCCTCCACTAAGCTCTGCCCCTGCACTCTGCTGTCCATCTTCTCTGTTGGCTGTATCCCATTAGGAATACTCTCCTTTCCCTCCCTTTTCCTGGCTCATTCCTCATCCATCCGGATCCCTCTCTGAAGACATTTTCAAGACATTGAAAACTCCTGGCTCCCGACTCAAGGTTAGGAGCTAAATGCTTTTCTCCTAAATGCTTTCACTCTCTTTGTTTTCTGCTCTGCACTCGTGGCCCTGTCTTACAGGTGTGGATTTACCTGTCCCCTGCTTCACTGCCCAACAGACTGTTAGTGCTGTGAAGAAGATCCTACCTGGCCAGCCCTGCTCCTACAGTTCCCAACCCAAAAGAGACACAAAAAGAAGTGAAAGGGGGGAGGGGTGTAGAGGGGCTGGCATGTGGAGACTCTGTATTATCTTTGCAACTTTTCTCTAAGTCTAAAACTGTTCTGAAATTAGAAGTTTATTGAAATAAAAAAATCATAAGAAGAAAGGCAAGAAAGGCGGGAGGAAGGAAGGGAGGAGAGCAAGACAGTTGACAAAATCAGCATCTCTTGAGAGTGAATCATAAGTCAACAACTTTCACAAATGGTTCTTCCTTACCTAATATTTGCCATTTTAGCCCAGTGAGGTGGCTAATTATTATATTTACTTTATAAAGAATTGTAGCCAAAAAAGTCTAACCAACATTGACAGTTTTATTAGTAAAGAGTAGATCCAGGAATTAAACCTATATATTCTTGCTCCTGAGTCCTTGCTCTTTCTAACTCCTCTCAAACCTCCCCCACTTCACACACACTCCTAACCCTTAAGTTTAATGAAATAGTAATAGGTACTTTGTGGGAAGAAATGTATTACATGATCAAATTATTTTAGAAAATTCTGGGTTAATTTAAACAGTTCTCCTAATCTAAGAGTTCTCTGAGCCCTCAATATGCTAATATGCATTCTGACTGTCTAAGATGGGACTGTGATCTATACTGTTCCCCAGCCTTCTTTGTCTTTATGGAGTTCTTTGAAGAACACCTACTGAATGAACACCTTATGAATGCTGGTGTTCTGGAAGAGACAGTTCAGATATCTTTAACAGTTAATTTTAACAACACATTTTTACAGGCCTTCAAGGGCAAAGAAATACAATTTTAATATTAGAGTTTCAGGCACTCTACCAGATGTGGCAGACACTTCGGACAACCATCCTGATTTTACTCAAACCACACCATGTAAGTTAAAGCCTGCTGCTTCTACTCTAAAGAAATCCTTGCCATTGAACATTTCATTCTGAATAACATTTAAACATATGTCTACTTATTTTAAAAAGCTGGGAGGAAGAAAACCCCCAATACCCTTTTACCACCAAGACTTTTTATTTCTTATCCCCTAATGTTTTAAAATTTTTGTCAACAAAATTTCTTACTAAATAGCAGCAAATTGATTTTAATAATCCCCATCTGTAGTGCACATTCATGATTGTTTCTTCTACATCTTCTCCCCTTCTTCCTGGTAACAACATCTTCCAAGTTGCCTTTGTTCCTCTTCCGTCTTTTTAGCTGTTGACGTGGTTGCATTAGTCAGGGCTCTCTAGAAAAACAAAGCCAAAAGGATACATACAGATTAGCCATAAATACCAAGATTTATATAGCTGTATCTATCTGTTTTTACATAGACCTATATATAAACAGAGAGGGAGAAAGATGTGTTGTAAGGGATTGTTTTATGTGATTATGTAGGCTGACAAGTCCAAAATGTGCCAGGTAGGCTATCAGACTGGAGACCCAAGGAAGAATCGCAAAGACCGTCTGCTGGCAAAATTCCCTCTTTCAACCTTTTCTTAGGGCCTTCAACTGGTGAGACAAGGCCCACCCATACTATGGAGGGCAACTGCTTTACTCAAAGTCTCCTGATTTAAGTATCATTCCCATCTAAGAAATACACATAGAAACACCTAGAAAAGTACCAAGTCTTTGGATCTTGTGGCCTAGTCAAGGTGACACATAAGATTAATCATTACAGTGGCAGTGACACTGATCCCAGAGTCTGTGTGTGTATGTAAAGTGGGGGAGAGGAGGACAAGGAACCCCACTTGGTTAATGCAACCAGCACATCACATTCTGTTGTGAGCTTTCCAGGAAACAGTGGGACACAAGCTCTTCTTTTTCTTTTTTCCACTGTATTTGAAGTGGAAATATTTGCGGTACAGAACTGATGAGGTTGCTCCTGCCAGAGCTGAAGGCAGAGTCAACCCACAATGAGAAGAAACCGCACCGAAGGGCCAAGCCTGATAGTGTCGCCTGAGTCTGGAATCGACTTAGTCCTGAAATCGAAAGTTAGACTACCCACACCCAGCTCAATACAGTCTCAACGTTTCCTTAAACCACAGACTTACAGCTAAAAAGAGCCTTAACAAGTAGGTCATCAGAGCTTATAATCGGCATAAAAAATTCTCTGTTATCAAAATTAGTTGTTACAAATAGACTGTTACAGTTTCAGTAAGGATGATGGTCTTATACAAGCCTGTAGAGATGGCTGAAGATCTAGGAACATCACTTCTACCAAAGAATCTTTCTATCACTAGAGGGTGCCAGATACCACATCAGCCAAACGAAGAAGCAACTTGAACGAGGTTTTGATTCATGAATAAAAATATATTTGGGTTCTTGGGAAATGGAAGAAAGAAGAGAGATAATCTGTGAACTGATTATCTAGACATTTTCATCTATATGAGAACATTCTTCCAGGATTAAAGACACGGTGTATACAAAGCACCTAGCACATTCAATAAATACTACTTTATCATTGCTCTAGTCCCTTAAATCTATTTCTCACTTCCACTGTATAATCATAAGGAATTTGATTGAGGTCATATCTGAATGGTCTAGTGGTTTTCCCTACTTTCTTCAATTTAAGTCTGAACTTCGCAATAAGGAGTTCATGATCTGAGCCACAGTCAGCTCCTGGTCTTGTTTTCGCTAACTGTATACAGCTTCTCCATCTTTGGTTGCAAAGAATATAATCAGTCTGATTTCGGTGTTGACCATCTGGTGATGTCCATGTGTAGAGTCTTCTCTTGTGTTGTTGGAAGAGGGTGTTTGCTATGACCAGTGCATTCTCTTGACAAAACTCTATTAGCCTTTGCCCTGCTTCATTCCGTGCTCCAAGGCCAAATTTGCCAGTTACTCCAGGTGTTTCTTGACTTCCTACTTTTGCATTCCAGTCCCCTATAATGAAAAGGACATCTTTTTTGGGTGTTAGTTCTAAAAGGTCTTGTAGGTCTTCATAGAACCGATTAACTTCGGCTTCTTCAGCATTACTCGTTGGGGCATAGGCCTGGATTACTGTAATATTGAATGGTTTGCCTTGGAAACGAACAGAAATCATCCTGTCATTTTTAAGATTGCATCCAAGTACTGCATTTCGGATTCTTTTGTTGACCATGATGGCTACTCCATTTCTTCTAAGGGATTCCTGCCCACAGTAGTAGATATAATGGTCGTCTGAGTTAAATTCACCCATTCCAGTCCATTTTAATTCACTGATTCCTAGAATGTCGAAGTTCACTCTTGCCATCTCCTGTTTGACGACTTCCAATTTGCCTTGATTCATGGACCTAACATTCCAGGTTCCTATGCAATATTGCTCTTTACAGCACCGGACCTTGCTTCTATCACTGGTCACGTCCACAACTGGGTTCTGGTTTTGTTTTTGCTCCATCCCTTTATTCCTTCTATAGTTATTTCTCCACTGAGCTCCAGTAGCATACTGGGCACCTACTGACCTGGGGAATTCCTCATTCAGTATCCTATCATTTTGCCCTTTGTTACTGTTCATGGGGTTCTCAAGGCAAGTATACTGAAGTGGTTTGCCATTCCCTTCTCCAGAGGACCACATTCGGCTGTGGTCCATGTGATCAGATTGGCTAGTTTCCTGTGATTATGATATCAGTCTGTCCGCCCTCTGGTGCCCCCTAGCAATACCTACCGTCTTATTTGGGTTTCTCTTACCTCGGTAGTGGAAAATCTCTTCACAGCCGCTCCAGCAAAGTGCAGCCGCTGTACCTTACCTTGGGTGAGGGGTATCTCCTCGAGGCCGCCCCTCCTGACCTTGAACGCGGAGTAGCTCCTCTCGGCCCTCCTGCGCCTCCGCGCAGCCACCGCCTGTTGGACGTGGGGTAGCTCCTCTCGGCCGCCGGCCCTGGCCTCAGGCGTGGGGTAGCTCCTCACGGCCGCACCTCTTTGCGTCTCTCGCGTCGCGTCTGCGCCGCCGGGGCCATAGAGTGCCTGATGAACTCTGGAAGGAGGTTCGTGACATTGTACAGGAGACAGGGACCAAGACCATCCCCATGGAAAAGAAATGCAAAAGAGCGAAATGGCTGTCTGAGGAGGCCTTACAAATAGCTGTGAAAAGAAGAGAGGCGAAAAGCAAAGGAGAAAAGGAAAGATATAAGCATCTGAATGCAGAGTTCCAAAGAATAGCAAGGAGAGATAAGAAAGCCTTCCTCAGTGATCAATGCAAAGAAATAGAGGAAAACAACAGAATAGGAAAAACAAGAGAGCTCTTCAAGAAAATTAGAGATTCCAAGGGAACATTTCATGCAAAGATGGGCTCGATAAAGGACAGAAATGGTATGGACCTAACAGAAGCAGAAGATATTAAAAAGAGGTGGCAAGAATACACAGAAGAACTGTACAAAAAAGATCTTCACGACCAAGATAGTCACGATAACGTGATCACTGACCTAGAGCCAGACATCTTGGAATGTGAAGTCAAGTGGGCCTTAGAAAGCATCACTACGAACAAAGCTAGTGGAGGTGATGGAATTCCAGTTGAGCTATTTCAAGTCTTGAAAGATGATGCTGTGAAAGTGCTGCACTCAATATGCCAGCAGATTTGGAAAACTCAGCAGTGGCCACAGGACTGGAAGAGGTCAGTCTTCATTCCAATCCCAAAGAAAGGCAATGCCAAAGAATGCTCAAACTACCGCACAATTGCACTCATCTCACACGCTAGTAAAGTCATGCTCAAAATTCTCCAAGCCAGGCTTCAGCAGTATATAAACCGTGAACTCCCAGATGTTCAAGCAGGTTTTAGAAAAGGCAGAGGCACCAGAGATCAAATTGCCAACATCCGCTGGATCATGGAGAAAGCAAGAGAGTTTCAGAAAAACTTCTATTTCTGCTTTATTGACTATGCCAAAGCCTTTGACTGTGTGGATCACAATAAACTGTGGAACAGTCTGAAAGAGATGGGAATCCCAGACCACCTGACCTGCCTCTTGAGAAACCTGTATGCAGGTCAGGAAGCAACTGTTAGAACTGGACATGGAACAACAGACTGGTTCCAAATAGGAAAAGGTGTACGTCAAGGTTGTATATTGTCACCTTGCTTATTTAACTTATATGCAGAGTACATCATGAGGAACGCTGGACTGGAAGAAGCACAAGCTGGAATCAAGATTGCCGGGAGAAATATCAATAACCTCAGATATGCAGATGACACTACCCTTATGGCAGAAAGTGAAGAGGAACTCAAAAGCCTCTTGATGAAAGTGAAAGAGGAGAGTGAAAAGGTTGGCCTGAAGCTCAACATTCAGAAAACAAAGATCATGGCATCTGGTCCCATCACTTCATGGGAAATAGATGGAAAAACAGTGGAAACAGTGTCAGACTTTATTTTTTTGGGCTCCAAAATCACTGCAGATGCTGATTGCAGCCATGAAATTAAAAGACGCTTGCTCCTTGGAAGGAAAGTTATGACCAACCTTGATAGTATATTAAAAAGCAGAGACATTACTTTGCCAACCAAGGTCCGTCTAGTCAAGGCAATGGTTTTTCCCGTGGTCATGTATGGATGTGAGAGTTGGACTGTGAAGAAGGCTGACCGCCGAAGAATCGATGCTTTTGAACTGTGGTGTTGGAGAAGACTCTTGAGAGTCCCTTATACTGCAAGGAGATCCAACCAGTCCATTCTGGAGGAGATCAATCCTGGATGTTCATTGGAGGGACTGATGCTAAAGCTGAAACTGCAATACTTTGGCCACCTCATGCGACGAGTTGACTCACTGGAAAAGACTCTGATGCTGGGAAAGGTTGGGGGCGGGAGGAGAAGGGGACGACAGAGAATGAGATGGCTGGATGGCATCACCGACTCTGTGGACATGAGTTTGAGTGAACTCCGGGAGTTGGTGATGGACAGGGAGGCCTGGCGTGCTGTGATTCATGGGGTCGCGGAGAGTCGGACACGACTGAGCGACTGAACTGAACTGAACTGAACTGAACTATCATTGCTCTTCCTAAATGATGTGTGTTCACAGGACAGGTTGCTAAGTGGGGTCACAGTTCAGGTGGAAAGAAAGACAAGTTTAGTAGCTTACAACCGGTTTCCTGTGCTACTTGCTGTATAAGTGTGATCGTGGCCTGAAGGTACAGCCAAGGAAAATACTTGCAGCCTGGCAGACAGAGGCTGGAAAGCTTGGGCACTGGGATATGGAGCCAGTTCCTCAATCTACCAATGTCTTCTGCCTTGAAACCTGATATATCAGCCTACCTCTTGAGCAAGAACTTGAAAAAGACAATGGATTAACGAGCATTTATTTGTTTAATATTTATTGACTGATTTGATAGAGTCAGGTCTTCAGTTGCAGCCCACAGGATCTTTGTTGCGACATGCAGGCTTCTCCAGTTGCGGCATACGAACTCCAGAGAATACTTAGTAGTTGTGGCATGCAGGCTCAGTAAACCTAAAGCATGTAGGATCTTAGTTCCCTGTGTGCATGCTCAGTTGCTAAGTTGTGTCTGACTCTTTGTGACCCCATGGACTATAGCCTACCAGGTTCCTCTGTCCATGGGATTTCCTAGGCAAGAATACTGGAGTGGGATGCCATTTCTTTCTCCAGGGGATCTTCCTGACCAAGGGATTTAACTCTCATCTCCTGCATTGGCAGATGGATTCTTAACCACTGAGCCAACAGGGAAGTCCCTAAAGACTGTAGTGGTTAAGATGCAGAGTGCACTCTGAGCCGCAAGTAGGTGAAGAAAACGGTTCTTCTGTAAGCCGTGGTTTTGAAATCCAGTTGTACACTCCTTCCCTGAGTGCACTGAAAGCACAGATTTTCTATGAATCCACACACCAGAAGTGGGCCCATCCAAGGTGTTCCAAACCACACAGGAAAAGATAGGGGCCGCTTTTCAAGAAGAGCTAATCTGGGGCAGATGAGATTTAAGGCTCATCTTGAGGCAATATTTCTTTTTTTTTTAATATTTAAAGATATATTTTTACCCAGAGAAACAAATAGGCCCCATGTTTACATAAAGTTTTCTAAATCATAAATTGTAGACAGAAAACTGCTCAATCATTTTAACATACTAGGTATCAAAATCAAAAACATGCACACACACACATACCCTAAACAAAATCCCATTTGTATGCTTAGATTCAAAACCTCCTAAAATTAGTATATTTTTAAAAATCTGAAGAGTAGTAAACTCAAAGAGTAATATATTCTGAAGAAATAAAAAAATTTCCCAAGAGAACAGTAAAAATATCTTCTTTCCCTCATTTGATGTTTCAGTATTTTGTTAGAATTTGTTAAATATAGATTAGAATTTGCCTGACATATGTTATATTTTGGAGAAGGAAATGGCAACCCACTCCAGTATTCTTGCCTGGAAAATCCCATGGACAGAGGAGCCTGGCATGCTGCAGTCCATGGTGTCGCAAAGAGTGGGACATGACCGAGAGGCTAACACACACACACACACACACACACATACACACACACAATGTTATATTTTAACTTTGTTTTCAGCTTTTTAAAAGTTATAAGTATTCTTCAGAATAGTGTTTAATTGGGTATTTTTTTGCCTTTTTTCAATATTTTTATTATGATCAATACACATAAAATTTACTATCTTAATCACTTTAAAGTATACAGTTCAGTGGTATTAAGTCCATTGATATTATTGTACAACCATTCAGTTCAGTTCAGTTTAGTTCAGTCGCTCAGTCATGTCCGACTCTTTGCGACCCCATGGACTGCAGCACTCCAGGCCTCCCTGTCCATCACCAACTCCCGGAGTTTACCCAAACTAATGTCCATTGAGTCGGTGATGCCATCCAACCATCTCATCCTTTGTCATCTCCTTCTCTTCTTGCCTTCAATCTTTCCCAGCAACAGGAGAGGCAATATTTCTTAAGCCTCAGTCTAGCTTTTGCTATTTCTGTGGTCCACTTGTACTTTCATTTAACTAATACATATGTATATTATATAAAGTCAGCTTGCATTGTTTCTTAAGTATTTTTAATGTAACATATGAAATTGTATTCCTGCCCTATAGATAGATTCACCAGTACCAATTTTTCTACCTTCCATATGTATGTGTCAATACATGGTATTCGTTTTTCTCTTTCTGACTTACTTCTCTCTGTACAAAGAAGATGTAGAGAATGGACTTCTGGATACAGCGAGGGTGTGTCTGATGAATTAGGAGATCGGGATTGATGCATACACACTACCATGTGTAAAATAGCTGCTGGGAAGTTGCTGTATAGCACAGGGAGCTTAGCTGGGTGCTCCAAGGGGGGTGGGGTGGGGGTGGGTGGGAGAAATGCTCAAGAAGGAGGGGATTTATGTGAACATATAGCTGACTCATGTTGTTGTACAACAGAAACTAACACAGCATTGTAAAGCAATTATACTCCAATTAAAAAATAGATGTTATAGAAATAGAAAAAAAAAAGCATTACATTGTAACCATAAATGGAAAATCAGCATTCATTACCAAAGATAGAAGGTATCTGTAAAAATAACCATTGAAACAAAATAGCTGCCTTCATACCACTAAAAATGTTTCCCAAACCACCAGTGGTAAGGGTACTGGAAAGGTTGACATAAGGCATGAAAGTCTTTCTGGGTTAGCCTTCCTCTCTGCCTCCAAAATGACCACCAGAAAAAAGACCAGCAAAGCCGAGTAATATCAACATCAAGAGACGTCAGCGCAGCATGGAGTTAGGGACAGTCATTGCCTCTTAAGCCCCACCTAGTGCTGGAGGGATGAGATTGGGGGAAACCCTGTACCACGGCCCAAGCCTTTCCCATTAGATCAGGCTAAGTGACAGCTCAAGGGAGATGACGGATGAGAGATAAAGGAGGGTTACGGAGAGTCTCGTAAAGCTAGAGATCAAATGCGGAGTAAGGTGTTAGAAAAGAGGATGGGGAACAGTAGGCTACTTTAGAGCACAGAGCACATGAAGAGAGGGGTGTAGATGGTTTTCTGCAGAAGATGCCCTTCGTCAACTAATACAGAAGAGTGAGGAGGATAGGCCCATGGATTTAAATCCTAGTTCAGTTCCTTCACTAGCTGTGGGAAGCTTTGCATAATATTTAACCTCTTTCAGCCTCAATTTTCTCACCTGGTAAACCTAAGCACTTTCAGTATAATGCTTTGCTTGGGAGCCGTCTTGTATTTTGCAGCTTTAGCTTTTGCGGTGTGCAAATGTCCTCTCAAAAGCTCTTGGATTGCTAACACCTTTCAGTGGGTGACAACATACATCGGCTGGTCCCAAAGTTATCACCATCAGTGTCCTTTTACTTACCTGTACTGCGTTTCCTTTTTCACTAGGTTGGAGAGCGTAAGCATGGCCTGCAGCCCCTCGTCTTGGCTTCTCCACAAAGGAAGGTATATTTTAAACTTTCTGGAAAAGAACTAAAAAGAAATCAGTCGCAGATTTTTTGATCCCATGATCATCTGTTGTTGGCTCTGATCAGATCTCTTCATAGGTGACTTGACTACTTGCTGCTGCTGCTGCTGCTAAGTCACTTCAGTCGTGTCCGACTCTGTGTGACCCCATAGATGGAAGCCCACCAGGCTCCCCCGTCCCTGGGATTCTCCAGGCAAGAACACTGGAGTGGGTTGCCATTTCCTTCTCCAATGTGTGAAAGTGAAAAGTGAAAGTGAAGTCGCTCAGTCGGGTCCAACCCTTAGCGACCCCATGGACTGCAGCCTACCAGGCTGCTCCATCCATGGGATTTTCTAGGCAAGAGTACTGGAGTGGCTTGCCATTGCCTTCTCCGGACTACTTAGACTGGCCCAAAGGTTTCATTAAGAACCAAATGCAAATTACATGCCTAGTTTGTGCCATGTCCATAGTTCATTTGCTGGTTGAAGTCTATCAAATGGGTATTGACAAAGAACAAAGATCTTAGTAACTTGCTTTGTGTGTGCCTCAGGGATTATGATCACATTGTTCAGACCCACAATGAGACATGCCCCAAAAGGGAGGATGTCATAGATAAACTATTTTAAATAGTTTTAAATTTCTAAGCATCCTCTCCTCCTACACACACACCACCCTCTGGGAAGGATGGTTCTTTAGAAGACTCTCTCTTGTGTGGTAGTGGTTATGAGTCTGCTGGGGTTTGGAGAGGCTGGGACTGAGCACAGACCCAAAGCAGGCATCTTCCACTCACCTGGCTGTGAAGTCTTGGACATTCTAAGTCATCCAAGGGGCTTATCAATACTCTTTAAGATTTTTCTTCAAATTTATTTTTATTTAAACCGTGGAAATATGTTGGGAAAAATTGTTTAAAGAGAAGGGAACTGTGAAATCCAACGAAACTAAGGCATTATTCATAATAATATCTAATAATATTAAAATGTCTAATGCTTAATAATAACTAATCTTGACACAGACATTTGTGTGTTCTTTGCATTCATACTAACTCATGAAGGAAATGGCAACCCACTCCAGTGTTCTTGCCTGGAGAATCCCAGGGACGGGGGAGCCTGGTGGGCTGCCGTCTATAGGGTCACGCAGAGTCGGACACGACTGAAGTGACTTAGCAGCAGCAGCAGCAGCAGCAGCAACTTAAAGTAGATCCCGTAGGTCCATGAAGTAGGTTCTGTTAGCATCTCATTTCAGATATAAGAAACTTGTTGCAGCAACTTACCCAAAGTCACCTGGTTATAAAGTGGCTAAGGTGAAGTTCTAAAGTCCAGGCTGAATCTACTCTAAGGAAGTACAGAACCTGATTGTTTTGTTGTTCTGTTGAGCACATGGTTTCTGGTTGATTGCTGTCATACTTTCATCATTTTATTTTCTTAAATTTCAGGTTTATTTCCTAAGATTTCATGAGCTAAGGGAACTCTTTATTGCACCGAGCAAATCTATCAAGTAAGAAATGTTGCTGTTTATATCCACTCACGCCTAATTATCATAGCTCTTTCCGTGTTAACTGAAGTGATGACTGTAATGATTAAGATTATATGGCCATAACTCCACACTCTCAGTGCTTTCCAAATCTTAATATAGAGATAAATCACCTGGTGATTTTATTAAAATTCAGGGTTTGATGCAGTAGGTCTGAAGAGAAACATAAGATTCTGCATTTCTCATATGCACACCCCTGATGTGGATGGCACATCTGGAGAGGAGCCTTGGGTTGCCAGGGTAACCAGCTCAGAGAAACTAGCCATTGATCCAGCTTGTACAGATACAGACAAGCTGACCCCACTTTTAACAGTTTGACCAACTGTATTATTATTTGAGAATTTCTTTCATGGTGTTAGGTAGGGAATGTAGGGATATCAACAAATTAAATAATGTCATAATAAATATATTTTTATCCAGTTTCCATTTAACTTATTATTTTACTCCCTAGGCCAAATTTTCACTTAGCAGAAACAAGCCTTCTCTGACTATATAAATAAATCCTTCCTATCAAGAAAAATAAGGGGGAATAAACTTAGTTCATTTTCAAACACACTGAACTTTTATTTCCGTGAACGGAAAGAAAACTGGCCAGAAGCCTGCTGATCCCCTCAGCCAATCAGAATAATGTGACCATAAATGTCCATGAATTCCCCCCTCAGTGAATCTCTGCCTTCTTTATTTCTGTCGTGGGGACATGTATCTTACAGTTCTGTGCACATACTCTGCCTTTTATGTCTTACTTTCCCCTTCTCCAAAAATAAATAAATAAATAGCCCACAGTGGATCTCTCAAGTAGAAATTTTTTTACGTTAAACTTAGTGCATGTACAGCTTTTGATTATCTTTCAGTGATAGTATCTAACATATTTATTTAGAGCACTTAATATGAGCCAGGTACTATGCTAAGGGCTATAAATATCATGTCATTTAATACCCATAAAAATCCTGAGAGACAGATCTTCTTATACTTCTTATATAGATGCAATAAGGTGAGGCCCCAAGTGGTTAAAAATCTTGCTCTAGTCACACAACAAGTAAATTGAAGGGCTGGGATGTGAACCAAACAATTGTTTCTTACATTTAACCATGTGCTGCCTTCTTCCTGAACTGGCACAGATTAGTTAATTGGGTATTCATTATGCATTAGATCCTTTTACATATATTATCTCATTTAATTCTCCTACCCACATCTATGAGGAAAGACTAACTTTTCTTATTCACATAAACAGTTACCTTGATCAAGTTCCTGAGGTAAGGAACTCAAGTCTGTTGTTGTTCAATTGCTAAGTCATGTCTGACTGTCTGTGATCCCTTGGATTGCAGCATGCTAAACTTCCTTGTCCTCCACTATCCCCTGGAATTTGCTCAAGTTCATGTCCACTGAAATCAGGTTTGTCTGACTCTAAAGTCTGTGCTCTGTCTTTGCCCAATATCTTGATATTTTTTAGTGAATGAGAGTTTGTCTTTTGCTTTCATATAGCACCAATCTGAAACCTTTTCATATACCAGAGCATAGACTAGGATGTATATTCTCTGGCTCTGGAGCTCTTTCTGGAAGGGTCTGAAATATCTGGCCTAACTTTTCCCCAGTCTTTTCCCCACCTCACCTTTCCTTTCTCATAGTCCCCTCTTCCTGAAAGCTCATGTCTGCCACCCCCATCCGTCTCCTTCTTTGTGGTCTTACTAACAATGGCGACATTGGATGGGAATTGGAAAATGTCCCTCCCTTACCCTCCCTTGGGGCTTTCCCACGCCCTAGGATTGCATCTCTTCATTTTTCTTTCTTTTCTTTAGATACTAGTCTAGCCCTTGTTCAAAACAGAATTTCCTATCTACTTTTAATGTTGTGAATATAGCGAAAGTTCACAAACCACAATGACGAAGGATAAAGCATTGGCCAATTTCTTCAGAAAAAGTATTTCCTCTCTCAGCCCAATGATTGACACATTACTAACCTTTAGCCAAGAGTTTAACTGCACTGTGAAAGTGAAAGTTTGCTCAGTCGTGTCCGACTCTTTGCGACCCCATGGACTACACAATCCATGGAATTCTCTAGGCCAGAATACTGGAGTGGGTAGCCATCCTTTTCTCCAGGGGATCTTCCCAATCCAGGGATCAAACCCAAGTCTCCCTCATTGCAGGTGGATTCTTTACCAGCTGAGCCACCAGGGAAGCCTGCTAGGAAGTGCTTTATGCACAATCTCATGTGATCCTAACATAGTCTCAGTATGTAAGATTGTCTTCATTTTACAAATTAAGAACCTTTGGCTTGGTGAATTTAGGTCATTTGCCTGAGTTACACATGCCAGTATATGGTAGATCTAGGGAACACAGGTCTCAGATCTCCTAAGTTACCCCTCCATCAACTAACCCCACTCCCTCTTTGATGATGTATCGCCTTTGCCCTTTGCTAACACTGACTTCCTGGCAGTCAGCCTCCCCATGCCCTGTCCCCAACCTCTCATCCAAACAGCCTATCTGGAAGGACCCTCTTCCTCCACTTTGACCCTCCAAATCCCACTTCTTACAGAAGGCAGAATTTAAAACTCTAGCCTTCTCTGACTTTCTTTACCCATTGTGACCTTTCAGAACATAGAACTGTCTCAGCACTTTTGAAGAGTGAATGATATTGAGTTTCATATTTGGAATCTGTGAAAATCATCTTTTAAAACAAAACAAAACCATATTTCAGATAAATCTATATCAACGTGGAACTGAACTACCCCACCCTGATTCACCCTTGCCTTAAAAATGGACTTGACTTTATTTAGTACCAGATACTTTGCTAAATCAGAAAACAAGTTACTTGAGAGAAGGGCATCCTTTACTACTGTCTTTGAATGGAGGCTTTGAACTTAAGTCTGGATCCCAACAATTTCCTTAATTAGATGAATATCTGTGAGTATCTGCTTTGTGTCATGGGCTGTACTAAGGCCTGGGAATAGCAGTGAGTTGAACAGGTGTGGTCCCTGACTTAACAGATTTTACAGAATGGTTGTAATTGTCAAGCCTGACTCCCCTTGCCTGAGAAACACTTATCTCCTTCGGTTCAGCAGACACCTCTTCTGGTCCTCCTCCTTCCCGGCCATCTCCACCCTCGTTATGCTTGACCTCCTGGTACTCTCCTCAGCATTTGTTCCCCTCACTGTCTCAAAGATGCCCTACAGCTTTGACCATCTCATTTCCAGATGACTTTCAGATCTCCCCCTCTTTCTCCCATTTAGGTTTACCTTCCCATTGCACTATTTTAATTCCTTCTCATTTTCCACTTATCAACTCAAACTGTTCATTTGTCTAAAACTGAGCTCTTTGATTTTCATCCAGACCACAAGGGTGAGGAAATTGAAAGCAGTGAACAAAATAAAAAGTCAAATTTCAGGTGGAAACAAGCCCACAATTAGTCTTTGGGCCCATCTGGCCATGCTCAGAACCCACAGACTTTGCAGCTGTGTTTTGCTTCTGTCTATTAATTTCCATAATTAGATTGGAAGCTCCTTAAATGTAGGAAGTGTAACTTTTACTATTCCATATTGTCAGGGTCTACTCTCAAAGTCTCCTAGGCACTTTCTACTGTTTGAGGAGGTATGTGGTGAAGATGCAGACACTGGAAATGGCTTTAGCTCTTTCTATACAGACTCACCTGTCACTTGATTGTGGAGTCAGGACCAGATGGCTAGCAAATTATAAAGCCAAACATCTATAATCTTTTCTGATTGAACGAGGTTTTAATTTTGCCCTGACTTTTGATAAAAAGATCAAAAGAATTATTTCCATGCTGTCCTTCCCCAAAATTCAGGGCTTTGAGTCATGTTAAGATAAACAACAATGTCATCATCCACAAAAGAAAAGCAGAGGGACAGAGAGGAAGAGGGAGATGCCTCGGCTTGAGATCATTAAGTTCTCTTTCCCATTCTTTGCTAGGGTAATGACTGCTACACAAACCAGAGTTTAATATCATCTCTAGATGATACTCTAGATGAGTAGCATACATTTTCAGGGGTCATGACAATTACTTGGCCAGACTTGCCTCGCTCCTGGATGCTGGCATCTTCTCCTCCTGAACATCTCTCTTTGAAGTCTGCAGGAATCTGGTCTGTGATGAATCACAAGGCTGGCTTCCTTAGGAGCCAAAGCTGCCAAACCTCCCTGCTGCAGAGCCTGGAAATTCACTGACCCCATTTTTTTTCTTTCTTCCCTTTATTCTCAGCTCTCATCTCCCTCTCTCTGCACCCCTCCCCCTGCACACACACCAGTGCAGCCCATTAGAACCAACCAACTTAATAACAGCTAAAGAATCTATCACTTAATTGTGTTTATTTTTCTCTGTTTTTCAGGGTTTTAGACAGTGGACCATGTTCCTAAACATAAAATAGTTTGTTTGTTTTTTTTCCTCACCAGTGCCCATTTTTTGAATGCACAATTTATTCTTATCTTTACTCTGCCTCTGGTCATCCTACTTTTTCCCATTAAGCAGAGGAGACATAAGGACAGCTGGATTAGTGTAGATGTACATCAGGACAGGGAAAATACTTTATCCTCAGTTTTGCCTGGGAGACTATCAGGTGCCATCACATTTTAAGGACTGAGCCTTTTGTCCATAGAAACTACATTTCCCCATACTAACTACTTTCAAAGGCTCATTTGTATTAAAGATATTTCTCTACTGTTGTCTTATGGAAGATGGTAGAATTCTGGGTGTATTCAATGGGGTGGCCAAGTGAAAATAGATTTGGTTTATTAAACAGGGTGAGGGAGAAGAGGAACTTTCTAGGTTACCCTGACAATCAACCATGGTTTGACTTTCACTTGGTTTATAATTCTGAAGGCACAGGGGGGAAAACCTTTTTACCTTCAATTCTGTTCTCAATTCATTCACATTGCTAAGTGACTTTTTCATGTCCCTCAATGAGGAAGTCATAACAAGCCAGCCTGTTCCCCCGCCCAGAGTGAAACCAAAGACCAATTCACTTCTGGGTTTTAATTACAAAACTATGCATTGACATTTGGGCAAGTCTCTATCTTTGCAGCAGCAGGAGAAAAGGAAGACTTAGGATGTAGAGATGGATAGCATATGGGTCCTGTCCCCTAGAGAACCTAGGCAGTCAATATAATCTATGGGGTCATAGCATGGATTCTGGGAGTTGACTTGTGGCTCCACAACCATTAAGAAGGTGGGCATGGAGCAGTTACTTAGTTTCTCTGAACTTTTAGTTTGATCTGTAAAAAGATGTTAACAACAGAATGTACCTTCTATGCTTGTTATGAAGGTATAGGTAATTCATGGAAAGGACATGTTACACAGAATCTGACACATAGTCATTTCCTGATGAGTGTTAGTTCCTAAGAGTGTTATTATTAGTATAAGAAAGTCAAAATTGCCAAGAGATCCAAATGGAGGAAAGGTTGCTTCTTGCTTCAGGGACCATAGAAGACTATAGAGAAGCCGCTGCTGCCAGGGGTGGCCCAATTTACCATGTGTTAGTGGGAGAGAAAAAGTGAAAGTGTTAGTCACTCAGTCATGTCCGATTCTTTGTGACCCCATGGACTATAGCTCACCAGGACAGGCTCCTCTGTCCATGGAATTCTTCAGGCAAGAATACTTGAGTGGGTTGCCATTTCCTCCTCCAGGGGATCTTCCCAACCCAAAGATCAAGCCCTAGTCTCCTGCATTGCAGGCAGATTCTTTACCATCTGAGTCACCAAGCACGCCGTAGTAGGAGAGAAGATCCACTTGAATAGAAGTCCCTTCCCGGAGTGGTCTCCAAACACCTTGAGACTTCTAGGTTCCCTGGCAGTAGGGTGAGCTGGAGCTTTAGTGTGAAATGACTGATGACTAGATCAGCCGTCAGCACAAGCCTGGTGGCTTTCATTTCTTCCTTCCGTTGCAGTTGGTTCCAATGGAACAGTCTTTTCCCTCTCCTTCCACTTGCTGACAGGTCAGAGAAGGTATGCAGAAGCTCTCTCAGTGTACACAGAAAACAGGCTCGTGAAGATCTGTAGAGTTCTGACAAGTGTACTAACAGTTATGTTTTCTCAGCTTCACCTGTTTCTGTGAAATGGAGATAGAGATTTCTTTTAGCCTTTTAATAATTCAGTCCTCAAAAATATTAATTCATTCAATGCTGAAGAGGCCAGGAGTAAGTTTCTCCTTTGGGATTCAGAGTGAAATATTTTGCTGCTTATTCAAAGGAAACTGGGGGCAGGGGGCATAGACAAAACTCCCTAAACCAGAGTCAAGCATCTCAAACAATGTCAACATCTTTTACAAACATTGGTATTGATTTAAGCCTTTAAGAGGGTCTATTAATGTTTGATAAAATAAATGATTATTTATTTCCAAACCTCAACTCTACCCAAGAGCCTGAGCATTTATGTTTTGCATTAATGAAACATTTTCAAAGAATGCTATTCAACATTTTCTTCCTAACATAATTTCTCAATTATAGATATACATTTTAAAGTGTCAAGAGAACACAATTGTATTAATTTAAAATTAAAATCGGTCAGAATACTTAGCATACATTTTAAAATAAGAATACAATGTCACTGAATTGTAATGAATTCAGCATTTGTTACAGTTAGTCATTTTCAAATCACTGAAGAGGAAGTGTTTTTTAACTATAAAATTACAGACTTTGAGAACCAAAATTAATTAGATCAGTACAATGGAAAGGTTACTTGAAAGTAATCAATGTACTTGTCTTTTGCATGACTATCAAAATAAACCGGTATATTGTTGTCAACCCTATCAACCTCTTTGAGAATAAATACTTGCCTATCATCTTTACTCTGGCTTTTGTGATAATATTAATATAGTTAATTAATATATCAATTATATACCATCTATTCACATCATAAAATTAATAATAATAATAATCCATGACAATATCAATAATCTATAATAGAATCCTAATCTACATTGTCACCCTGCTTATTTAACTTCTATGCAGAGTACATCATGAGGAATGCTGGGCTGGAAGAAGCACAAGCTGGAATCAAGATTGCTGGGAGAAATATCAATAACCTCAGATATGCAGATGATGCCACCCTATGGCAGAAAGTGAAGAGGAACTAAAAAGCCTCTGGATGAAAATGAAAGAGGAGAGTGAAAAAGTTGGCTTAAAGCTAAACATTCAGAAAACTAAGATCATGGCATCTGGTCCCATCACTTCATGGGAAATAAATGGGGAAACAGTGGAAACAGTGTCAGATTTTATTTTGGGGGGCTCCAAAATCACTGCAGATGGTGATTGCAGCCATGAAATTTAAAGATGCTTACTCCTTGGAAGGAAAGTTATGACCAACCTAGATAGTATATTAAAAAGCAGAGACATTACTTTGCCAACAAAGGTCTGTCTAGTCAAGGCTATTGTTTTTCCAGTGGTCATGTATGGATGTGAGAGTTGAATGGTGAAGAAAACTGATTGACGAAAAATTGATGCTTTTGAACTGTGGTGCTGGAGAAGACTCTTGAGAGTCCCTTGGACTGCAAGGCGATCCAACCAGTCCATCCTAAAGGAGATCAGCCCTGGGTGTTCATTAGAAGGACTGATGTTGAAGCTGAAACTCCAATACTTTGGCCACCTCATGCGACGAGTTGACTCACTGGAAAAGACCGTAATACTGGGAAGGATTGGCGGGAGGAGGAGGGGACGACAGAGAATGAGATGGCTGGATGGCATCACCGACTCGATGGACATGAGTTTGAGTGAACTCCGGGAGTTGGTGATGGACAGGGAGGTCTGGCGTGCTGTGATTCACGGGGTCGCGGAGAGTCGGACACGACTGAGCGACTGAACTGAACTGAATCTACAAAGGACGTAAGAATCAAGCTTGAGAAGGATCTCAGATTTTGGCAGCAATTAAGAAGAATCAAATGATGTCACTAATACTGGTTCTACATTAAATTCACTGAATTACAACTGTTTAGTGCTCTGGCGTCACACTATAGTACTGTACTACATACTTTGTATTATTGTATAGTATTCACCTGTATTAGTACTACACGTGAATACTCTACAACTGCTACTACATATACATTATGTGTGCATGTGTGCTAAGTTGCTTTGGTCGTGTCCTACTTTTTGCAACCCTATGGACCGTCACCTGCCAGGCTTTTCTGTCAATGGGATTCTCCAGATGAGAATACTGGAGTGGGTTGCTATGCCCTCCTTCAAGGGATCTTCCTGACCCAGGGATCGAACTCACATCTCTTATGTCTAACCTCCATTGGCAGGAGGGATCTTTACCACTAGCACCACCTGGGAAGTTCACATACACACTATACATATACACTAATACTACTACATCCCCCAAATCTAAGGAGAGAAGACAGGTTTTTACTACCTTAACCCTTTAGTATCTTCCACTTTCTCTCCTTGCTTTTATTCTAGAATACTTACTCAGAGCCCACTATGTGCTAGGCTCTGGTTTGTGTCCTGGAGATGCAGCAGTGAACAAAATTGAAGAAAATTTCCTACACTTTGGAGTTTACAGTTAAGGTGGAAAGCACATGTGGCCCCACTTAAGCGAGCCTAGAACCCACAGATTTATTTTCCCAAGGCTCTGTTCTCATCCTTTCCATGCTGCTTCCCATATTCTTCTTGCCATTCCACCTGAGATTCTTGCCTTAGAGCTTTGGGAAGCCAGGAATGACAGGAAAACTTTTGTTTTGTCTACTCTGAAACAAACAAAACACTTTCGGTGTTTTTTGTTTCCTTAAAAATAAATCACAAATTTATCTTTTTTTCCATTTGTTTCCCTCCATGGGGCTAGGCTTCCGCGATGGCTCAGTGGGTAAAGAATCTGCCTGCAATGCAGGAGGCAGAGGAGATGAGGGTTTGATCCCTGGGTTAGGAAGATGCCTTGGAGTAGGAAACGGCAACCCATTCCAGTATTCTTGTCTGGAGAAGCCATGGACAGAGGAGCCTGGTCGGCTGCAGTCCATGGCGTCACAAGGAGTTGGATGCAACTAAGCATGCACAAAATACCCACAGGGCTAGTACCTCACTGAAGCACAGGTGCTGACCTGTGGGGATCCTCTCTGTCTCTGATTTACCGTCTTTCTTTTTATAAATTCAGCAGTCTTCTTCAGAAGCCTTAAAATACCCACATGTTCAGAGATTTAGAAAACATAGAAGCAGTATCATTGTTTGCTCCTGCTTGAAAGTCATCTTCTTATCTTTTTAATCAATGACCTAAAACACTGTTTCACTTTGACTTTAGTTGGCAATTTAATGTGATACTAATACAATCCATGATAATAATGAAAGGCCCTGAGCACCTATCACATGCTAGACATTGCACAAAGCATTGCACTAAGCACTAGGCAATGTGCATTATTTCATTCACTGTCAGAATAACTATATCATTTCCCCCACTTTAAAGATGAAGTTTGGAGACCACCAACATTTGATAAATTACATGCTTTGGAAATTGCTTTTTCCATATTTTTAAATTAACTGAGTGGGGCTTTAGCCTCAATCTCTCTTTTAATGCATAAATCATCCAATTTCAAGTACAAATTCTTTGGACACCGATTAGGTGAAAAACACCAAGAACAGTTTTCTGTTTGCTGTTGGTTTCTTAAATTAGGGTCTTGAGAGCCTCATTTCTTTGCTGAAGATTCAAGCCAAATTAAATATGGTTTAAATCAGGTTACATTTGCAGTTCACCTTAATGCCTGTCTTAGGCCCAGCTGTAAAATTTAATAAACTTTGTAGCTCTGAAAGTACATGCTTACGTAATTATGCAAAACACACACGTAATTATGCAGGTACATGTATATATACTTGTTTGTATTTGGCCTGACAAACACTAGATTGCCTGGTGATTTTGGTTCAGTTGCAAAAATGAATATAGGTTTTATCTGAATGTCTATAATTGAATGAGAGCCATTTGAGGTTAGTTCATTTTAAGCACTTTGTGTCTGAAGAAAGAATGGCCCATTAAAGAGCTTTGGGGGCACTTTGCACTCTAAATAGGGCCTGCAGACACATCGTCTTACATCCATGAATACTTGATGGAATGATGAATCAGGATGAAGTGATACATTTTTCTTTCAGTTCAGTTCAGTCGCTCAGTTGTGTCCGACTCTTTGCGACCCCATGAATCACAGCACGCCAGGCCTCCCTGTCCATTACCAACTCCCAGAGTTCACTCAAACTCATGTCCATCGAGTTGGTGATGCCATCCAGCCATCTCATTCTCTGTCGTCCCCTTTTCCTCCTGCCCCCAATCCCTCCCAGCATCAGAGTCTTTTCCAGTGAGTGAACTTGTCGCATGAGGTGGCCAAAGTGTGGGAGTTTCAGCTTTAGCATCAGTCCTTCCAATGAACACCCAGGATTGATCTCCTTTAGAATGGACTGGTTGGATCTCCTTGCAGTCCAAGGGACTCTCAAGAGTCTTCTCCAGCACCACAGTTCAAAAGCATCAATTCTTCAGCGATCAGCTTTCTTCACAGTCCAACTCTGACATACATACATTACCACTGGAAAAACCATAGCCTTGACTAGACGGACCTTGGTTGGCAAAGTAATATCTCTGCTTTTTAATATGCTATCTAGGTTGGTTATAACTTTCCTTCCAAGGAGTAAGCGTCTTTTAATTTCCTGGCTACAATCAGCATCTGCAGTGATTTTCAGTTCAGTTCAGTCACTCAGTCGTGTCCGACTCTCCGCGACCCCATGAATCACAGCACGCCAGGCCTCCCTGTCCATCACCAAATCCCAGAGTTCACTCAAACTCATGTCCACAGAGTCGGTGATGCCATCCAGCCATCTCACTCTCGGTCGTCCCCTTCTCCTCCCGCCCCCAACCTTTCCCAGCATCAGAGTGTTTTCCAGTGAGTCAACTCTTCGCATGAGGTGGCCAAAGTATTGCAGCTTCAGCTTTAGCATCAGTCCTTCCAATGAACACCCAGGATTGATCTCCCTTAGAATAGACTGGTTGGATCTCCTGGCGGTACAAGGGACTCTCAAGAGTCTTCTCCAACACCACAGTTCAAAAGCATCAATTCTTCAGCGATCAGCTTTCTTCACAGTCCAACTCTCACATCCATACATGACCACGGGAAAAACCATAGCCTTGACTAGATGGACCTTTGCTGTGAAAAGAAGAGAAGCGAAAAGCAAAGGAGAAAAGGTAAGATATAAGCATCTGAATGCAGAGTTCCAAAGAATAGCAAGGAGAGATAAGAAAGCCTTCCTCGGTGATCAATGCAAAGAAATAGAGGAAAACAACAGAATAGGAAAAACAAGAGATCTCTTCAAGAAAATTAGAGATTCCAAGGGAACATTTCATGCAAAGATGGGCTCAATAAAGGACCGAAATGGTATGGACCTACAGAAGCAGAAGATATTAAGAGGTGGCAAGAATACACATAAGAACTGTACAAAAAAGATCTTCACGACCAAGATAGTCACGATAACGTGATCACTGACCTAGAGCCAGACATCTTGGAATGTGAAGTCAAGTGGGCCTTAGAAAGCATCACTACGAACAAAGCTAGTGGAGGTGATGGAATTCCAGTTGAGCTATTTCACATCTTGAAAGATGATGCTGTGAAAGTGCTGCATTCAATATGCCAGCAAATCTGGAAAACTCAGCAGTGGCCACAGGACTGGAAGAGGTCAGTCTTCATTCCAATCCCAAAGAAAGGCAATGCCAAAGAATGCTCAAACTACCGCACAATTGCACTCATCTCACACGCTAGTAAAGTCATGCTCAAAATTCTCCAAGCCAGGCTTCAACAATATGTGAACCGTGAACTCCCAGATGTTCAAGCAGGTTTTAGAAAAGGCAGAGGCACCAGAGATCAAATTGCCAACATCCGCTGGATCATGGAGAAAGCAAGAGAGTTCCAGAAAAACATCTATTTCTGCTTCATTGACTATGCCAAAGCAATGATTTTGGAGCCCCCAAAAATAAAGTCTGACACTGTTTCCACAGTTTCCCCATCTATTTCCCATGAAGTGATGGGACCAGATGCCATGATCTTCATTTTCTGAATGTTGAGCTTCAAGCCAACCTTTTCACTCTCCTCTTTCACTGGGACTGCATCTCCCTCTCCCCATCAAGACATTTCACCTCCTGTCTCTCTTAAAGCTGCTGTTCGGATGGGGATGATAACCTCGAGGTCCCTAAGGGTGGAACCCCATAAGGATCAGACCGCATCTCCAGGGTCAGTTTCTTGGGGTTTGTCTCCAAAGTTGTTCCTGAAATTATCCAAATAAGGAGTTTCTGACTCCATGGGTCACACAGAGGAAAGAAAGGGGATGGTCAGTGGAAGAGAAGCAAAGCAAAAATAGAAAAATGAAATTTAGAAGTTAAAATTTATTTTTGGAAAGACCAAGGACTTACTAAGTTGGATTTTAAAATAAAACAACCACAAGCACCATATGGTTTCATTCTTCTTTAGTCTCCTGCAATGGCTCTTTTCAAAAGTTCAGCCTTTACAAACACATGTACATAGAAACCCAATCTTTGGATCAGTCATCTAAAACACATGAAACACTACAAAATTGCCTTTAGGACTCTCAGTTCAAATACACATTTTAGAAACAGTCTAGAAATAGATCAAAAGATAAATGAGGTGCTCACTTTGACAGTGCATACGCTCAAATAAAGCAGAGTATATTAAAGCAAAAATTACATGATTGTATGGGATTTATAATAGGCATTGTAACAGGATGAGAGGATTAAAGTACTTATGCACTTATAAGGTTTCAACTTTTTCCATGAAGTGAAACAGTATTAACTCTATGTGGATTGTGACTATTTAAGGAGGCACATTGTAGTCTCTAGAGCAACTGCTTAAAAATAGTACAAGAAGATACAGCTAAAAAGAAATGAAGTGTTAGTCACTCAGTCGTGTCCAATTCTGTGATCCCATGGACTGTAGCTTGTCAGGCGCCTCTGTCCGTGGAATTCTCCAGACAAGAATACTGGAGTGGGTAGCCATTCCCGTCTCCAGGGGGTCTTCCTGACCCAGGGATGAAACCCAGGTCTTCTGCATTGTGGGCAGATTCTTTACCATCTGAGTCACCACGGAGGCCCAAAAAGAAAATAGATACATTAAAATGATGTTTAGAAAATATTTACACAGCACAAAAAGTCAGGAAAGGAGAAAGAGAAAAACATCAATCACTATTAAAAATAATAATAGTCCCTTACCTTCCTGCTTCCTGAAGACCAGCCAGTGGCTGAATTTAAGCTCCTCTCCTCTTGTTAGCAATGGAGAAGGCAATGGCAAGCCACTCCAGTACTCTTGCCTAGAGAATCCCATGGATGGAGGAGCCTGGTAGGCTGCAGTCTGAGGGGTCGCTAAGGGTTGGACACGACTGAGCGACTTCACTTTCACTTTTCACTTTCACACATTGGAGAGGGAAATGGCATCCCACTCCAGTGATCTTGCCTGGAGAATCCCAGGGATGGGGGAGTCTGGTGGGCTTCCGTCTATGGGGTCACACAGAGTCGGACACGACTGAAGTGACTTAGCAGCAACCTCTTGTTAGCAGTTGATGACTTTTTCACTAGAAACGTATAATCAATAAGTAGTTTCACTGAACAACAGCCTCCTAGTTCTCCATGAACTGTAAATCTGGCTCGAATAAATAAGGAACTATTGGAGAAGCTACAGATCTGTATGTCAACTCATCATCAGAGTACTACCCTCCAAACACTTATTCTTGGCTATTTCTAGGGAAAAAATATGCAGCAAGGTTAACAAGAGGAGTATTGCACAAACTGTTAAGCCACTACATGCTGTAGATCCTGTCTTCATTATACAAAGGTCCTATTAGTAAAAACAAAAAACAAACACCACCACCTACAACAAAATTTGGGTCTTACCATTTAGCAGATGTGATTTAAGGAAATATAACTTCCATTCATTATTACCTTATTCTATTTACCCAAACACTCAAATACTAACAAAAAACTTCAGGGGTCATGTTGACAATGATTGAGACAGAATCCTATGTCTCCATGCCATTGATACTTTTTACAAAGCATACTACGTGGGGTTTGCCCATTTTATGTTTGTATTTGTCCTTAACTGTACATGTTTCATCATATTAACAATTGAGGATAAAAAACAAATGTATCATCTGTTATTTTACACACTTGGAAGTGAGATATTTATTTAAGCAGTTGAAGTTTTAAACTCTAGGTAAAGTGAAAATAAGAAAAACACCTGCCTTCTCCAGCTTTGTTGTTGTTTAGTCGCTCAGTCATGTCCAAATCTTTGTGACTCCATGGACTGCAGCACACCAGGCTTCCCTGTCCATCACCAACTCCCGGAGTTTGCTCAAACTCATGTCCATCGAGTTGCTGATGCCATCCAACCAGCACATCCTCTGTTGTTCCCTTCTCCTCCTGCCTTCAATCTTTCCCAGCATCAGGGGCTTTTCTGAGTCAGTGCTTCGCATCAGGTAGCCAAAGTATTGGAGCTTCAGCTCCAGCCTCAGTCTTTCCAGTGAATATTCAAGACTGGTTTCCTTTAGGATTGACTGGTTTAATTTCCTTGCAGTTCAAGGGACTCTCAAGAGAGTCTTCTCCAACACCATAATTCAAAAGCATCAATTCTTCAGCGCTCAGCTTTCTTTATGATCCAACTCTCGCATCCATACATGACCACTGGAAAAATCATAGCTTTGACTAGACAGACCTTTGTTGGCAAGGTAATGTCTCTGCTTTTTAATATGCTGTCTAGGTTGGTCATAACTTTTCTTCCAAGGAGCAAGAGTCTTTTAATTTCATGGCTACAGTCACCATCTGCAGTGATTTTGGAGCCCAAGATAATAAAGTCTGTCATGGTTTCCATTGTTTCCCCATCTATTTGGCATGAAGGGATGGGACCAGATGCCATGATCGTCGTTTTTTGAATGTTGAGTTTTAAGCCAGCTTTTTCACTCTCCTCTTTCACTTTCATCAAAAGGCTCTTCAGTTTCTCTTCGCTTTCTGCCATAAGGGTGGTGTCATCTGCATATCTGAGGTTATTGATATTTCTCCTGGCAATCTTGATTCCAGCTTATGCTTCATCCAGCCCAGCATTTTACATGATGTACTCTGCATATAAGTTAAGTTAGCAGGGTGTCAGCCTCAGTGTTCTAAAAACCCTTTCTAAATGTATGAGAAGTGCTTAAAGTTCAGGCTTAGTCACTTAGGAAGATGTCTACTATTTATCCCTTTAATGGATAAGAATAAGCCAAGGACAAAGTTTCTTGTTATATTTTATCTTCTTTTGATGGTAAAATCCCAATGTCAGACACAAATTCAGACATATCTCTTTGTCAGATTTTTTGATTCATAAATATCAAGTGGAAAATTCTAGAGCTGTACAAACTAATTTTAGGACTACCCAATGCAATATTAATATTCTAGTGTGTGTCCTTTCTACCCTCTAGGACTCACTGCTGGGCTGAGTTGTTTTTAGCTAGAACAAGCTCTATTCAGATGGTCCCTGATTTCCTAACTGAATGCCCTTCCTCAGGAGCAGGGACCTGAGCTCCAAGAAAACTTTGGAATAAAAGTGGTGATGGAGGACTTGCCAGGTAGTCTAATGGTTAAGATTCTTCACTACCAAAGCAGGGGACACAGGTTCAACCCCTGGTCAGGGAACCACCATCCCACATGCCTTGTAGCAGAGCCAAAAGATTTTTTTTAAAACTTTTTTTTTTCTTTTTTAAGTGGTGATGGAAGTTGGAGAACACACGGAAATTTGCTGGGTTAGAAGGGAACTCAGAGGAGAGGAGAGTCAGGTCAACATGAGTTTGCTAGGATGTCAGCATATTTCTGGAGAGTGGAGTTAAGAGGTGGAGGTTGGAGGAATGCTTCGTGGACAAATAGATCTGCTTGAATGGAGTAATGACTTTGCCTGTGAGTGGAGAAAGCACTCCAGGTACACAAAAGTAAAAATTTTTCTTAAGTGGCATATCTTGCATTTTAACACTAAATGTAAGAGATTTATGGATTGCCTGAATATTGAAAACACTTTTTTCTCACTAAAATTGCATCTAAATTAATCTTTCTTTCATTACCAGTATAGTCCACTATCAGCATATTTTGCTAGGAGTGCCTGCTACTTGCAGGATTAGAGGCATTCACTCATCATCACTGGCTAGATAGCATCACCAACTCAATGGACATGAATTTGAGCAAACTCCAGGAGACAGTGAAGGACAGGGAAGCCTACTGTGCAGTCCATGGGATCTCAAAGAGTCAGGCACGACAGAGAAACTGAACAACAACAACTCATCATCAAGGCCCAGGTGGAGTTGGTCCTTTGCAAACATCCACATGAGAGACATTTACTGAGCACCTGCTATGCCCGTGTCTTTTAAAAGACACCAAAGATACTGTGGTGAACAGTCAGGTCCCTACCCAGATCTAATGAAAAAGGTCGGCATCACAAAAAATCATACACTATCACAAACACCAATAAGCACTATGAGAAGAAGGTTGAGTGCTCTCAAAGAACCTAATATCTAGTTGGGAGGGAGTGTGGTGGTCAGGGAAGTCTTCCAAGAAGTTGATCATCTCAGAGATCTGAAAAGTCTGAGTGGAAATAAAGCAGCCATAAAAGGATGACGAGAGATGAAGCTGAAGGCGCTGAAAGTCTCCTTTGTGTAACAGACAATCTGCCATTCTGGGTGGGTTGTTTCCTTTCAGATAGAGATATCAAAGGCATATCAACGCAGAGTGACAGCTCAGGTTACAGCATAGGCTTAGGCACAGTCGATGCCCCAAACACACTAGAATATGGAAATGTTTGTATCTTACAAAGCAGTTACTTTTTCTTTTTAAGATGGAATATTGACATTAAAGTCAAGAAAGTTTTTTGGGAGATGAGAGAAGTGGCAAAGTAAACAGGGTGTTGGAAAATCCATTTTAATTTTATGGAGACAATGTGTTCCAACTTCCCCTACTCCCATCACTTAAGATTATACTTATTGGTTCAATAATCGAGAACCTATGTATAAAATTGTCTGGAGTACCATTCAATGTGAGGGAAAAAACCCCAATGTAACGCAAATAATAATGTTCCAAACCCCTAAATCTTTCTCTTTTCTGGGATGTTTCTTCTTATTCAGAAGAATCTTCTACCCAGACACATTTTCCATCTGTATGTCATCTGGGAAAAAAACTTTTTTAATGTAGTGTTTTACCCCCCAAAATGCCAGACCTATATAAAGTTCTGATGGACAGAAACTTTTCCTTCTTTAAGCCTGAGAAATCTTCCATCCACATCCACTTTCCAAGAGGAGGACTTTAAAAGGGGTGAGTGAGGTGTAGGGATCTGTAGAATTTCCACAACACATACATGGTCTGTTACTAGAAAAGAGGACAGAAATTCCTAAATCAACAGTTGCCTGAAACATTTTTAGCAGAGCCTCATTCCAGGCCAGCCAGTGAGAGAGAATTAAGCAGGAAAAGACTTTCTGTGACTCAGAAGCTGCCTTCCCTTATAAAGTCAAGGTTCTCCCTGGTGGTATTTTGACTACTTTTGGAGGAGGGGTTGCTTGCATCCAGCTCTCTGAAGAAGCCAGAATTTTCTGTTCCTCCCTACCAAAAAAGTACTCTGTCGACAAATATGTGCACAAGACACAAACCCTGCTCGCATTCTTTCAGGTCAGTGGAGTGCCCGTGTTACCAGCATCTACAGCTGGTTTTTGGATAAAGTCCTCGTTGTCATGGATTCAGTAAAACAAACATGTTTTATTGTTCTATGATGAATTTTAAACCTAAGGTGACCAAAGATCCTGCCTGCAGACTCCCTGGGTTCCTGTGCCTGTCAGGATGATTATATATGTAACCATCTCTATTACATGTAAGAAAATTGCTGCACAATGAGGAAGTTTATTAATGCATAGGTCTGATCACATGGAAACATAATTAAATATTGTGATTAGTCAGATATTCTGGATGAATGAGAGTTGCTAAATCTAACAGATCTGAGTTAGAAGTTTGCAAAGACTTACAAACAGATTTAATATACAGCTTATAAATTGTACATAAATAATTATATATACAACCCCACTGAATTGAATACTTTAATTCTAAAGGAATGCTAGAATCATGCCACACTTGCAGGATACAACTGGAAAATCTCAATTATTGTTATAAGCTACAGCACAAAAGCAATTGTTATATGGATGATATAGCTTAACTTCTGGAGGAAACGTAAGCTTGCAGGATGATAATAATAATACCAACAAAACCTGAGATTCATTTAAAAAACTCAAATTTATATTTATTCCTAGTAGAGACCCAATGTAGGGGTTTGAGGGAAAACTTATCAACCATCATCCTATTTTTTAATTTAGTGATGAATAAAATGGGTTAAGGCTATAATCTTTAAAAATTGTGAATCACTGTGTTATACACGTGTAACTTACATAACATTGTACATCAACTATACTTCAGTAAGAGAAAAAGGATAAATGCATAAGGCAGTCAGATATATTACCAGAAAAAGAGAATAGACTCGGTTCAGGGATGTGAAGCCTCGTGGCTTCTGGACTAGTTGAAGTAATTCACAGAGATTCATCCTGCTTCTCTTTTACTGGCCTTAACAAGACACTGCCAATGGCAAAAAAAGTTATGAAACCATTTGTTCTACATTATATATTCATCTTTCATCTTGGAAAGTTTAAGAAGCAAGGGTTCTTAGGCTTCTTTTTGTTTAGGTTTGAAGGGTGCCACGATGTGCTGTGTTTGCAGTTTGGGTTCAGGCAATGTAGCTTGTAATCTAAATGTAAGAATGGAACACTGCTGAGGAACATTCTATTGAAAGTCACCAGAATTCAGTATTCCCTTGCGTTCTCCTGTCAGTCCTTATAACAATATTACAATATTCCCATTTTCCAGACGAGAAAACTGAGATGCTCAGATGTTAGATGATTTGCAATAATGAGTCAAATTAGGTTGTTGGAAAAAAAAAAAACTAGCCTTTGAATCCAACTTGATTCCAAAGCCCATATGTTTTCTCCTACTTTGTGAAACATTTCATCACAGTGAGAATCTCAGCCTGATCCAGCTATCTCAAATTCCAATCAGGTTTTAAAGAAGTGGGAGTTCATCAGCCTCAAATTACCCTATAGGATCTCAATTTTGTTGAAAAAGGAAATGAATGCCTCAAATTCCAAACTGCAGCTTTTAGAATTCTTGAAGCATCCAAAGTTATCTTGTGGGGTCCTTCCTGTTCACTTTCTTTTCTGGGGGCTAAAAGTATGTCTGATGCTAAAATGAGAGTGTTTGTGTAAACTCGCAGCCAATCTTGGCACTCAGCCTGTGCTGCCTCGGCTTGGATCAGGCCACTTTGCTTTCTATGGGATCTTCCCACTTAAACTGCAGGGCCATCTAATGGAACCCTTCATTCCCAGGGCTTCCCACGACACTCCGGACAACAGCACTGAAGCATCTCCTGCTGCTCAGTTGAATTAATCCTTGTTTTGGTGACAACGCGTAATATGCTCCCTTGATTGGCATTTTAAAATTTTCAAAGTACTCTAGCAATTTAAGTCTTTCTATAAAATTTATCAGCTCAGGAACCTTGGGCAGTGGTTGAGCCGGTGTCATTGTCATTTTGCAAATGAGAAAACTCAGGTGAAGGTCACACCCACAGTCAGTGAATAATAAAGTACCAGCTCTGGGAGAAAAATTTCAGCCACTGTATTTTCATAACTTAACTTCTACAAAAACTATCAACCTTTTCGGATGGTGTTGTAGACTTTTTAGGGTCCCTTGGACAGCAAGGACATCCAACCAGTCCACCCTAAAGGAAATCATTCCTGAATATTCATTGGAAGGACTGATCCTGAAACTGAAACTCCAGGACTTTGGCCACCTGATGTGAAGAACTGACTCATTGGGAAAGACCCTGATGCTGGGAAAGATTGAAGCCAGGAAGAGAAGGGAACAACAGAGGATGAGACGGTTGGATGGCATCACCAACTCAATGGACATGAGTCCGGGAGTTGGTGATGGATAGGGAGGCCTGACATGCTGCAGTCCTTGGGGTCACAAAGACTCGGATGCAACTGAGCAACTGAACCGAACCTCACAGATGCCCTCAGGCCAGTTTATACTTTGTATTTTCAGACAGTATTTCAATCAGAGATGAGTAGACATAAAAAGGACATTGAAATATATAGGCCCACATACTTATAGTTATGGATGAGAAAGCCAGGGCCACAGGGGTTAGTGAACCATACAAAGCCACATAGACAATTAGTGACAGAGCCTAAAATAGAACGAAGACTCCTGGTCTTGCTCAATTGCCTTCCCCTGTCTGTGTCTGCTCTCTGAGGACACATGCCTGGGACCTGCCATCTCAAGAGAGATGATAATGTTAATAATGACCCAACCTACACTATTTTCCTATACTTTTGAGAGTCACGTTATCCCCCTACACTGCTCTAATGCTTCTGGGTAGCTCTTGTTTAAATGCACATCTTCAGGCTCTGCCCCAGAGAATCTGGCTCAAGGAAACCCCAGAAATGTACATTTTGATAAACTAACGAGTAATTCCAATGGCTAAGGTTCTACAAGTTTAAGCCATGCTTTGAGAAAGAAACTGTTCTAACTCAGTATTTCCAAGGACTGGGATGGGAAATGCACTGATTAACTACGTTTAAGGGTCAACATTTGTAAAACTGTTCTAGAAACCAGTTATCATGCAATCAATAATCGGTTAGCAGCAAGTCAACCCAAACCAGTGGCATATCATAAAATAAAGACTCCTTAGAGGAGTCTTATGTTCCTTTAGTAAAAGGCTCCTCTGCTCAGCAATCTTGGGAAAATCTGTCCCTTGCTGCTGCTGCTAAGTCACTTCAGTCGTGTCCAACTCTGTGTGACCCCAGAGACGGAAGCCCACCAGGCTCCCCCGTCCCTGGGATTCTCCAGGCAAGAACACTGGGGTGGGTTGCCATTTCCTTCTCCAATGTGTGAAGTGAAAAGTGAAAGTGAAGTCGCTCAGTTGTGTCCTACCCTTAGCGACCCCACGGACTGCAGCCTACCAGGCTCCACCATCCATGGGATTTTCTAGGCAAGAGTAATGGAGTGGCTTGCGATTGTCCCTTGCAGAAGTGCAAAGAGAAGCCTTACAGCTACTCCTGCCTGCCTTGCCAAGTGACCTGGACTATGGTCCAGCCTGCTTGGCCCAGGGCTCTCTTCTGGGCATTGGTTTTTAGCAGTGGGAGGATACTGATAGAGCTAGTGGGCCTGCCTTCCTAAGGCTGAGATACTAGACAGCCGCACTGTTTAAGGAAAAGAGGGCAATGCTAGCCTGTTTTCATAACCCTGAAAAGTGCTAAAGAAGGCCTAAAGCCAGAGCGCTTCCTTATCATATGCATCTTATCTGTTCTTTTCTTAAAATACATTAGGAAATTTTTCTGAAAATAACAATGTCTGAGATGGTCACTGCAGCTCTTTTAAGGCTTGAGGAAAGTAGGAAGTTGCTTAACTGCATTCCTGAGTTCCCACTCTGTGCCCTCTGGGAATAACCAAACCACAGCTTGCCTGTAATAGTTTGCAACCTAATGCTGAGTGCAGGGCACACATGAGAAAATGTAAGAGCTTTTAACAAGGAAATGTTATAACCCACTCAACTTTCTCCTTGGTGTAGCAGCTTTGTTACTAGTTCAAGGCTTCCATTACGGAAAAATGAGTTTCTGAGTTTCCTTTTACACCATAAGCTCTCTCAACAATTCATGTGCCAGAATTCTTGCAATGGTTCCATCTCAGCTTGCCTTCTTTGTATTGTTTCTCTGAAGTCAGCAACTTTCATAAAGGCGCTTCCTTTTTCCTCCTTCCGGAGGAGAAACATGGTTGCTTCTCACCTGTTGTATGTTTACTACATCCTTCGGATAACTTTGGGAATGTCTTGTTTCTCTAAGAAAACAGCTGACCTAATCTTCCATTTTAACCTCAGATCCAGAGTCATACAGACCTACCTGAGTTTGAATCCTAAACCCATCACACAGTAATGGTGTGACCTTGGGTGAGTTACTTAAACTCAGTTGCAGTCCCTAATTTAAGGAATGGATATATTAATAGTGCAATTGATGCTTGATATATGCAAATGGCTTAATAAGTGTTTGTTGCTGTAGTTAATGCTACTGTGGCTCTGAAGTGCCCTTTACTGCTCATGTGCCATGTGACCCTCTCACATGGCCTTTTATACCCTGGGATTCTGGGCTCCCCCTTGACACTGTTCCTCTAGTTGCCACGGCTGATTCTTTCTCCTCTTTAGCTGATCCCTCAGTGGTGTGAATGGAGTCCAAAGCTCTGGATATGTATTCTCCTTGGTATGGCTTTTTTTCTCCTCCAACATGCTGGGTTCCAATTCCAAAACACTCCATGGTGGTAATATCAACAGTTATATATTTATCCACTGTTTTGTGTCTAGAGGATCCGAGACTTGGTTTCTAGACTAAATAAGTGACTATCAGTCTCCATGGAAGTCCAGCAAATCCTTGCATTCACCATGTTGTCCACACTCAGACAATCAGCGAGTCATCAAGTTGGAAGAAAACCCAGGACATCACGTGATTCTGCCCTTTGGACCAGTGATTCCCACGTTTCGGTATGGATAGGGATCTTTCGGGATCCTATCAAAATTAGATTTCATGCTGGATAAGTTTTATGTAGATTCTCTGCCCTCAAGAAGATGGAGGGTAGCTTCCCGTTATTTAAGTCTGGGCTGTGCACAGTGACTTCATTCCAAACTGGACAGTGGGGAAGGGACTGGGAGAAGAGAAATTTCACAGTGCAGAAACCTGACAAGCCTCAACCAGGAGATTAAGATTAATATCAACTATAATAAGTCATTTTGGTAGCATGTACTTTGACAAGAAGCAATGAAAATGGAGATACTTTACCTCTGGGCCCTTCCTCCCCAAAACTTATAACCTCCCAGTCTAGTCATGAGAAAATCATCCAATAATTCCCAACTGAGGGGCATTTCACAAAACACCTAACCGGTATTGCTCAAAACTGTCAAGGTCTTTAAAAATAAGGCAAGCCTAACAAATTGTCACAGCCAAGAGGAACTTAAAGAACTAAATGTTATGTGATGTCCTGGGTGGGACTCTCAAACAAAAAAAGAGGCATTAGGTAAAAACTAAGGAAATCTCAATAAAGTGTGTGTGTGCAGTTGCTTAGTCATGATCACCTCAGGGTGCAAGTCAGGGCGGGAGTTGGGGAGAGGCTTATGGGATTAGTGACCTAGCTGAGTTGAGGAGGATGAGTGGAACACGACAGAAGAAGAATTGGATTTGGAGGAGGAATTGGAGAGTAAATGGGGAAAGACTGCTCCAGGCAGAGGAACAGCAAGAGTTAAGGCCCTAACCTGTGAGCTAGTCTGATTTGTTAGTGGAAAAGCCCAGGATTTTCGTGGCAATGTGGGAGCATAGTACTTCTGAGCGTACTTTCTGTGGAAGATACAGGCAAAATGTAATTGCTGTTAAGAAAGGGACAATACATAGTGTCAATCTCCTCTAGAATTTCACCTTAGCCAGTAGAAGTCTCTACTCTTTATGATCAAACCTAATTTCCCAAGCTATCTTTTGGTGATAGTGAGAATATTAAAAGTTGTTCTGCCTCCCAAATCTAACAGGGTGCTCTTCTGCAATCCAACATACATTTTACAAATAAAGCACTTGAATACATCTTGAAATACATTACATAGTCTAGACAGCCTGAAAAGCTTCAAGAAGTGAACAAGCTAATTCTGCTTTTCCAGTTGGCTTTTATGGCATTGTGGACAGATAGTTTTATGGTTTTCTGATCCCTTTCCTAACACAGGACTTGTGCATTATCTCTTAAACGTCTATTAGATGTTAGTAAGTATATCTAATGTCAACACTATTGATGGAAATATTTTTTTACTGAAAACTGTTACAAATGCCTTGATGTGCAACAGGAAATGCATCTGTGTGTGACTGGATAAACTATATGGTGTGCAGAATAATGGCCTCCCCACACATCTGCATCCTAATCCCCTAAACTTGTGAATCTGCAGATGTGATTAAGTTAATCTTAAAATATGAAGATTATCTTGGGTTATCCATTAGGGTCCGATGTAATCACAAGGGTCCTTCTAAGAAGGAGGCAGGATGGTCAGAGTCAGAAAGACAGATTTGAAGATGCTACAGAACTGGCTTTGAAGATGGAGGAAAGGGCCATAAATCAAGGAAGGCAGTAGCCTCTAGAAACTGGAAGAGACAAGTAAACACATTCTCCCTCAGAGCTTCCAGAAGATAATTATCTTGATTTTAATCCAGTGAAACCTGGACTTCTGATCTGAAGAACTATAATAAAGTTTTGTTGTTTGTAGAAAGTTTAATTTGGTAAAGCAGAAACAGGAAACTAACACTCTGTCACATTCTACTGGTTAAGAGTTTATGGAGAGAGTAACCAGTCCATTCTAAAGGAGATCAATCCTGGGTGTTCATTGGAAGGACTGATGCTGAAGCTGAAACTGCAATACTTTGGCCACCTCATGCGACGAGTTGACTCACTGGAAAAGACTCTGATGCTGGGAGAGGTTGGGGGCGGGAGGAGAAGGGGTCGACCGAGAATGAGATGGCTGGATGGCATCACCGACTCTGTGGACATGAGTTTGAGTGAACTCCGGGAGTTGGTGATGGACAGGGAAGCCTGGCGTGCTGTGATTCATGGGGTCGCGAAGAGTCGGACACGACTGAGCAACTGAACTGAACTGAACATGGAAACATACACTACCATATGTAAAACAGATATCCAATAGGAATCTGCTGTGTGACTCACGGAACTCAAACCAGGGCTCTGTAATAACCTAAAAGTGTGGGATGCGGAGGGAGGTGGCAGGAGGGAGGTTCAAGAGGGAGGGAACATATGTATACCTATGGTTGATTCATGTTGATGTTTAGCAGAAACATGAAAATGACAAGCCACTCCAGTACTCTTGCCTAGAAAATCCCATGGATGGAGGAGCCTGGTAGGCTGCAGTCTGTGGGGTCGCTAAGGGTTGGACACGACTGAGAGACTTCACTTTCACTTTTCACTTTCACACATTGGAGAAGGAAATGGCAACCCACTCCAGTGTTCTTGCCTGGAGAATCCCAGGGACAGGAGAGCCTAGTGGGCTTCCATCTATGGGGTCACACAGAGTCGGACACGACTGAAGTGACTTAGCAGCAGCAGCAACACATTATTGTAAAGCAATTATCCTTCAATTAAAAATAAAAAAAAAAAAAAAGAGCTTAAGTCCGCAGTTCTTTTCTTTTGCCTGAGAAAGTATCTCTCTCTCACCTTTAGATCTAAATTTCCCTCACAGGACACTGGGTAATAATAATAACTAATGATTCCACAGTGTTCTCTGAGGGCAAGGCAGCATTCCAGGCACTTCGCATTATTAACTCTTCACATCTCACTACCACCTTGTGATAAGATATGATTATTAACCCTATTTTTCATATAAGAAATCTAAGGGGCAAAGAGACAACACAGAGCTAATGGTGGCTCTAGAACTTAAACTCTGAATCAAAATCCCTTCTGTATTGCTCTAAATTTTTTGCACAAAGGACTGGGCTGATTTTCACTGCATCCCCTCCCTATGCTGCAGGTCTTTGATCTCACATTTAGAGTGCCAAGTGTCTTCTCTTATAGGAAATTCCTTTGAATCTCTCAGATTTTTCAAATAAATGAGAACATTGTGAAAATAAATACCATCTTCTCAGTATAAGCATATCCCCAGAAAATCAGCCTTTACTTTCCCATGTACCTGGGTGCATGCTCAATTACTTCGATTCTGTCCGGCTCTTTGGGACACTATGGACTGTAGCCTGCCAGACTCTTCTGTCCATAGGGATTCTCCAGGCAAGAATATTAGAGTGGGTTACCATGCCCTCCTTCAGCAGATCTTTCCAACATAGGGATCGAACCCATGACTCCTGTATCTCCTGCATTGCAGGCAGATTCTCTTTACCCACTGAGCCACCTGGGAAGCCCTTACCTTCCTATGCTGCTGCTGCTGCTGCTAAGTTGCTTCAGTCGTGTCCGACTCTGTGCGACCCCATAGACGGCAGCCCACCAGGCTCCCCCGTCCCTGGGATTCTCCAGGCAAGAATACTGGAGTGGGTTGCCATTTCCTTCTCCAATGCATGAAAGTGAAAAGTGAAAGTGAAGTTGCTCAGTCGTGTCCAACTGTTAGCGACCCCATGGACTGCAGTCCACCAGGCTCCTCCATCCATGGGATTTTCCCGGCAAGAGTACTAGAGTGGGGTGCCATTGCCTTCTCCGTACCTTCCCATAGTAGGTATCAAATCAAATTTGCCATAAAAATTTTGATTTTGCTCAAGCAAAGAACAGAACAGAGTTGGGCATACCCATGCAAATGTGGTTAGAATGGTCATTGTGCCAGCGTGAGCTGGATGAGTTTGTCTGCTTGGGCTCCTAGGAGGACTCAAGCTTTGGTTCTGAGAATTCCAGAACTCAAAGAAATCTAAGAATGAGAGATAGAAAAGATAGCTTGCTCTCATTGAGCCTTCCAAGAAAAATGAATTCTATGAGCTGAACAAAATAGCTAATGAGCGTGATGAGTCTAGAGAAAACAGTTTCAGCAAATATTCAACAGCAGCAGAAAATCATTTTCTTTGCCAGACATCCATCTTATGTGGCTGTGTGCCAGCATGGACACAGCCAATTGAAATCTACATGGTACTGGAGATAAAGATTAATCAAGAAATCATTAGGCAATTATTGAACACTCACTGCTTACTCAGCTCTGGACTAGGCCCGAAAGAGGATTCAAATTGCCCCAGCTCTCAAGGAATTTACAGTAAATCATCACTGGACGATGTTACCAAGATGGGGTGTGCTGTTTATAGAATAACACATCTGGAGATGATTCTCGACTGTGCTTATAGCCTGGAATTTATTTTATAGTTTTCCTGAACAGCAACCAAGTCATCAGACACGACTGTTTTCCTAATTGCTCTGCAGCTCCTTGGATACATGGCTGAAAGCCCCAGAAAAGATCTGGCCACTTGACTGGGGATTTCTCCGTACACACAATCCGTACTCACCCAGCGCTGCTTTCTCTCACTGAGGAGGCGTGGATGGGCTCAACCTCAGACCCAGACAATGAGACCATTTAATTGCTGAGTCAAAAATTTATTTTCAGTTACAGGTGCTCCCTCATTAGTGTTACAAATTTGAAAAAAAGAAGGAAAGAAGAAAGACAGGAAAGAAGGAAGGAAGGCAAACTTGTAAGAAAAACTAAACCTTGAGTCACTGTCTTGTAAGTCTGTTTAGGTCATTAGAGTCTGATTGAATATACACTACTAGAGTCAAGGGAGAAAATGAAGAATCATAAACGTGAACATCAACACTTGTTTTCAGTATTTAATAAACATTCACTTTATAAAGCTATCAGGGACTACACGGACACTGCTTGAGACAGAAGTGAGAGGAGGGAGGGGCCTGCTGCTACTCAAATTGCCCTCCCAATGAGGGAAATATGAAATTTTTGCTTCACACACTCCCTGTGATAAAAAAAAACCCAACCCACTGGATATCCCAAATGCCCGATTTTATGTTGTATTGCATAGTCTTCAAGTTTGAACATTCAGACAGTTTTATTTTCTGGCGGCCAAAAACTAGAAACAGTTGACAAATTCTTGAAAATATAGAGAAATCTGTATTTTAGTTATTTAGTCTTAAGCTACAGAAAATTTCATAATAGTCAATAGTGCTGTTTCTTAAAGATTAATGTGAGTTTCTGTCTGAACCGTAAATCAAGTCCGTCAGATACAGTAACATGAGTGAAGAGCTGGCCACAGATGTAAAACAGACATTCACCTTGGGATTTTTCTCACATGTCAGCAGAAATGTTTATGTTATCCATAAAAAAAAAATATAATTCTATCATGAATTGAGTCAGAACCTTGGCTTGGTGGAGAGGAGTAGGAAAACATAAAACCATTGAAGTTATCCATAGCCACTTGGGAATGAGAGCTTAAGACCAGATGTGTTTTCATTCACTACCTTCCTTGGAGGAATGCCTGGGTCACCCTGTCTGTCACCTATCAGTGGGTCATTGGGGCAAGAGGAGGCTCTCGAAGTGCGTGAGAGCCTTCCCTTAAACACATGCTTTGCTCTTGGACTGCCTCTGTGACAGGGGTCTGCATGGACTCTGCTGGAAGGATGACCTTCATCATGATGCTACATGGGTCAGAACAAAATAGCAGATACTGCTAATGAACCAGGGACCAAAATGGTTCAGGCTGTGCTGACTTTGAAGTGCCTCTGTGAAATACGGGTCCTCAAGCCTGTCTCCACTGCAATTCCTGCTTCCATTAATACACCCCACAGACTCGACTCACAAACCCAGTGCTGATGACCACAAAGTCCTCACACCGTCTCCATACTTCTGAACCACTGAAGCATCTCTTTCTTCATTGCAGGCCTCATTGGTGGGAGAACTTTCTCAAGTCCCTACTCCTCACAGGCTGCTTCTTTCTGTGCTCAGTTCATGAGGAAATGCCCCGAAACGCTAGCCTGACAGCTGGTTGGCATCTCCTGAGGAATGTGTGAACCGTGCCTGCATATGCCCCCTGAGGCTTGCTCAGTATCTCTGGGCATTTCAGCAGTTGTTCTGAAGGCTGGGGGTGTTTATCTCCCACAGGCAGCTGAGCTGCCTCCCATTTCACGAGCAGAGCCGTGGAATGCAGTGGAAGAGACCCAGGCCTCCGGCCACCCAGATTAGAGAGTTTTGTGCTGAGGTCCCTATATGGTTGTGTTAGACTCCACAGAGGGCTTGAGTCTGTCTTTGTTCCTTGTTTGGGAAGCCAGTGGGAGGGGAACAAGCCAAGGGGCTATATAACCCTCCAGCCTTCAGCTTTCCAGAACACCACCCAGACCGGAGAAGCCCAGCCGAGCACTTTCAGGGTAAGTGGCACTGGCCCAGAGATGTGGCTTAGATTCCAGCAGCTCTGACATTTCCCAGTATAATCAGATGTCATCTATGGAGATTTTAGCCAGACTCACACACTCAGAAATATTTGAATGAAGATTGTACTACTAATACGATTGTAGCCTTTAGCTATAATTATCTAACCTCAGAAACAAAGCTAAGATGCAGCCTGTGTGGGGGAGGAAGGGGAGAGGAAGATGGAATGAAATCTATGAGGGTCACCTGCAAAATTTGTTTATACTAAACCAGCAGCCCCGGTCTTGCAGTGCATTTCAGAGGTGCAGTCTAGCTGTCTGCAGTCAGCTACATGACGATGTATATTTAGACACTGGAAACTCCAGTATCTGCTTGTGGTTCAGATTTGGTATGGGGATTTTTCACTGGACTGTACTTTTGGTCCAACTACGGTGTCTGACAGTGGATTTTAGAACTGAACAGAGGTTAACTGCCTAGCCTTTGATATTGGCTCTTTGTGTATTTGCATCTGGGTTCCTCTGGCTCTCATTGGCGGTGTCTTCTATGGGAAAGTCTCTTGAGTGTAACCGTGAGCTTGCACTTCAGGGTATATGCGTCTCCCTTGGTTGGTTTGCAGCAGAGCATAGCAGGAACCCAACTGAATCTTGGTGAATAAAGAGGGAGGGAGCTGGCGTGCAACTGACAGCTGTTTGCATTTCAGCCTATGGGATGATTTGCATTTCTCAGCCAGGCGGGACCACGGAACCAGGCTTGCCCCCCCAGGCTGATCTTCATTGTGAATCAGGGTTTGGCAGCTCCGGCCCCGGCTGGGGTTTTCACGCTAAGATTTTTCCTTCCATTTTGTGATTCATGACTAAATATGGTTTGTGTTTCAAGACTGTGGATCTGGGAACTGGAGTGTTCCCCTCCCACTAACTCCTCGTTTTTGGCACGAGATGCACTCCAGTCAGTTGGAGCAAACCCCCCTGACCTGGGTGCCGTTCCAAGAGCAGACATTCTAGTGGGTTTTACCTAATTAGGAAATGCTTTGCTCCAAACCCAGCTGCTCATCAGGTTAGATAAGAGTTGTAAACCATTGAGCCAGCTTCTTTCCGGGGCATACAAATTTCTCTAACGACAGTGCTTGGTTTAGAGATTTTAAGATTCTTCCTAGACTTTTTTGTTGTTGTTGTTTTTTATCAAATAAAAGCACATTTACTAAATTTTGAGGTTTTTTTTTCCTGCATGTTGAGGGTCCAATCTATTTCTTCTGCAGTGCATTCTAACACTCCCCCAAACCTTTCTTGCTCAAGGAAAGGGTTACTAAAGACGTGTATTCGTGGTGTCCACACCATCGCATTTTCAAATTCTCCTAATTCTGAATATTTCATCCTGTTTTCAGCTCTTCGTTTTGATTTGGAAAGTCTGCTTAGAACATCCAGAGAGGGTACCGTTCTGGTGCTGGCCACCTCTGACAGTTGCCTCGGACTGCTGCTTCTGCCTCATCTCCCTTAAATTTCTCACCTCTCTTCTTACTTCTCAATCTGCTAGGAAGGCAACCAAGTCACATGACTGCCAAACACAATTCAGTGTCTGGAAAGGGAAGGGAAGGGTGGGAAAGGAAAGAGTCAGCCACTTATAAGTTACATTTTCTATTCTTACAAGTAGAATTTACAAGTTGAAGATCTCGGTCCTAAGCCTGGAAGTAGTGTGGGAAGGAAGCCAAGACTAGAAATAAAAAGATCTGGATAATGATCACACAATAATTATGATTTAAATAATAATTTAAAAATAGTATTTACTGAGAATTCATATGTATATGCCACTATCAATTATTTTAAGTAAATACTTTAAAATATCTAATCTGCATAAGACTCTATGTACTACACATGGATATTACTGTTCTTTCATAGATAGATAAAGAGACTGATTCAGAGATATTAAATAACTTACTGATATGTAACTTTTTGGACTCACTCTCTCTTGTTGGACTCAAAGGTTAGCAGTGATTTCCATTAATAGAATGACTGTGACCCCTAAAATTTGAAGCACCTCCTTAAGACATTTTGATTGGTTCCTCAGGGCTTTAATTCTACCCTTGTGTAAAATTAAAGTCCCCAGGATCCAAAAGAGAATATTCTTTTAAACATTTTTTACATGAAATGTTTCGGTATTTCCAAAATTTCACATCCTGCTCATTCCTCAAAATCTGCTTTTTTGGAAAAAAATTTTAATTTATAGCATATCTAGAAAAACATGAGTATGGGTGTCTACAGACAGCAAATTCTAGGTACTTCATTAACAAATGACGGGTGATTTGTCCCTGTGAGATCAGGTCTCATGGACCGATATTCCATCTGTGCTCTGCAGTAGCTCATTCCTTCACTTGCTTAGTCAATCTTTAAAGTGCTCATGAGCACACGTAATGTTCCTGTGCTGGAGACCTACTGTACGAATGGAGAAGTCTGAGTTTAAGATTACAGTCTAATGAAAGTGCTTTGCGATAAATGGCGTGTTAGATAAGAATCAGCAGAGGGCGCTCTAGGAGTACAGAGGAGGAGTCCCAACTCCGGCAGGAAGGTGGGAGTGGTCAGGTAAGCTTCAGAACTGCTGGATCACACCTGCGTTGGCTTCCTCCCTGATCCCTTTAGAACCCTGTGAAGCAGCTCCAGCCGAGATGTGCGAGGAGGAGGACAGCACCGCCCTGGTGTGTGACAATGGCTCTGGGCTCTGTAAGGCTGGCTTTGCGGGGGATGATGCTCCCAGGGCTGTTTTCCCATCCATCGTGGGACGTCCTCGACATCAGGTGAGCAAAATTCTCTCTGAAGCAGAGAGAAACAAAGCCATATAGATTTGGTCCCTCTATGTCTCTGTGTCCATGGATATTCATAGATTGTTGCTCTCTGCCTAGAAATTATGTAACTTTGTTAGAAATGTACCTCTGATGACAGATGTCCAGGGATAAGTGCCAATTTCATATACATTGTTGACAGATTACCTGGTGGGAGACTTTTTTTTTTTTTTCACAAATACAAAAAGTCTGACTTTTTTTTTCATAAATCTTTTTTGTCTAAATGTAACCATGGTCATCAGCTTCAGAAATATCTATGAGTTATCTGATGTATTCCGTGGCTACTCTATGGAAAGAAACTGCAGTAAAAGGTCAGGTTGCTCATTCTCAAAGAACCTAATGTGAAATGAAAGGAAGCATTGTTACCCAATGTAATTTTACATCTGTTAGATGTCAACGAAATACATGTGGATAGACATATGGTAATTTTACATAACATTATATGGAAAGAAAATATGAATGGCAGCCACAGGGTAAAAGGTGAGAGCTTCATCCCAGAAATTCTCCTTTCACATCAGAAATGTATTTTGCACATTGGACCTATCTGATTGATATTTAGGCTTTTGATTTGGCATCAACTCACAAGAAGACATAATAGAAGCCTTCCCCAGCAAAAGAACTCTGTCTCTTTGTTGAACTTTCACAACCAAGATATTTTGCAAAAATCACTTCTTAAGAAATTATAGAAGCTCCACCTGTTTTGCAATTCTGTCACTCCAATGCAATTTTAAATTGTAGTCATGAGGATTCTTTTTTTCCTAAAGATTCATATTAATGACTAAAAAAATGCATCCCACTAGTTTAGGCAGATAGCGTAATATTGAGCAGCATGATTTTATCTATTAGAAACCAAGTACTGAGTGGTCATTTGTAGAAACAATGCTTTTGCTTATAATGGTTAGATACACTCTTGAGTAGGTGACAATTCCAAATGTACAGTTTAAAAGATTCATGAGTGGCAAAATGCCATTTAACTAATGTGTAAAAAATTTTTTTTTTAATTTTTTATTGGAGGCTAATTACTTTACAATAACTAATGTGTAGAATTTTGTATAACAAATATTGATTGAGTGGCAGATACACGCCAGGCAATTTGTCATAGTGGTGAACAAGACAGATACAATCTTTGCCCTAAGAGAGCTCATGAAGGAACACAGAAGATAAATGACAGTCGCCTTACCCTCAAAGTTCTCTGCTATTTGTAGGCCTGTTCAGGCCTGTTTCAAGTCACCTAAGGGATGTTTCCTAAGAGCTCAGTAACAATAGGATCAGCAGGTCATTGCTGGTACTGGAAGGATTTTCATTGCAATGATTTAACCCTTTGTGTTTGGACAGTAATCAGTTCACAAGTTCTGAGAGAGGCTGACTTGTAATGTGTTGAACTTTTTAGGGAGTGATGGTGGGAATGGGACAGAAAGACAGCTACGTGGGTGATGAAGCACAAAGCAAAAGAGGAATTCTGACCCTGAAGTACCCGATAGAACACGGCATCATCACCAACTGGGATGACATGGAAAAGGTACTGGGAGAGGCATGAATAGTTCCTGTGGCTCAGATCTCAAATGTCTGGCTACTGCTGGGAAAAAGAACAGGCTAACTTTGCCTGGTTGTGCTTTTACTTGTTGGTGTTCCTTCTAGATTATTACTAACTGAACTTTAAAAATTCTGAACTTTATTTATTTTAAAAAGCAAATTCCTTGACTAAGAGGGTTTATAAACCAGTTAGAGGCAGATGGGCTTCCCAAGTGGCGCTGGTGGTGAAGAATCCGCCTGCCAGTGCAGGAGATGCAAGAGATGTGAGTTCGATCCTTGGGTGGGGAAGATCCCCTGGAGGAGGAAGTGGCAACCCGCTCCATTATTCTGGCCTGGAGAATCTCATGGACAGAGAAGCCTGGTGGGCTACAGTCCATGGGGTTGTAGAGAGTCGGACATAACTGAGCAACTAAGCATAGCACAGAGGGAGCTAGCTCTAAAAATGAGAATAGTATTTCTTTGACAGCGGTGGGAATTATAGTCTATCGCTCAGACAACTGGCTTGCCCTCCAAGGACAAGCACTGTATGGGCTGCAAACAGGAGAACAAGGGATGGAAGAGCTGGGAGGAGCCTTCACCTACCCGCTCCTGAAAATTTTTCATGAATTTACCCTGAACATTAAAAAAAACTAGTTCTTTTTTTTTTTCCTTTTAGTTTTCTCTGTAGAAAAGGGGCTGTGACATTGTAGATTTGGTACATTCCTAAAATGTCCCTCAACATATTGAAGCACAAGCAACCAACACAAATTTTTAAATAAACAGTCCAAAAAATATCTCCCTGAGTTGCATTAAGTGAAGTCTTTCTCTCCCAGACCCATATAGAAGAGCTAATGAGAAGAGTTAAATCCGAGGGTTTTGATGTTTGCTCTCAAGCATCATGGAAACAAAGTGATCAAAGAAAAGGCAGAATAAATAATGAGAAAGTGACTTAAAATTTTTAAATGCGGCAAAAATGTTAGAACCAGAAAATCTGGACTTTTACACATCTGTCAGCTCCACACACACAGACGCACACACATACTCTCTCAGGATTTTAAAAGGAAGCAGTGTTGCTAGAATTTATCAGTGATAATGCCGAGACCTCTGCTGCTCTACCAAAAAATGTGTTTCATTAGGTTTGCTGAGTCTAAGAGTCTGGATTTGGTTAAGACTGCAGTAGGCTCTGAGGAGGAGATAATAATAGTGATGAGAAAATTCTCTTTTAAGACGTTCTCCATGGAGCTGGCAGCATCACAGAGGGGATACACCTGGAGAAAAACAAATGAAGCACACTGTCATTTCTAAAAAGTAAAGTGTCTCCTGGAGAGAGAGAGAAGAAGAGAGACAGAGTTGGGGGAGGCAGAGAGATTGGCTGGTTTCTGACGATGTTTCAGAGTCTCCACGGTGTTTAACAAGACTGGCGGCATTTATTTTCTTTCTAATTTCTTGAGCACTGTGCTGCTTTTACTCCATCAAAGGAGTATAAATTTTAGAAGTCTCATTTCTTTTCTAGAAACCGCAAATTCAAAACCAAAGAAACTGCAACAAGAGAAAGAATCTTTAAAGTCAATCTAGCTTCTGTTAATGTACAAATTTTCACTCACAGTTCTTGTTTTTATTTTGTTTTAATTCTGAATGAATTTAATATTTCACTAGTGGAGAATTTGGGGGCTTTTAAAAATAATTAATCAACTGAATTCTTTTCAGAATAGTTTGTCCTTTATGGCATCCAGGGTTAAAAAGGATGCTTCCAGAAAACTCTACTCAATATTCTACAATAACCTATGTGGGAAAAGAATTTGAAAAAAAAAAACACAACATATATATATATGTATAACTGAATCACTTATCTGTATACCTGAAACTAACACAATATTGTAAATTGACTATGCTGCTGCTGCTGCTCAGTCACTTCAGTTGTGTCCGACTCTGTGCGACCCCATAGACGGAAGCCCACCAGGCTCCCCCGTCCCTGGGATTCTCCAGGCAAGAACACTGGAGTGGGTTGTCATTTCCTTCTCCAATGTGTGAAAATGAAAAGTGAAAGTGAAGTCGCTCAGTCGTGTCCAACCCCTAGAGACCCCATGGACTGCAGCCCACCAGGCTCCTCCATCCATGGGATTTTTCCAGGCAAGAGTACTGGAGTGGCTTGCCATTGCCTTCTCCGGTAAATTGACTATACTCCAATGTAAAATAAAAATTAAATTACAAAAAGAAACAGCTCAAAAAATAAAAATAAAGAGCATGCTTAACCATGAAGCAAACACAAGCATGTTCAAAGTACATCACACTAGCTGCAGGCACTGGCTTTTGGGGGAAATACCTGAAGGCCAAGGTCTGTCCATGAATGAAAAGTCCAGTGTGTGCCAGCCAAGGTAGGCTTATTTCAACCCTGGGGAGCAAAGAGAGGAATGAAGGGGTGGAAAAATTCCCTTAAATATTAAAAATAATCATTAGGCTTTCAGATCTGCTTCATTCATCCATTTACATATTCATTCATTTGTCCTTTTACTTGCTACACTAAGTCATTTGCCCAAGAACATTAATTAAAGTGGGGGCTTCCCTGTTGGCTCAGCAGTAAAGCTTCCACTTGCAATGCAGGAGACACAGAAACATGGGTTTGATCCCTGGCTCAGGCAGATCCCCTGGAGGAGGAAATGGAAACCCCCTCCAGTATGCTTGCCAGGAAAATCCTGTGGATAGAGGAGCCTGGTGGGCTACAGTGCATGGGCTTGCAAAGGGTTGGACACAACTGAGTGAGCACCAGTAGGTAAAGAAAATACAGTTGAATAATGGCAACATTTGCTCTGGGCCAGGCTCTGGGCTAAACAGTAACAGAGAGTTCCCTGATTTAAGTCTCACAAAGACATGAATTATTTTTATATTCCCCATGGAGAGACTGTTGCAAAGAAGGGTTAAAATTTGCCTACACTCATATAACCAAGAAGTGCTTAAGCCAGGATTTGAACCCAGGCTTCACTCCAGAGCCTATGTCTTTAACCACTACCCTATCCTGCCTCGTAGACCTGGGTTTGGGTTTTTGTTCATTCACTTACTAGGTGTGAATTCTCAGGTAAGTTCCTTGTAGTCTTTAAGCTTGAGTCTCTGCACCTGTAAAAACGTGGGCACATAATGAGCACTTGTACTTGGACCTGGTTTCCTGTGCTCATTCTGGTCCCTTTTCGAGGACTGTCGTGCCTCTGCTGCATCTCATTGTTGTGCTTTTCCTTGGTCCCCTAGATCTGGCACCACTCTTTCTACAATGAGCTTCGTGTTGCCCCTGAAGAGCATCCAACCCTGCTCACTGAGGCACCCCTGAACCCCAAGGCCAACCGGGAGAAAATGACCCAGGTAAATATCACTCTAGGACCCAGCACTTTGGCGCTTGGAGGAAGTCCTTGAAGGGGGTTGCACAGATTAGCAGATAAAAGGCCCACAAAACAGTCTGCTCACAGCCTGACAACTTTCCTGGATTCCCAAGGCCACAGGCATCAGACATCCTTACTGCAGGAATGGCCCCTTGGCTCCAAGAGCAATAGGAAATTGTCCAGATTTAACTGAAAAGGCCACATGTTTAGGTTTAAAACTTCTAAGAAGTCATTTCAAAATGCAGGATAATATACAATGGGGAATTTTGGTCTTAGAGTCAGATCCCAGTTTGAAGATTCGATCTGTCACTTATCAGCTGTGTGACTTTAAAATATCCACTTAATTTTCATAGACTCAGTTTCCTTGTCCATATGTTGAGAATAACATTAGTACTATTATTTTTCAAATGATTTGAAGATTAATAAGACAAATGCTAATTGTGTTTCATGGTACCTGGTATGATAAACACTAAACAGGTATTTATTATTATCTTTATTGTGACTTTCTGAAGCTCAGAGATTTTGGAACAGGAGACTATCTATTCCATCATCCAGACAAAGTTTCCAGTTTGGATGAGCTGCTTAATAAATACACCTAGTGTCAACTTCATGCTTGTTATGGTTAAGCACTGGGCTAAGCATTTTCTACAGATTGTCTCTTTAAATCTTAACTTAAAGCATAAGCCATTATTATCCTAATAATATAAATGAAGGCTTCCCTGATGGCTCGGTCAGTAAAGAATCTTGCCTGCAATTCAGGAGACCCAAGTTCTGTTCCTGGGTCAGGAAGATCCCCTGGAGAAGGAAATAGTAACCCACTCCAGTATTCTTGCCTGGAAAATCTCATAGACAAAGGAGCCTAGTGGGCTATATACTCCATGGGGTCACAAGAGTCAGACTTAGCAACTAAACCACCACCAGTATAAATGAAGAATTTGAGACTCAAGTGCATTAGGTGATGGTCCTAAGGTCACACAGCTTAGAAGCTTGGATTTGGCCCACAATCTTTTGACCTCAGAGCATAATAAACATAAATACTGCAGAGCCTTTTTCCTGGAAGAGTTTTGGATGCCTCATCAACACACCAGCAGTTGTTCTCTGCAGGGGAACATCTCTGTGTTTGGAAAGGACTCATGACCCAAGAGATGCTGTTTCTTAAGGGAGCTTTTTTCCCAGTGAGTGGTAAAAACGAATAGCTAGGAATTATGGCCGTCTAGCAAACTATGTTAGATGTTCACTCTGGTTAATAGACCAGAGAGGGTTTTGTAGATCGAGATATGGAGGCCTATGGGCATCTCCGTGGGCACACATTTCTAACACGTGACCTGGAGGGGCTCTGGTACTAACTGTGTCCCTGGACGGCATGAACTGTCACATCAACATTCATACTTGGTTCTCTGTTACCAGCAGGCAGTTCTTTTCTTCCAGCAATCAGGACTCCTTCACCACAGCTAGAATGGCCTCAGACTCTAGGGCTGACATTGACCCAGCAACTACAGAAAAAAGTTGAAGAGATTACGTGGAATCTCAGACAGATCACAGAATGAGGTTCATCTCAACCAGTCTGAGCTTCAGTGGTTTAGGCTCCGTGCTTTCACTGTTCAGGTCCTGGGTTTGATCCCTGGTTGGGAAACAAAGATCCCGCAGGCCGCCCACATCAGTCAGTTGTTAATTTGGTGAATTCTCCAGGTCACGTTCAAGTCAGGGCCAGGACCAGAAACTAGACCTTCCTTATACCTGGCTGGTCGTGTGTGCACACTGTCCCTTCCACCCCCCATGACACCGGGTCACCGGTATGGTGGTCTCCCCATTACACCTTCCTTTCTCTTTGACCAGTAACCAAGGCTTCTCTGACCCTCCTTTATGTTAGTTTCCTCTACCCAGAACCAGGTGGGCCCATCTGCAGTCATCAACAAGATGCTCTCTTGTGCTTTCTTGGTGATACTGGCAGCATCATTAACTCATCTCTTTGGTTGCTTTGCAGATTATGTTTGAGACTTTCAATGTCCCAGCCATGTATGTGGCTATTCAGGCGGTGCTGTCCCTCTATGCCTCTGGACGTACAACTGGTAGGTGACTGGGCAGGGTGAAAGTCCTGGTTGAGTACACCATCAGTTACAGGATTGAATGGTTTATAAACGTGTGTTGTGATGGACTGGGGGTTATTTAGAATTGACAGAGTTAATTCCTGCCCCTTGAGGGCTTCTTCTCACCTTTAAAAATAAGTCCTTTAACTTGTATTTCCAGGAGGACTTCTATTATTTCCCTCTTCCTGTTCTCTTTCTTCTTCTTTCCTTTACCTAGCCCTGCCTCAACTTTCTTTTCCTATCAAATGCCTTCCTTCCTTTCAAATAAAAGGCTTAGAAATTCCCCTTCTACTAGACCAGTAAGTGATCATACACCAGCTCCCCCGGTGACTTTTATCGTGCACAACTGTCCCCCAGGCATTGTGCTGGACTCTGGAGATGGTGTCACCCACAACGTGCCCATCTATGAGGGCTACGCCCTGCCCCACGCCATCATGCGTCTGGACCTGGCTGGCCGAGATCTCACCGACTACCTCATGAAGATCCTGACCGAGCGAGGCTATTCCTTTGTGACCACTGGTGAGGCCTGAGGGACATAAAGGGAGGGGTCATCAGGGCGGGGTGTTCTCCCCTGACTGGTGACTATGGAGGAAACAATGGGAGGGAGCCTTGCAGATAGCAAGACCTGACTCTAATGCCCAGGGCAAAGCTCTGAGTATTTTGCTATGTGTAATCGCAAAACGATTATACCATTCCTTGAGAATAGTTTTAACCTTCAGGTATTATGAACTAGTCAGAGTTGCATTATTTGAACATTTTCTAATCCCTTCCATTCACACATGAAGACTGAAAATAGGGGTGAAATTGGGAGATTGAGATCGACATATGTACATTCCTGATACTATGTGGAAAGTAGATAACTAATGAGAACCTACTGTATAGCACAGGGAACACAACTTGACACTCCACCATGACCTGAATAGGAAGGAAATCCAAAGAAAAAGAGGGCATTATATATGTACGTATAGCTGTATCACTTTGCTGTGCGGTAGAAGCTAACACAACATTGTAAAGCAACCAAACTCCAAAAAAGTTAATTTAAAAAGAGCCTGAAAATTGTATGGCATGGTGTTTGGCGGTCTTTGGAAACATCTTGACAGGGCTAGGGTCCCAGTTCTGCCACTCACTAGCTGTGTGACCTTGGACAAGACGCCCAAGTCCACTAAGCCACAGGCTATCTGTAAAGTGGGAGTAATCATTTACTCTTTCTCACAAGGATGTTGGGAGTAGTAAATGAGATCATGCACGTGGAATTCCTGGTCCTGAGGAAGCATGAGATACTTGTTAGTGATTGTAATATCAACCCAGCAGGCAACGGCATGTTTGTCTTCCGACTAAACTGGTACCCTTGGTCTCTCTCTCTGAGAGGCAGAGGCAGACAGTCCTAGAGACATCAGGATGACCTCAGTGCCCTTGACCCTGGCTGCCTGCCCTTCCCTTGCCAATTTGCTCTTGTCCAAATGTTCAGGTTTTTGGACATACCCAAGACTTATCCTAGACTCCAAACTTGAGCCCTGACAATTTAAAAATCTCCTTCTGGGATAGAGAGTTGAATGAATTCTGTCCCTTCTCTGCCCTCTCTGAGGAATTCCAAGATGCCTCCTAAAAGTTCCCAGGGGCCTGGATAAAATCAATAGTTTAGAACTTCAGAGGACAGGAGTCGGAAAGGGGTCTGCCCACCCACCACTGGGACCTTCTTTACCAGGCCTGGTCCTGAGCCTCTTTCTGGAAGGTGATGAGTTTTCCAAGGACTTGAGCTGGAACCCACCTGGGTCAGACACCATGGGTCTTCAGAGCTTTTTAAAACTGTAGGTGTTTTTAAGGGACTGTTTAGGCATGAATCTTCCTGGTCAACTGAAAATCCAATATAACAAACTGTTATAGAGCACATATAACAGAGAGTCATTAATTAATCATGCAAAAGAGTTAATGTCCAAAAGGATTCCTGCTGTTTGTCGCTAGCCAGCTCATTTTCATCCTATCATGCATCCGGACATTGTCTACTTAGAAGTTTCTCTGTGTGAAGCACTTTGCTGGGAACAGAAGTGGTTTCCTAATGGACCTATAATTTACTTGTCCTCATGGATTTGGGGTTGCAGAATAGAATATGTGCTTTCAGGAAGAAACCTGTATTGTAAGACAGTACTGTAGGGCAGGCGGATTTTTACCAACTGTGCAAATCTCCAGCTTGGCCACCATGTTTGTATCTCATTGACAGCTGAGCGTGAGATTGTCCGGGACATCAAGGAGAAATTGTGCTACGTAGCCCTGGACTTTGAGAATGAGATGGCCACTGCCGCATCCTCCTCCTCCCTCGAGAAGAGCTATGAGCTGCCTGATGGGCAGGTGATCACCATTGGGAATGAGCGTTTCCGCTGCCCGGAGACCCTGTTCCAGCCCTCGTTCATAGGTAGGCAGCACACCCAGGGAGAGCACCCTCCTCTCCTTCCACCAGCCGGTCTCAGCCCCCAGCACCCTTCTGCGTGTGGCAACATGTGACAGGGGCCAAAAAACCAAGGGCACCTCTGAACCAGGGCAAGGGAAAAAATGTCATGTTTTTTAAGTGAGAAGACATAAAGAAGCCATGAAAGGAGTTTTCTTTTTAAGAAAACATCGTCTAGGTTGTAGTCCGGCTGAAGCATTCTTGGTGTACGGTTTATGGTGAAAGAATCAGATACTGTCCATGCTTAGGAGACAGCAGAGCCACCAGAAGGATGGGTCGAATGCTGAGTCTGGAAATAACAGGGGAAAAGAAAACTGGAAATGTCCGTTCCTACATTAGCATTGACCTTGGGAGACAGGTTAGCATAGTTGTTTATAGAGAGGTGAGCCTGGGTGTGAATCTTAGTTCTCCTTTCATAATTTTGCCTCCTGGAGCCTCATCTGTAAAATGTCTTCATTAGTAAAAAGTGTCTTCATCTTTAAAATGAGATGTGTGTGGGGGCGGGGGCACTAAGGGTTTATTAGGTGTTCAGTTCAATTCAGTTCAGTTGTTCAGTCATGTCTGACTCCTCGCAACCCCATGGACCGCAGCACGCCAGGCCTCCCTGTCCATCACCAACTCTCGGAGTTTACCCAAACTCATATTGGCAGTAATCAATTACTAAGCATGATTAGTATTACATCATAAAACTGTAAAAGATGAAGAGCCGTCTGGAGGTTCTTTTCAAAAGACCCATGTCAGAAATTAACAAGAAATTCAGACAAAAAAAATATTATCAAGGTTGAAGAAAAACGAGTCTTTGTCCAAATAAAATGAAACATATTTCAAATGTTCCAGCACCATTTAGCTTTGAGGGGTGAGAACAAGACAGCAGTCAAGGAGAGATTTAGGAGTTCTGAGTGACAGCTGTGGCATTAGCTCAGCCTGGGACCTTCTCAAGGCTTTGGGAATTTGAAGGCTTTGCTTTTTATTTGAATCACTTATAGTAGTGAGCCTGTTAAGACTTAGGACTGTGATAGTGTAGCCTCTCACCCTTCCAGAGGTGCCAAAGCAGGGCTTCCTCCCTAGACCTAGGAGGACCTGAGCCATTTCAAGGGTCTTTCAGTCCTGAGATGGTGGCTCCTAGAGCATTGTGCCTGCCAAGCTGTGGTCCAGTGTAAGATCATCCAGTTGCTCATATCGTCTTCCATGTCAGCCTGGGTTTTCTTTATCACCCAAGGACCACAACCTGTTTCTCTTTGCCAGGGATGGAGTCTGCTGGCATCCATGAGACCACGTACAACAGCATCATGAAGTGTGATATTGATATCCGGAAGGATCTCTATGCTAACAACGTCCTCTCCGGGGGTACCACCATGTACCCCGGCATTGCTGACCGCATGCAGAAAGAGATCACGGCCCTGGCCCCCAGCACCATGAAGATCAAGGTAAAGTTCTGTGACAGACCCATATATGCTGCTGGAAACACCAAGCTTATAACCAAAAGTACAGGATTCTTCAGAGGCTACATCTTGGTTGTGTACACTTATTGGTCTTAGAGCTAGGCAGTGGGTAAAAGCCCTCAAGTATCATACTTTTAAGGGTCTAAGTCAGTTCCATTCATAGAGGATTTGAATGATTTTGTACAAAGTTTAATCAATACTTATCCATGTCAGTCAGCTACTTTCAGCGGATGTAGGAAAAGGTCAGTAGAGCCACTCATGTGCCCATATCTCATTGAAATACACAATACGTTGTTTTCCTCATCATGAAAGTAGTGCATCTCATGTATAGAACATTATAAACTTTACATATGAGCCAGACCTTTCTAAACAGGTATAAATCCTGTAGATTCAGTAGTATACTCTTCTTTCAGTACTAAATGTGATTCCATCCCAGCAGCCAGGAACTGGAACACTATCTTCATCTCTCTTTCTGATGCACCTTTTGAAACAAGTGCTCCAAAGTGCAGCATGACCCCAGGATGGCCAAACTCACTCCCTGAGCCAGCAGGACCCCTACACTGTGTGTGTTTTGAGTCAGTCGGAGGAACTCAGATTAAAAGGCTATCATTCTTTGGAGGCAAGCTAACATGTGGCTGGTGACTTCGCAAAGGCTACTGTTACTCTGAAATCAGGAGGTCAGGCTTGGACCCTCTGATCCATGTCCCAGGGAATGGGAGAAAGGGCACTCAGGGTGCAGTTCACACACACGAGAGGTATTCAGACAAATTCTCTGTTATTTGCACTCCCGTCTCTTTTTTTATGGAAAGAATCTGCAGCTAACATGACAGAGTGTGCTAGACTGAAGCACAGTCTTTCTCCACATTACAGGCAAAGGACTGCGGGGTGAGAGGAGAGAGGCTGTTTTCTGAGGATTTGTGTTTCTCGGGTGATAGACACTCAGCCAGAGTTGGGTAGTTTCTAGTTCTCCAATCTTGGAGTCTTGAACAGAAATGAGTGTAGAATTTTGAGCTCCAGTGTGGTGAGAGCAAACCATTGAAAACCTGGGACAGTAAGATGATGACATTATGGGAAATTGAAACTGAATGGGGTTGGGGGTGGTCTGTAGGGATTCTGTACTGTCTGAAATCTAAAAGTATCTAAAGCTGAAAGGTTATTTCTAAAGCAAAGCAGAAAGAAAAAACGCCTGGGAGAGGCCCTGGTTTGCATGCTGGGTCTGACCTGTGCCAGTCGGTGTGACCAAGGTCAATTACTTAAACCTCGCTGAGTCTCTGTTTCCTCATTTAGAATATGGGGCAGATTCAGCACTTACTCTTCAAAGTGGTTATGAAGATTAAATGAGATAGTACATGTAAAATGCTGGGCAAAGTGCTTGGCAGATAGTAAATGCTCAGTAAATATCAGCTACTTGTATTAAAAATAAATGTTCAACCAGAGCTCAAGAAATAAAGAGAAATTAAACCCTTTCACCACAGTTTCAGAAATATCTTATCTATTGGCCAAGTGTCAATATTTATTTCTACCTAAGCATCCAAGTCTGATGTGGAATTTAGACTTACTCAACTCTAACTATTTTTAGAGCCAGAGAGCAGCAGTCAAGGTAGACATACGCTTGTTCTGAATCACTGCTCTCTGGGCCTAAACCATTCATTGATTTAAGAAACATCAGCATGTCCTTGCGTGCCAGGCTGGTTCATTCAGGTAGGGCCAGCCAGTGCAAGCTTAGCCGAGACCTATCCCAGGGGAATCTTCATCCCAGCAATGGACCCCTCAGTGTTAGACAGTGCATCTTGGTAGACTTAATCAGGTCTTACAGTAAGTTCTTGTATGGTCAGAAATTCTGACACAGTTAAACGTTCCCCTTGAAGTTGCTGGTGTTTGTGTCCAGAGTGTGTGTGTTGTGCTGAGCTCTGAAGAACAGCTGACAGGAGTCAGGGACGATGTCAGGGCTAAAGTGGAGGTTGTGTAGAATTGGGGGCCAACTTTCTGTTTGCCTGATAGTAGACTGAATGAAGCTGAAGTGTCATAGAAGTTTTGGAGTAGATTGTTGAACAGCAGTCACCAACTTTTTTGGCATTAGGGACCGGTTTCATGGAAGACAACTTTTTCCATGGACTGGGGGTTAGGGGGTGCTTTGGGGATGATTCAAGTGCATATCATTTATTGTGCACTTTATTTCTGCTGTTGTTACAGCAGCTTCACCTCAGATCATCAGGCATTAGATCCCGAGGGTTAGTGAACCCTGGTATAAAAGGAAGCCGGGAAACCAAAGGTGCTCATTGAAGAACCTCTAAATCCACAACTATTCACACACCATGGGTTAGGGTTCAATTTCAGCATCTAACAGCCAAGATTGTCCCCAGGGCCCGTGAAACTTCAGCTGGGGCCACAAATCCTGACCATGCTGGAATCCCCAGTTCCCCTCCTAGTGCGTTAATGGCCCTCTCTCATCCTGACCCACAGATCATCGCCCCTCCGGAGCGCAAATACTCTGTCTGGATTGGTGGCTCCATCCTGGCCTCTCTGTCTACCTTCCAGCAGATGTGGATCAGCAAACAGGAGTACGACGAGGCCGGGCCATCCATCGTCCACCGCAAATGTTTCTAAGACACTGTCCTGCTCTCTGTCTGTCTCTAGTACACACTGTGAATGTTCTGTGGAATAATGCCTTCAATCCTTTTCCAAATCATTCCTAGCCCAAGCTCTGACTCGTTACCTGTGTGTTTTTTAATAAATCTGAGATATGTTACCTGTAATCTGTAGCCTTGGCTGCGGATCAGCATCAGGCTGATTACGTTGTTTTTGTTAGATTGACCTCACCTGTTATTGAGTGGCTCCCTATAGTGGTGCATCTGGGACATGACAACCAGGATGTGTAAGTTTCCCAGGAAAGGCTACAATTACATTAAGGGGAGAAGTGCCAACTAATGCTGTACCGGGAAAAATTTGAAGATACACAGGAGATAAACATAAACATGGATTAAAGTGTATCAATAAGATAGTGCATACTGACTTCACAACCTGATGAGTCATTATATAACTTTGCTCTCTATAACCACCTGACTGATAGCCTGTGTACACATACATACATATATTATACATATATATGACTTTTTATATATGAAATATTAAACTTGGATATATATATTTTAAAAAGTGTGACTTTTAAGTTTACCAGGGGAAATACAGAGTTTTAAAAAACAGAAACACCGCTAAAATCTCACTACACATCTAAAGCATCTGTTTCCCTTCTCCTGATCAATACCTGTCTCTGAAAATAATACTACAGATACCTTCAGGCCAGAAGGGATGGAAAAAATAACCATACTTTCCAAGCACTACCGGTGCCAATCATCACACTAAGGGGTTTACATGTATCTCTATTTATTTGTTCTTCAGAACTCTTTTCAGTTCAGTTCAGTCGCTCAGTCGTGACCAACTCTTTGCGACCCCATGAATCACAGCACGCCAGGCCTCCCTGTCCATCACCAACTCCCGGAGTTCACTCAAACTCATGTCCATCGAGTCGGTGATGCCATTCAGCCATCTCATTCTCTGTCGTCCCCTTCTCCTTCCGTCCCCAATCCTTCCCAGCATCAGAGTCTTTTCCAGTGAGTCAACTCTTCACATGAGGTGGCCATGCCCATTTTATTTTATTTTGACATTAATTTTTTATTGAAGTATATTTGATTTACAATGTGTTAGTTTCAGATGTACATCAAAGTGATTCTGTTATGCACACAAATGTATCTATTCTTTTTCAGATTCTTTTCCCTTATAGGTTATTACAAAATATTGAGTCTAGTTCCCTGTGCTATACAGCGGGTCCTTGTTAGTTATCTAACACACAGAGTGTGTGTGTGCTAATCCTAAACATTTTATAGAGAGAAAAGCAGCAGTTGTTCTCTTAATATCAAATTATATAGGAGAGCTGCCAACTTCTCTTTTACTCATCTGGCCTAAGAGGTACAAAGATGTATAAAAGTATTTTCCCTGCCCTTCAGCATTTTTTTCTCAAAGCGCTTTTCTTCCCAGGCTGCTTAACATCCTCGAAGCTCACCAGTACAGTGCCACTTGTCCTCCTGGGGACAGCTGCCACTCATTGTCTTTGGGAATGAGGGAGTGGGTTTCCATCCATGGCAGCATCTCACTACAGAGAACTCAGAGCCAAAGACTGAATGCCTTTTTGATCCAGAAAATCCCCTGGTCTTCTCTGCACTATAGCTTGACCTAATTAAATCAACATTACGAATAATAAGAGCTGGCATGTACTGGGTCCCTGGCATGACCAGATCCTGCCAAGCCCTTTATATTAAGATCTCATTTTTATCCTGCAACAGATCTATGGAGTAGATAGTCTCACTGCCTTCTTACGGATGGAACAATCCAATGTCATAGTACTGGCAGAGACGGGACTTGGCTTTGGTTCCAAATCTATACTCTTAGTATTTAAGCCAGCATTTCTCAAAGAACACTTCACACAGGTCAACCTCATCAGAGGCTCATCTTTTAAAAGGTAATTAATTATGTATTTATTTTTGGCTGTCCTGGGTCTTCGCTGCTGCATGGGCTTTTCTCTAGTTGAAGCAAGCAGGCTTCTCACTGAAGTGGCTTCTCTTGTGCCAATCCTAACTCTGAAATTGGCAGACAGATTCTTTACCACTGAGCCACCAGGGAATCCCCCGGGGGCTCATTCTAAATGGGCCTATCTCTGGAAACCCAAAGCCTGCAAAACAAGGACGTCTGGAGCTGTGGTTGGGAACTTGAGCTTCAGTCAGATTTCTCTGGTGATTCTTTCGCACATCAGAACTTGAGAACCACTGTAAAATGCCAGGATTGAAATATTCCCGTTGTAAATTTATGCTTACCAGGCAAGGCACTTCATACCCACTAAACTGAAACTTACAGATCACAGTCATAAATGAGGCAAAAATCACCAACCATTTCATAGTCCCCACAGGGTTCAGGTAACGTGAACAAGTTGACTGTGCTGTTGTACTTCACATTTACCACTTGAGGGCGCGAGCTCTCTGGTAATGGGAAGGGCGTCTAAAACGAAGTATCTAGAAACTGGCGTGGCCAGAGGTGAAAATCAGGAAAACCAGAATCACCCGCTGAATGTGCATTAGGGAAATGTTCTTTCTATATGAGCACCCAGAGGGAGTGCCTAAGCACCTTCTTCCAGTCATAGATCAGTAATTCTTCCCTTTGATTCTGCAGATGCTAATGATGTGAAGGGTTGGACAGGTGAGAGTCTCTTGTTGAGCCTCACATGAATCTCCAGAAGAGGGAAACCTAGTAACAGACAGGCTCGGTTGCTTCCTGAGTGCTCTTCTCTCCCCAAACTCTAACACTCCTTCTGTGACAACAAACTTTCCCACAACAGTAGCCCTTGAAGATGACCTGAATTTTTAATAACATTTATTCATATCATGCAAGCTTTGCTGTGAGCATATAAGCAAGAGAAAACATTATTTTTGAAAAACAAATAATTCTGTTATCTCTGAAGCATCATTTGTGTAGTCAGGCTGAGCTTGAGTATTTTTTAGCAGGATTTCAAACAAAGAACATTCTGGAAGAGAATTTGTGATTACTGCAATGGAGGGAGCTGTCTGGGCTAACACACTCTCTATCTGCAACTAAGCTTATTAAAAAAGATAGGACAAAAAAGGAGAGAGAGAAAAGGGGATGGGAAAGCTGGGGAGATGGTTCTTCTGCATCAGAATATGAAAACCAGATGGTTATTTCATTCCTAGGAGAGCCAAGTCTATTCAGGTAGTGTTTGAAGGGCACATGCTAGAGATACAAAGAGCAAGTTTCTGCCTGGATGGAACTTACAATTTATGGAGAAAATGAACATGAAATAAGTAGCGAAGGTGCATTGTGAGGATTACAAAAGTGAAAACATCAGGTATGAGCTCTTAAGACTTCAGGAAGGCTTCCTGAGGCTTTTATAACTTCAGGAGGCAGGGCTTCAGCAGAGGCTTAAACAGGAAGAGTTAACCAGAATAAATGGAGGGAGGATGAGAGGGTTGAGGCTGGACAAGAGAAAGTAGAGTGTACAGGGAATGTTCCAGGCACAGGCAAGATATGGGAGAGGATGCTGCCTATGTAGAGAAGAGAAGGCAAAGAACTGAACCTACATACAGACTCTAGAAGTACATGCTGTGTGATTAGTCCCTCAGTTGTGTCCGACTCTTTGCCACCCCGTGCACTGTAGCCCGCCAGGCTCCTCTGTCCATGGGATTCTCCAGGCAAGAACACTGGGGTGGGCTGCCATTCCCTTCTCCTGGTATCTTCTAGACACAGGGATCCGACCTGCGTCACCTGTACTGGCAGGTGGATTCTTTTCTTTAGATGAGACTCTGCAATAAAGTTTTTACAATAAACAATTCAAGAAAACTTTAACTTTGCCTTAATTTTGTTCTATTTTAATACATCCACCTGATGGTTATAATCAAAGGACCTAGAGCACAAATAATATCTTCAGTTCAGTTCAGTTCAGTCGCTCAGTCCTGTCCGACTCTCCGCGACCCCATGAATCACAGCACGCCAGGCCTCCCTGTCCATCACCAACTCCCGGAGTGCACTCAAACTCATGTCCACAGAGTCGGTGATGCCATCCAGCCACCTCATTCTCTGTCATCCCCATCTCCTCCTGCCCCCAATCCTTCCCAGCATCAGAGTCTTTTCCAGTGAGTCAACTCGTCGCATGAGGTGGCCAAAGTATTGGAGTTTCAGCTTTAGCATCAGTCCTTCCAATGAACACCCAGGATCGATCTCCTTCAGAATGGACTGGTTGGACCTCCTTGCAGTACAAGGGACTCTCAAGAGTCTTCTCCAGCACCACAGTTCAAAAGCATCAATTCTTCAGTGATCAGCCTTCTTCACAGTCCAAGTCTCACATCCATATAGGACCACGGGAAAAACCATAGCCTTGACTAGACTGACCTTGATTGGCAAAGTAATGTCTCTGCTTTTTAATATGCTATCTAGGTTGATCATAACTTCCCTTCCAAGGAGTAAGCATCTTTTAATTTCATGGCTGTAATCAGCATCTGCAGTGACTTTGGAGCCCAAAAAAATAAAGTCTATCACTGCTTCCACTGTTTCCCCATCTATTTCCCATGAAGTGATGGGACCAGATGCCATGATCTTTGTTTTCTGAATGTTGAGCTTCAAGCCAACCTTTTCACTCTCCTCTTTTACTTTCATCAAGAGGCTTTTGAGTTCCTCTTCACTTTCTGCCATAAGGGTGGTGTCATCTGCATATCTGAGGTTATTGATATTTCTCCCAGCAATCTTGATTCTAGCTTGTGCTTCTTCCAGCCCAACATTCCTCATGATGTACTCTGCATATAAGTTAAATAAGAAGGGTGACAATATACAACCTTGACGTACTCCTTTTCCTATTTGGAACCAGTCTGTTGTTCCATGTCCAGTTCTGACTGTTGCTTCCTGACCTGCATACAGGTTTCTCAAGAGGCAGGGCAGGTGGTCTGGTATTCCCATCTCTTGAAGAATGTTCCACAGTTTATTGTGATCCACACAGTCAAAAGCTTTGGCATAGTCAATGAAGCAGAAATATATCTTTTTCTGGAACTCTCTTGCTTTCTCCATGATCCAGCAGATGTTGGCAATTTGATCTCTGGTTCCTCTGTCTTTTCTAAAACCTGCTTGAATGTCTGGAAGTTCACGGTTCACATATTGCTGAAGCCTGGCTTGGAGAATTTTGAGCATGACTTTACTAGCGTGTGAGATGAGTGCAATTGTGCGGTAATATCTTAGTGGATCCCAAAATCTAGTGCTGTGTCTTTTAACAATTAATCCCTGACATGAAAGTGGAGGCCACTTGCTCCTTGGAAGAATGTGCTTATAGGCTCCTCTGTCTGAGAATTCTCCAGGCAAGAATGCTGGAGTGGGTTGCCATGCCCTTCTCTAGGGGATCTTTCCAACCCAGGGATTGAACTGCAGGTGGATTCTTTACTGTCTGAGTTACCAGGGAGTACAATTTTCCAAAGTAAAGTTCATAACATTTTCTCTATGACATGTCTGTCGTGAAATTAGACACTGATTACAAGCAAGTAAGGCAATGTTGAAGGGAGAGCTTTGGTATCTCTGATTTATTTCCCATTCCTGAGCATTTCCTCTTACAGGATAATTCAAGTCTTCATTTCATTTTCAGAAATGTATCTGGGAAATGAACACACTAATACCATCACCTCACTCTAATTTGTTCCTTATGACTTTAGCTATTCCAGGCTGCTCTTCTTATGGGAACTTCATGCCCCTTAATGACAGAGGGAATGGAAATGATTCCCACTTATCTGGCTGTTCTTGTAACATGTTGTCTTCAAGGAAAACAGATGTTGAAGCAAGCTCCTCTGTAGGGTAGTTAAAGACATTTTTCAGTGGCCTATCGCTCAGGGGTCCTTAGGTTTTCCATCATTGGAGAAAAAGCATCGTTTTTCAGTCACTCAGTCGTATCTGACTCTTTGTGAACCCATGGGCTGCAGTACACCAGGCTTCCCTGTCCTTCAATATCTCCCAGAGTTTGCTCAAGCTCATGTCCACTAAGTCAATGAGTCACACTATAAAAAAGCATTGCAGTCACACCAAAAGATGCCCTTTTCATATTTCATATTCTTAGGTTGTGTCTTCTATTCCTTCCGCTCTACATGCAGTTTTGAACCTTATTTTTTGGTCCTTTCGTTGAATCACTTCTCTCCACCCACCTCAACTTTGCATCTGCTACAAGAAAACACCTTAAGAAATGGCCTAAAATCATTTCCTTCAAACTTCCTTGATGAAGTGGCTTCACCTGCTCAGACCAAAATATATTAAGCAGGTGAATCATATCCTCCAACTTACAACCAGCCCTCATTCTTAAAAACAGAAGAAGTTATGATTTCAGATGGATGCTCTGATGTAATCTTCTCCCTTGTGAATGTATGTGAAAGTGAAAGTGTTAGTCACTCAGTTGTGTCCGACTCTTTATGACCCCCTGGACTGTAGCCCACCAGGCTCCTCCGTCCGTGGAATTCTCCAGTCGAGAACACTGGAGTGGATTGCCATTTCTTTCTCCAGGGGATCTTCCCGACCCAGGGATTGAACCCAGGTCTCTCGCATTGCAGGCAGACTCTTTACCAACTGAGCCACCAGGGAAGCCTGCAAATGTATAAACCAATGCATTTGATGAAGAGCAAAAGTAGTATTTTAGAGCGCTATTACTGTGACTCTGGTTGGTTGGTGCGCTTCTGTATTTCTAATCCTATGTAGCCCAGGATTGACTGTCCTTGATAAAATAAAAATCTGCTTCTGAACATAGTTCTAGTGAACTTGGTAAAGGTTTGGGATTAGTTACCCACAACAATAAAAGTGTGATAAGAGTGGATTCCAGAAGATTCAGATGCCTTCATCATCACTTTTGCTTTTATTATTGACTTTGAAAGAATTAATAGTGTATTGTTCTGTCAAAACTACAGTGAGATACCACATCACACCTACTAGGATGGCTATAATAATAAAAAATTAGGTGTTGGCAAGGTGAAGAAATTGGAATCCTTGAACATTGTTGGTGGGAATGTAAAATGTTTTAGCTGCTATGGAAAAGGCAAGCATAGAATTATGTGACCCTGCAATTCTACCACTAAATATGTACCCAAAAGAATTGAAAACATACACTGAAACAAATACATACACATGCAGGCTCATAGCAGCCCCTGATACCCACAACAGCCAAAAGTTAGAAACAACCAAGTCCACTGATGGATGAAAGAAAAAGAAAGAAAAGGAATGCACTGATGTATGTTACAACATGAATGGACCTTTAAAAGTTTACACTAAGGGAAAGTTACACATAGAGCCAGACATCTTGGAATGTGAAGTCAAGTGGGCCTTAGGAAGCACCACTACAAACAAAGCTAGTGGAGGTGATGGAATCCCAGTTGAGCTATTTGAAATCTTGAAAGATGATGCTGTGAAAGTGCTGCACTCAATATGCCAGCAAATTTGGGAAACTCAGCAGTGGCCACAGGACTGGAAAAGGTCAGTTTTCATTACAATCCCAAAGAAAAGCAATGCCAAAGAATGCTCAAACTACCGCACAATTGCACTCATCTCACACGCTAGTAGAGTCGTGCTCAAAATTCTCCAAGCCAGGCTTCAGCAATACGTGAACCGTGAACTTCCAGATGTTCAAGTTGGTTTTAGAAAAGGCAGAGGAACCAGAGATCAAATTGCCAACATCTGCTGGATCATGGAGAAAGCAAGAGAGTTCCAGAAAAACGTCTATTTCTGCTTCATTGACTATGCCAAAGCCTTTGACTGTGTGGATCACAATAAACTGTGGAAAATTCTGAAAGAGATGGGAATACCAGACCACCTGCCCTGCCTCTTGAGAAACCTGTATGCAGGTCAGGAAGCAACAGTTAGAACTGGACATGGAACAACAGACTGGTTCTAAATAGGAAAAGGAGTACATCAAGGTTGTATATTGTCACCCTTCTTATTTAACTTATATGCAGAGTACATCATGAGAAACGCTGGGCTGGAAGAAGCACAAGCTGGAATCAAGATTGCTGGGAGAAATATCAATAACCTCAGATATGCAGATGACACCACCCTTATGGCAGAAAGTGAAGAGGAACTCAAAAGCCTCTTGATGAAAGTGAAAGAGGAGAGTGAAAAGGTTGGCTTGAAGCGCAACATTCAGAAAACTAAGATCATGGCATCTGGTCCCATCACTTCATGGGAAATAGATGGGAAAACAGTGGAAGCAGTGTCAGACTTTATTTTTGGGGGCTCCAAAATCACTGCAGATAGTGATTTCAGCCATGAAATTAAAAGATGCTTACTCCTTGGAAGAAAAGTTATGACCAACCTAGATAGTATATTAAAAAGCAGAGACATTACTTTACCAACCAAGGTCCGTCTAGTCAAGGCTATGGTTTTTCCAGTGGTCATGTATGGATGTGAGAGTTGGACTGTGAAGAAAGCCGATCAATGAAGAATTGATGCTTTTGAACTGTGGTGTTGGAAAATACTCTTGAGAGTCCCTTGTACTGCAAGGAGATCCAACCAGTCCATTCTAAAGGAGATCAATCCTGGGTGTTAATTGGAAGGACTGATGCTAAAGCTGAAACTGCAATACTTTGGCCACCTCATGCGACGAGTTGACTCACTGGAAAAGACTCTGATGTTGGAAGGGATTGGGGGCAGGAGGAGACGGGGACGACAGAGAATGAGATGGCTGGATGGCATCACCGACTCGATGGACATGAGTTTGAGTGAACTCCGGGAGTTGGTGATGGACAGGGAGGCCTGGCGTGCTGTGATTCATGGGGTCACAAAGAGTTGGACACAAATGAGCTACTGAACTGAGGAGGAAACATAATGAAGCTTATCTTTTGCACAACCTATAAATGCATTTTTTTCTTGAAAAACTAGAGAGAAATTTTAAATATCCTCTTCAGATTCAAGAATGCAGATTCATTACTCAATACATTGATACATGTGAAACACACCCATTCAATGACTAATTTGAGTGAACTAGTTTTCATATCAACTCTTGTTAACTTGATGCAAATGAACAGCTAATCCTCCTTGATAGAATTGAGACAAGACAAAACTAAACTAGTTCTCTCCATTTGGTTTTAGAATGTCTTTTGCTTTAGATAATGCCCAAGACATTCACTTCAAACAGATTAAGAAAAGTTGGTCTCCAGTATTCTAATTCTACCCTCTCTCCCCCAGGATCCTTCTCTATTTTCTTGGTTTTGCTCTCTCTCATCCTCTGCATTTCCCCAACCCAACTAAACTACTGTTTTTGTCAGCTGCCCCCCTAAAAAATACATACTTTTCTGGTGAAGAGCCAAGATACTGAAAAAGGAAACAAGTTTCTTAAAAACATAAACAAAAAAAAACAACCAGAAGAGTTCTTTGGTTGTCTTATCATATCTTAAAGCAACAACCACATGGTTGTCTTCACAAGAAGTAACAAGCTAAAGCCTTCCAAGAATGAGCAGTTAAAAGTTTACCTTTCTTCTTTTATCTTTGCCAAAGACAACCTTTCTCAAACAACCTTTTCACAGAAGACATTTGCTTGCTAGGAAATTCTGCAAGACATGCTGGAAGAGAAACATCTGCTTTCCACATGGACAACTGTAATTCCTTTTGCAATGGAAATTTCCATTTAAATCCAAACATTGTAACAAGGCAGTTGCCAGCATGACCAAGTGGCTGCAGCAGGGGATGAACTGGGGAGAAAAATACTGAGCCAATTCTAGGATGTGGCCATAACTGACATTTTATATCAAATATAATGCCATTTCCCCCACAACCAAATTCTACTAAAAAGAAACCAGAAATAACTTCAGTAGCTGAGAATAATCCGTAGGCATCTTGCTTTTCTCCTCTATAACTGAAAAGGTCTGTGGAAAAGGGGATGATTTTTGTATGACCACAAAGAAAGTCATTTCTATTGCCTGAGGCGGGGAAAAAGAAAAACAACAACTTCAGTAAATATTTCTGGAGTACTGTGCTGATTTGCTAGGGTGGCCATAACAAAATAGCAGGACTGGGTGACTTGATTTAAGCAACAGAAATTTATTTTCTCACATTTCCGGAGGCTGGATGTTAGACATCAAGTTGTTGGCGGATTTGGTTTCTTCTGAGGCCTCTCTCCCTGCAGATGGCCATCTTCTCCTTGTCTTCACAGGGTCTTCCCTCTCTGTGTCCTGAACTCTTCTTTTATAAGGACCCAGCCACACTGGATGAGGGCTGTGTGCTGTGCTTAGTCACTCAGTTGTGTCTGACTCTTTGCGACCCCATGGACTGTAACCTGCCAGGCTCCTCTGTCCATGGGGATTCTCCAGGCAAGAATACTGCCATGCCCTTCCCCAGGGGATCTTCCCACCCCAGGGATCAAATCCAGGTCTCCCGCTTTGCAGGTGTTTTGTTTTTTTTTTTTAGCCCGGCTGAGCCACCAGAGAAGCCCCCTCTAGTGGCCACATTTTAACTTAATTATGGGCTTCTCTGGTGGTTCAGAGGGTAAAGAATCTGCCTGCAAAGGAGACCCAGGTTTGATCCCTGGGTCAGGAAGATCCCCTGGAGCAGGAAAAGGCTACCCACTCCAGTATACTTGCCTGGGAAATTTCATGGACAGAGGAGCCTGGCAGGCTATGGTGCATGCAAAGAGGTGAACCTGACTGAGCGACCAAGTGCATGTGCGTGGACACACACACACACACACACACACACACACACACACATTCACTATAGAACATATGTTGACTTCAGACAAATACTTAACTTCCTAATATCACATTGGATTAGGGACCCCTCTAGTGGCCAAACTTTAACTTACTTAACCTCTGAGAGGAGAAGGCAATGGCAAGCCACTCCAGTACTATTGCCTAGAAAATCCCATGGATGGAGGAGCCTGATAGGCTGCAGTCCGTGGGGTCGCTAAGGGTCAGACACGACTGAGCGACTTCACTTTCACTTTTCACTTTCACACATTGGAGAAGGAAATGGCAACCCACTCCAGTGTTCTTGCCTGGAGAATCCCAGGGATGGGGGAGCCTGGTGGGCTTCCGTCTATGGGGTCACACAGAGTCGGACACGACTGAAGTGACTTAGCATAGCATAGCATAACCTCTGAAGGTTTTATCTCCAAGTATAGTCACATTCTAAAGTACTGGGGGGTTATGACTTCAACATACAATTTCTGGGGGGACACAACTAAGCCCATAACAAGTACATACCAGGTGCCAGGCGCTGAATACAAACAGTGTGGCATTAAACACTGAAGAAAATTCTCAATATTCTGAAATGACCTATATGGGAAAAGAAGCTAAAAATGAGTAGATATGTGTTTATGTCTTAATATAGTAGCATTAACTCATACACTTTACAACAGAAACCAACACAACGTTGTAAATCAACTATACTCCAATACTTCTACAGAAGCACCAATCTGAGAAGAACTATCTTTGCCTTTGATAGTAATGAACTATCTTCTCCCTTGAAGGAGAGAGCAAATGGGATTCTGGAATGGATTAATTTTCAAAAGAGTGAGTTTCACCACCTGCTGGAAACAAGCTCTCTACCAGAGGAAGCACTTCCAGGGAATGTCTATGGTCGCTCCCACCCACATATGCTCACACTCAGGCTCAGGAGAACCTCCAGGGTGACTCACATGGGTTCTGCTTCAGTCAGCCCAGCCCTCAGGGGTGTGGCCACATGTCTGATGACTCCTCTTTCAGACACAGAGACTCTACCAGGCAGGGCAAGTCACAGGTTTGCTGCCTTCAGCTCTGGGGACAAGGTTCTCCCGGCAAATCTGGCTAGTTGGGTTTGCATCCAGCAATAAGAAAACCACACGCCCTTTAAGGGCAACTTTTCAAAATTCGTTTCAGGCCTGACATTTTACATCTCCTTGCAAGGGAATAAAAATGCCAAAAATGCCCCCACTCCTTTAGGAGACATAATCTTTTTAATGAAAAATGAGTTGTCTAATTTGCTATTCAGAAGGGATATACTTGGCTCCAAATGGTCATAGTAGCTCTTTCTGTTCCCTCCAGGAAGCTAAGAAGCTAAAAGTTCTGGGCTTTCATTTGAGTCCTTTCTATCTCTAGGCACCATTTCATGGCCATAGTTTTTTCATCAGATGTTTCTCATCTTACATCCTTATGATCTATTACTCTTTGGTTTCTACTCTGAGGATATCATTCATTTCTCAGTTCTGCCTAGTCCTAACAGTTATTTTTACTTGAATAAGTTATATAATCTTTTCCTGTGATCAAGTATGTCAGGATCACGCTGTCCTAAAATTCTAAGATGTTGAGGACAGCATTACTCAGGGGGAAAGTGGGTTGTTTGTGGAGTCAGGTTCACAGAGGTAATTTGCCCTTAGCTGACAGAGATTATAGACTCAAGTCTTAGTGCCTTGAGCAGGCAAAGATCTGCTTCTGGGGTCTGGAAACTGAACTTTCCAAGCCGACAAGTTGTCATAGGCAGAAACAAGCCACTGAGCTGCCCACAGTGAATGAGAACTGGAGTAGAAGCTGGCTGCCATGATACCTGTATTAGGGAGCAGACAAAAGGAGGAGGAATGTTATTTCATCTAAGCACAGAATGTAGGGAGTATTCCTCCAAGGATTACAGAAATCCTTGCACTAAAAAGTGGATGCTTGTACATGCAGACAAGAGCGTTTAGGATACAATGCCAGAAAATGGCAACCCACTCCAGGGTTCTTGCCTGAAGAATCCCAGGAGTGGGGGAGCCTGGTGGACTGCCGTCTATGGGGTCGCACAGAGTCGGACACGACTGAGGCGACTTAGCAGCAGCAGCAGCCAGGAGGAAGGTAAAATTTGGGAAAGCTGTGGTTGACAGGCAAGACTTTAAAAAGAGAGATTAGATCAGGTTAGCTTGACTTCCTTTCTTCTCCCTTTCTTTTGGGCTACAGGGTTTTCCTACCAATTCAACTTGTCAACATACTCCATCAGTCCCTCTTTCCTTCTATTAATCCATTATCTTTCAATCCAGGTAAACGCTTTTATTATCCAGGTACCAGTCACAAACCCCATTCTAAGCCTATTGTATTCATGGTACCCTATTCAGTTTAAACATATTTTTTTTCCTATTCCCTGTGCCTTGGTTTATATAGACACTTTTAATTACAAACGTTCTTTCCAAATGATTTTATTTCTTCTTTTTGGTTGAGAATGATCAGGATTTCCTACGCCTCATTTCTTCTTCCTGTCACCCCACTGACTTTCACAGAAATAGGTTTTATGCTTCCATCTGAGCCTTTTTTATTCCTCTCTCAAGTGTCTCTGCTCTTAGTCCTCTAAATCAAGTTCATGAATCACAGGTTATCTCAGGCCCTCTGACACCTGACCCCTGGATAGTAAGTAGCTGAGGCTCTGGTCTCCTACACTAAGATTGACTGCAGAATCTGAGCCAGGATTCCCTGGCACTGAAAATCACAGGATGGACTCAACTGTCTGCAGTTGTATTTCTTCTCACACTCTTCTTGACCACCCACAGGGAAAAGTTGCAGAAACAGAAGGCCTGTCTTAGAGATCACCTGGTACTCAGAATTTCTTGTTTGGAACTGCATTTTACAGGGGGAAAAAAATAGTGAAACATCTGAAGCTCTGAAAACTCATGCAGAGATCTTTTAAAATACCAGACAGTATAACTTTAAAAAACTACGAATCACTATGTTGTACACCTGAAACTTATATAATACTGTACATCAACTATACATCCAAAAAATAAGTTTAAAACCAGACACTTTGTTTGCAGCACAATTTATTATGTGGTCATAGTATTCAGGCACATTAATAGGTACTGGCAACTCCACTGTAACCACTTTTAAGACAAAGCAACCCAAAAATAAAGCGTCAAAATGTGCAAAAGTAATAAATATCAAACTCTCTGATCTAAAATGTATAAATATAAAATATCAGTCATTTCTGGAAACATCTTAAGAAAATCTGGCAACCACGGGTCCACGGGTAAGTGTCTGGCGAGGAGGGTGCTAATCTTCAGAACGTATCACCTCAGATCCAGCACGATTATCTTTATGTCTTTCACCAACACATGTCTGCATACCTAGGAAAGAAAGACTGGCTTTAGCTCATAATGTTTAACATGATTCTCTCTAGAGGAGGAGTATGAATTTCCTGATTTAAAAATGTTCCTAGTTTTGAAAAATATTTCCACTCAGAACAAACATAAGCATATATACTCATTTTCAACAGCAAGAAAATATTTACAGAAGGTGCCAAGTAGTTTTCATGTTAAATAAATTCTAACTTCAAAATCATGTTTCTCTGATGCCTCAGACAGGAAACAGCCAAGCAAACAGAAAAAGATGCATTCAGATAATGTTACTCTGGAGTTGACATGAAGCTCATCAAAAAACAGGATTATAGTTTTCATTGAACTGTTATGAAAAACTAATATGGTTGTATCAAGCAGAAATAATTCAAGACACATTTAATCTCATTTTCTTTAATAACTGCTTGCTTTTGGGGACTCCAAAGAAAACTATTATATACAGTGATGGAAAGGAAACTTTATATGTAATCAACTCTGCTACAGAAATACTCTTTCCTTTGTAAATAAAATAATAATGACAAGACATCAGAAGGAAATACAAAGATTTTGATTAAGTTTTTGAGATAAGAAAATTCTCAACTAAGCAATAAAGGGTTTTATCCTACATCATACTGCTACTATTTCCCTCTTAAAAAACAGAGGCTTATTTGTTTTATAACTGGAGATTGATACCTCTTAATCTTCATCTAGTTCACCCTGCCCACCCCCTACCCTCTGTCAACCACATTTGTTCCCTGTATCTATTATTCTGTTTTGTTTCTGTTTTTAAGATTCCACATATAAGGGAAATCATATGGTATTTGTCTTTCTCTGTATGATTTATTTCACTTAGCATAATACCCTACAGATTCATCCATGTTGTTGCAAATGACAAGATTTTATTTTTTATGACTGAATAGTATTTCATTGTGTGCATGTGTGTGTGTGTACATATACAACGCCACATCTTTTTAAGCCACAGGGGTGTAATATACAGCATAAGAAATATGGTCAATAATATTCTAATAATTTAGCATGGGGACTTACCCTGGTGATCATTTCATAAGGTATGAAAATGTTACTATATTGAACAACTGAAACTAACATATTACATCAGCTATATTTCAATTTTTCAAAAAAGGAAGGGGTGATAAGTAAATACTGTGTACAGAAAATAATCAACATTGTCTATCTACTCACACTGAACAGCCTAGGGTCCTTGGTGTGTGGATGAAAGCCCTTCTTTTTACAAGCGGAAACCTCAAGCATGCCAGCGTCAGTGAGCCTGAAGATGCCGGTGCTAAATTTTAGGGAAAAAAGGTACAAAAATTAAGGATCATCTGAGCTTTGCAGATGTTTTATTTGAATGGCACATGCATACATATTCCTCAAATGGAATGGACAAAGAAACTACAAACTATAAACTTTACATTTTTTTTAAAAAAAATCAATATTGTGTTGGCAGCCTAGAGGAAGACTGGAGAGACCAATGCTAATGCCAAGCACCCAAAGGATGGTAACGGGGCAGTGGGAGACCTCAGAGGAAAAGCCAAGACCCCACGGGAAGAAATTACAAGTGACGGATATTTCTATCCTCTATTGATCATGTATGCCGTCATACATAAAATGACCAGCATACTCATTTTATTGCACTTCACTTACAGCCCTTTAATGATATTGCATTTTTTACAAATTGAAGAATTGTGACAACTTTTCACGAAGCAAGTCTACTGGAGCCATTTTCCCAACAGCATCTGCTCACTTCAAATCTCTCTGTCACATTTTGGTAATTCTCACGGTACTTCAAATTTTTTCATTATTGTATTTGTTATGGAAAAGCATGATCAGTCATCTTTGCTGTTACTACTCTGACTTGGTGAAGACTCAGATGATAGCATTTCTGTGCAATATTTTTTTTTAATTTAAGGTATGTACAGTTGTTTAGACATAATGCTATTGCACACGTAATAGACTACAGTGTGAACCAAAGTTTTCTGTGCACTGGGAAACCAAAACATTCATGTGACTTGTGTTGGTTGCTTTATTGTGGTGGTCTGGAACTGAATCTGCAGCATTTCTAAGGTATAAGTAATATTTATACAGTCACAGCAAATACGTATTGAGTGCTGGCTATGGTTCCAGGCACCATGCTAAGCCCTTTACATAAACTGTCATCTAGGTTCACCTTCACATTAATCCGTGATGGGCAGGTATCAGGGATCTGACAAGACTGAGGCTCACAGTGGTCGCTAATCAAACTGGGATTCCAACGGCTGACTCCTCCGCTCATAACTGTGCTGCAATAATCATTGTCCCCAAGACTTAAGAAGATTTTGGAGATAATTAAGCTAAATCTGGAAATTTTCTTTCTTTCTTTTTTATTGGTCACACTGTGTGGCAAAAGGATCTTAGTTCCCTGACCAGGGATCGAACTCATGCCCCCACGAATGGAAGTGTGGAGTCCTAACCACTGGACCACCAGGGAATTCCCTGAGCTGGACATCTTCTCACAAAAGAAATCATACAACAAAACTAAGATCCCAAATGGCAAACTGAAACAACATCTGGTTTATCCACTTCAAGGTCACATTAACTAAAGAAAGAATTCCATGGTAACTGTACCATGGAAAAGATCTTAAAAAGCAAAAGACTGCAGAGCTACACATATTTGTAAGCCAGCAGGAACCAATCTCTTTCTCCTAAGGGCATGGTGTACCTGCTTATCCAACAGCTTCAACCTGGTGTGTGGACACACTCGAACCCAGCAGCCCCAGATGAAACCTTAAACCCGCTCGAGTGACACTTACTCTTTATGCTTTGGTGAACAGACGATGGCAATGGCCTCTGGCAACATGAGCTGATAAGAACAGTGCGTGTGGAGATCAACACTGGATAAGAATGCAGTTTGGGTTGGATGTGTCTATAAAAAGAAAAGAGGACAATCTTATTGAACAAGTAACAGATAACTCTTAGCCAAAACCAGAGCCCATTCCAAGAAAAAACTCTAGCTATTTGCTTTATCTTTTTTTTACCACCATTAATCAAATAAGGATTTTGAAAAATGTCTTACTGACACAATCCTTCCCTTCATACGTCTATGGATTAACTATGACTTTGAAAAGAGACTCTCGGGAGTGTTTATATACTTTCTGCTTATTGGGAAAGATAAAACTGGAGATTTGCCAGAGGCTTTAAATAGATCCTCATTTAATCATTGCAACTCATCTGGGAGATACTTATTATTAACATCTCAGTTTTATGTATAAAGATCCTGAGGTTCCTTTAAGTAACTTGCCTACAAGAAACAGAACCTCGACTGCAGGAAACTTCTTGCTAAATATAATCCCACTATGTTGGTGTCCTTTCATGGATCTCCACCCCCTACAATAAGAGAAAGGAATTCTCGGAGCTGTTGAAGATGTTTGGCACTCATCTTGCATGATGAGAGGAAAGGGGAGATTATAAATTAAAAGAACTATCTTCTGGGTTTTGGCTATATATGGAAGTGTTTATGAGAGGCAAATCAGAAGTCTATATTTGACTGTAAAAAATACATGCATTCATAATAATTTTTAAGTTCACAATAAACTCCAACCACTTTCGAAAAGGAATGTGACCACTTAAATCATGAATCCAAGGTTGTATTCATGCTGGGTCCTGGCTTCCTCACTTACTAGTTGTAAGACACTGCAAAAATTCTTTAACAACCTCATACCTATGTCATCAGTTATAAAATAACGATGATAATAATTTTCTTCATGGGATTACTACGAAAATTAAATGAGACAACCAATGTAAAATACATAGAACAGTGCCAAGTAAGCTGGGCATTAGCTGTTATGATTGCTGTTATTGCTGTTATTGTTATTTTAATGTTGTTATTATTAACTCAAGGGCACAGACCCATAAAAATTGCTTCATGTCTTTACATATAACTGTGATTTTTTGAAGAAATGCAATATTTAAAAACTCCTCTTTATTTAGCAGCATTAAGGTAAAATCCATTGATACCTATTTACAGACAGATACATGTGTGCAAAGAAAAAATAACTCTTGCTCTGCAAAGACCTAGATCAACTGAAGAATAGAAATGATCTTAACTTTTAAACTCAAATCTTTATTTTTTTGGCTGCACTGGGTCTTCCTTGCTGCACGCAGGCTTTCTTTCATTGCCGTGTGCAGTCTTCTCATTGTGGTGGCTTCTCTTTGTGTGGAACACAGGCTCTAGGCCTGAGGGATTCAGTAGTTGTGGCGCTCAGGCTTAGCAGTCGCGGTTCGCAGGATCTGGAGCTTGGGCTCAGCAGCTGTGGTGCACGGGCTCAGTTACTTGGCAACATGTGGGATCTTCCCAGACCAGGGATCGAACCCAGGTCGCCTTCATTGGCAGGCGAATTTTATCCACTGTACCACCAGGGAAGTCCCAAATCCCAAGCCTTTAGTGAAGGCATGAGAGAATGCAGTCAGTAGCCCCACTGGATCAATGAGGGAACCTGGAAACAGGAGGCTAGGAGTCCTTACCAAGGGCACATAGTAATTTACACGTGATGACAGGACTGCAGTCTCCTCTGCTCTCCTGAATTACAGAACACCGGAAGCTTGGTGACTGTGTGTGTGTATGTGTATGTTGAGGGGTGTGTGTGTAGACGTGGATGTGTGTCTTTCCACTACAAATACTTCTCTATAAAGCAAGCAAAATAAAAGACGGCTCCTTCTCAGTCTTCGGTGAGACGACTAGTTCCTACCCCAGGCCCAGTGTGAGACTGGATGGAAAAATGTTCACCGAATAGGGAAACCATGGATTGCAAAAGTACCATATCATCACCGGTAACAATCACTTCAATATTCTGGGTCCCTAGAAGAAAATGTGTTGAGAAATTCACTGACATATGAAGTCCATTATTATGTCCCTATTTTATGGAAGAAAAGCTGATGCTGAGATTGCTTAAATCACTTGCCAACATTCCTACAGTGGATTCTTGCTAAGTCGCTTCAGTCGTGTCCAACTCTGTGCGACTCCATAGGTGGCAGCCCATCAGGCTTCCCCGTCCCTGGGATTCTCCAGGCAAGAACATTGGAGTGGGTTGCCATTTCCTTTTCCAATGCATGAAAGCGAAAAGTGAAAGTGAAGTCGCTCAGTCATGTCCGTGTCTGACTCTTTGCAACCCCATGGACTGCAGCCTACCGGGCTCCACCGCCCATGGGATTTTCCAGGCAAGAGTACTGGAGTGGGTTGCCATTGCCTTCTCCACAGTGAATTCTTAGCAGAGCTGATATTTAAACTCATGTCTTTTTGATTTGTAAGCCCTGTCCTGCTTCTATGGTGACTTGGTAAATGTTGGGACACAAATTTTTGGTCCCAGTCCATGGCTATATGTGCAATGGCACAAATATCTGTGGCTTGTAGGGGAAGTATTTATACAATGGAGTGTATGGTCCCTATTTGACAAATACAAACATTGTTTAAAAGAAACATTTTCAGAAATTTTCTTAATCTACTTTAGACCCACAGCCAATGCAAAAGGAATATTAATAATTGTCTAATCACATTAGACAGATAAAAATCTGCCTAGGCCTCCATCAGACGACATAAAATCATCAAGACAAGCCAATCTGACTTCCAAAAGTTTCTCTTTTGACTTGGAATGGTAGGAAAAAAAGCATACTTATAATAGCTCTCTCCAAATCCAGATTTGACAGATTTATACATTGCCTCACATTGAAGAAAATGCTTTAATATGATGACATTTACTGCACTTGGAAAAATTAAAAATAATAAATCATTTCGATTAAGCTGAAATTTCTCCAGGAGGCAAAAAGCCACACACACACACACCACACACACAAACAACAACCTAAAACCCAAAAGGTCGAACGTACATGGATCCACCCCAGAGTGAGGAGATCATGTTGATCCTGAACACTGAATAATTCTTCTACATTCTCCACATCACAATAGTCTGGTCCCGCAGACTGCTTTGGCACTATTAAGTGGGTAATAGCAAATTCATTATGTGTCTGAAAAACAAAGAGCAAAGAGAATAATAAACACCTGACAGAAAAAAAAAAAAGCCTGAGTAGGAAGTGTAATGTTTTAATGAGACTAGAAAGTACCCACCACTTACATCAGCCTCCTCCCACCCACATCACAATTCAAAAACAAAGGCCCAGACTTGAAAACGGATCATTTACCGAAAACTTCGAGAGTCAACTGTTTGGCACTTGAAACCCATTTTCACAACAGAGAAATGTATCATAAATAAGAATCAGTATCCTGGGCTGGTCCCTGGAAGTTTAGATAGTAAGTAAAATGCTGCATTAGAATTGTCATAGAAAAATCAGAATAAAATAGCAGCAGGTTTCTCTGGAAGGGGAGATGGTAATTAAATAATTTTGTGGTTTTATTGAAGGACAATTTCTAATGGTTTGTGAAGGTTGATGGTCTTTCTTATTATTTAATTTCACCTTAAGACGTACGACTTTCTTTACTATTGGGGGGAGGGATTCACAGGGATTTTCCATAATTAAGACACTGTTTTGGATAGGCAATTAGACAGAGGGGAAAGAAAAAAATCTTTTATCCCTTTGTTGTCGTTCAGTCATTAAATCACGTCCGACTCTTTGCGACCCCATGGACTGTGGCATGCCAGGCCTTCCTATCCTTCACTATCTCTCACAGTTTGCTCAAACTCATGTCCATTGAGTCGGTTGCTGCTGCTGCTGCTAAGTCGCTTCAGTCGTGTCCGACTCTGTGCGACCCCATAGACAGCAGCCCACCAGGCTCCCCCGTCCCTGGGACTCTCCAGGCAAGAGCACTGGAGTGGGTTGCCATTTCCTTCTCCAATGCATGAAAGCGAAAAGTGAAAGTGAAGTTGCTCAGTCGTATCCAACTCTTAGCGACCCCTGGACTGCAGCCCACCAGGCTCCCCCATCCATGGGAATTTCCAGGCAAGAGTACTGGAGTGGGCTGCCACTGCCTTCTCCAACTGAGTTGGTGATACCATCCAAACATCTCATCCTCTGTGACCCCCTTCCCCTCCTTGATCCCCTTAGGTAAAAGATAAAGAGTTGAAAGGAAGAGGCTTGTAGTGAAGGATCCTCAGATAAGAGATGTTTGTGCAGTGAGGAGCGATCCCTCCTTCCACAGCACCATCCTGTCTCTGCTCTCAGGACGCTTCTGCAAACTGGGCACTATTCCTTTGGCCTTGATTATAACACTTCCCTCCACCCCAGCCCCTCCTTTCATGGCTAACTTTATGTATTCTAAACATACGTAATGTAAATATTACCTTTCAAGGGAAGCCCTTCTTCTTTTTTTTTTTTAATTTTAAAAATCATTTATTTATTTTAATTTGGCTGCACTGGGTCTTAGTTGCTGCATGCAGGATCTAGCTCCTTGTCCGGGGATCGAACCCAGCCCCTTGCATTGGGAGTACAGAGTCTTAGCCACTGGACCACCAGGGAAGTCCCAAGGGAAGCCCTTCTTGACCCTCCCCTATACACCTTCCCACAATACCCTACACTTCCACTGAGAGCACCCAGCCCCATTTATAATTAACCATCTGTCTGGTTCTTTTACAGGTAGCATGTGGCAAGACTGTGGCTGCTGCAGGCTTCTGAATGCCAACACCTAGGGCAGGGCCTGTGAATATTTGTTTGATGAAGGGATGAGTGAAGAATGAATGAATCAATCAAAGTAAGTACAACACGTGGTCTTGGGGACCATATGGACCATCCGTAGCATACTGCCCCCTGCAGGGCAAAGAAGGCAGCTGTGGGGAGGAAATGACAGGTTATTCTGTGCTTATCTTCTCTGCTTCCTCTGCCCTGGAGGAAACCGTGATGATGCAACACTGGACTACAGTAGGAGAATATGTGTTGAATGAAACATATCATTAAATAACAGTCCTCAAGTAAATGTTCAGGAGTGAAAATGTGCCTGGATTCAGAAATATAAACTGATACCCCAAAGAGAGTATATTTTTCTTGAAGTAGAAAAATATACGCATCTTCTCTCTTTTATCTCCTTCTAGTTTGACATTGTCTTTCATCACTTGTTTCTGATAAAATCTTCCATACTTAAATATGACCGGTGCTATGTGATTGCGGTTTGCTGAAACTAGTGCTTTAAAGAAAACAACACCCTACCTTTATTCTTCACATATCTGAAAAAGGGTGGCAAGATTATCACTGCCACAGATACAAGCAAGTTGAGTTAATTATAGGAATGCATGCGAAACTAACAATTGGAAGGGAAATCTGATTGAGAAAACTAGACAGTTCTGGAAATCTGAAAACCCCCCTTTTTCTAAACAAAGACTTAATTTACAGTGTGATTAGTTCTTTACAACAAACTTTATAGCCTCCCTGAGATTCTACAATCCATTTTCTAGAAGGATAATTCCATTAATGACAGTAGTTTTATCACATTAATCTATATACAGGTTATTTCATAATGACACTGAGGATGTTTTTGTTCTGCTCAACTTATCACAAGAAAGCCAGTTCTATTGACAGTATCCTGTGCAGAGAAGACATGAAACACAGTCCATACCAGCTTCCCGCAGAGTATTCCACAGGTTTCTATTCCTCTCACTGTATTGGATTCTGCCAGCAGCAGAAATCTGTGACAAAGATCTCTTGATAAAACGACACATCTCAGTCCTTCAACCACTAAATCTAAGAAACAGAAAAGGGAGAAAAATCTAAAAAAACAAAACTTACATCCCATCCCTAAAGTGACTACAGGTAAATATAAAATCTAAAAATGAAATTATCTGGTGCTCCCCTTCCTGCATTTTATTTTAAAACTTATAAAAGTGAACAATGACCAGAAGGAAGGTAGACTTACCCTTTGCATATAGATTATCTATATGTAAGTGGGAAGGTACAAACGCTTTTACATCTTGGGGTCTTAGATCAACTGTTCACACGCACGTGTGTTGTTTTCACTTGGCACAAAGTGCAGAGGCTGCAAACAATACATCTCATCTTCTATAAGCCTTCAGTTCAGTTCAGTTCGGTTCAGTCGCACAGTCGTGTCCGACTCTTTGCGACCCCATGAATCACAGCATGCCAGGCCTCCCTGTCCATCACCAACTCCCAGAGTTCACTCAAACTCATGTCCACAGAGTCGGTGATGCCATCCAGCCATCTCATTCTCTGTTGTCCCCTTCTCCTCCCGCCCCCAATCCTTCCCAGCATCAAAGTCTTTTCCAATAAGTCAACTCGTCAAATGAGGTGGCCAAAGTATTGGAGTTTCAGCTTTAGCATCAGTCTTTCCAATGAACACCCAGGATTGATCTCCTTTAGAATGGACTGGTTGGATCTCCTTGCAGTCCAAGGGACTCTCAAGAGTCCTCTCCAGCACCACAGTTCAAAAGCATCAATTCTTCGGCGATCAGCTTTCTTCACAGTCCAACTCTCACATCCATACATGACCACGGGAAAAACCATAGCCTTGACTAGATGGACCTTGGTTGGCAAAGTAATGTCTCTGCTTTTTAATATACTATCTAGGTTGGTCATAACTTTCCTTCCAAGGAGTAAGCGTCTTTTAATTTCATGGCTGCAATCAGCATCCGCAGTGATTTTGGAGCCCCAAAAAATAAAGTCTGACACTGCTTCCACTGTTTTCCCATCTATTTCTCCCATGAAGTGATGGGACCAGATGCCACGATCTTTATTTTCTGAATGTTGAGCTTCAAGCCAACATTTTCACTCTCCTCTTTCACTCTCATCAAGAGGCTTTTGAGTTCCTCTTCACTTTCTGCCATAAGGGTAGTGTCATCTGCATATCTATAAGCCTTAGGATATTTTTTTTGTGTTTGCCATGTGTTGCTTTTATCTTATGGAAGTTGGTCATCATTAAGTAATAGCACGTTTTCAGAAATAACTGGCAGTAATTTATAGCATGACTGCTTATTGTGTCTTTCCAAATAAAAAGAAATACAAACTCCATCTGACAGTGTTTGCTGGGAAATTTTCCCATTTGGTTTGGAAACCTGCCAGCACTGATGTAACAGTCCCAAGCAGCACTAATTCTTGGCAGAGACACATAATCCACTGGGAGGTTAACCATCCATGTGTGCGGATCCTCCTGGGCCAGGGAAATGCTAAATATTTACATTTAATGACTAGGCAAAGTTCTGGACAAATAAGTTTGCCAGCATCTTCCTTCTTCTCCAGTGTTAAGTATTTACCTTTTAGGATTTGTTTCTTGATTAAAATACATTAATGAAAAAAATGCTCAGAATTTTTCTCTTCTGAAATATTTGTACTATAATCAAATATAATCTTGTTTATTATGCAGTGTCTACTCTGCTGCTGCTGCTAAGTCGCTTCAGTCGTGTCTGACTCTGTGCGACCCCCCAGATGGCAGCCCACCAGGCTCCCCTGTCCCTGGGATTCTCCAGGCAAGAACACTGGAGTGGGTTGCCATTTCCTTCTCCAAGGCATGAAAGTGAAAAGTGAAAGTGAAGTCGCTCAGTCGTGTCCGACTCTTAGCAACCCCATGGACTGCAGCCTACCAGGTTCCTCCGCTCATGGGATTTTCCAGGCAAGTACTGGAGTGGGCTGCCATTGCCTTCTCCGAGTCTCTGCTCTATCAGGGGGCAAATCACATTTCCTGAATGTTAAGCTTACATATAGCAAAAGGCAGATGACACAGTCATTCACACCACATCATACAAAGGAACTACCACGGCTCATGATGAAATGAGTAGACCCTGCCCAGATATCACAGAAATATGGTTCCATAGTGAACAGAGCTGTGGACCCAGTGAGGGGAAGGAGAGGATGTGACAAATTGAGACAGCAGCACTGAAACACATGCATTACCATATGTAAAATTAGATAGCCAGGGGAAATTTGCTGTATGAGCCACAAAGCTCAGATTTGGTGCTCTATGACAACCAAGAGGGGTGGGATGGGGTGGGAGGTAGGAAGGGGGCTCAAGAACCGGGGCCATATGTATGCCGATGGCTGATTCACACTGATATATGTCAGAAACCAACACAATATTGTAAAGCAATTATCTTCCAATTAAAAACAAATAAATTAAAGAAAATGAAAAACAAACCAAAAAAGAGGTGATTCCATGTCTTGTGGGCGTGTATCACTTACTCTGAACAGCACTTAGAGTGGCAGCTGGTTTTAAGGCCCTGTTGACGGGAGGTGAGTGGCCAGCATAACTGGTTGCGTCACTTTTATTAGACTGATCTGCAAGTACATTCAGCAGGGAATTGTTCTGGTGTGTGGAAAAGCAGGACAAAGCACTGCCATCGATCTGCTCTGACAGTGCCGGCGTTTCCTGGCTTCGCAGCTGACTCCGGGCTAATTCCTGACTCCGGGCTAATTCCTGCTTCTTGAGCTGATCTTCAAAAATCGAAAACTGCTCTGACTCCAGTTGCTGCTGGCGCATCTGGGCAATCCTCTTCCTTTCCGCCTCAATCAACCTTTGATGCTCCAGTTTTTTGAGGATTTCAGCTTTGTATTTGTTCTAGAAAATGTGGTTGCCACAGGAAAAGGTTAGTTTCCAGGCCAGAAACATCAAAGTGGAAGCAGATGCTTTCAATCTTCCAGCAGACACAGCTAGATACTCCCACATGCCCACAGGGACACCCGAGACCACCAGAGAAATATATAACAGTGGCAAAAGCCCCTTAATCTGATTTCAGGAGCAATTTGGAGTCCACTCATATTTTACTAGAGATGAGCCAGGATAATCAAGTTCCCTCCATCCTCCTGTGCTTTTAAATACTAGAAAATCAAAGTCAGGACTATCTGCATATCCTGGCTGACCAGACCATTTCACAAAATGGTCATATTACCCTAGACTGCACTGTCCAGTATAGTAGCTACATGTGACTATTGAAATCTGAAATTCAGTCCCCCAGTCTCTCTAGCCATGTGTTAAGTACCACAGGTTAGTGGCTCCCATATCAGACAGCGCCAGAGAGAACAATGCCATCATCATTCAAAGCTCTTAGGGATAGTACCACCCTTGAACCTTTGCATCTGACTCTAGAAGTCATAGTGCTGGGACTTTATGGAGAAGGGGGTATCCCTAAAAAGTGGTTCTCAGAATGGGGTCATCGTCTCTATCAGAACAAACTAATAGGAGCTTTGTTAAAAATGATGATTCCCAAACTCCCCAGCCTTAACAAAAATATCTAGGCTTTATTAGGTCAGAGAATTAATCTTTAAGAAGTTTCCCAAATAATTCTGTTGAAAACTAAACTTTGGAAGCTAATAGGAGGCAGGGGCGAGGTGGGGGACACAGTTTAAAGCAGCACTTTATGTACACGAATCCCCTGAGTCTTGTTACAGGGCAGACTGGCATTCAGCAGGTCTGGGGTGGGGCCGGAGAATCTGCATTCTAACAGACTGCAGGTGATGTGAGTGTTGCCTGCAGCAAAGGCTTATTGCTATGTCTATGTCTAGACATAGCAATGGCATGACAGACATAGAGGCTGCCATGCTATCCTCCAAATATTTCTACCTGTCATATACTTGGGATCCTGTTGTGGCCTATGAAGTAATTGGAGTCACTAACAGCAGACCACAACTGCTGATGCTGTTCCTCCCAGAGAGCAGAGGGGACTAGCGTTCACACCGCTGAGTAGGGAGGGGAACTTAACAGGCTTTTCTCCCCCTTCCTGTTGTCCTGTCTGGGCCACCAAAATTACTTCAATCTTTTGTGTGTGTGCTTCCTAAGTCACTTCAGTCGTGTCTGATTCTTTGTGACACTATGGACTGCAGCCCACCAGGCCCCTCTGTCCATGGGGATTTTCCAAGCAGGAATACTGGAGTAGGTTGCCATGCCTTCCTCCAGGGGAATCTTCCTGACCCAGGTCAGGCGGGGTCTTTACCACTTTAACCCTTTCCCAGAGGCCACCTGGGAACCCCAATCTTTCACAGTTCAAATCAAATTATCACTATCAACACTGGAGGGAATCTTCTGATTTCAACCTTCCTTCTGTTATTCAAAGCACACAGCTCACTCAAACCTACTTCCAGTCACACCAAAGGAAGTAAACAAGGCCTGTGACCATGTTCAGCAGTAACGAGACTGGACTGAACTGAGAATCAGTAAAAGTGAAACCTTCAAAGCACATAAACACACAGTCAAACAAAAAAGCAAAACAGAAGCTGTAAACCTTAAGAGTTCAAGTGCTGAACTGGAATATCTTATAGACTGATTGGTCAGTTTCTTTATCCAATGCCCTTTGATCTCACACATAATTTTTCTTTTCACTCTCTATTTAATAAGAATCCAGAAGTCATCATCCTTTGATGATATGACTACATTTCGCTCATATGGCTAGATATTATTCCATCTGGATGTTTTGCATTTATGTTATTATAGTAATTATAATATTTAAGAATATAATAACATAACATTAAAATATTTAAGAATCGAATTAGATACCTCAGAAACTATATACTGTTCTCCCTACCTCTCTACTGCCTCCTTTCATTGCTAAAGAACAGCCATCTGGCTCAAGATTACACTGGCAAGAGTTGGTCAAAAAGCTCTGCTTATTCTTTTTTTTCCCTAACTTTAAACTTTTAATTTTTTATTGGGGTATAGCCAACTAACAATGTTGTGGTAGCCTCAGGTAAACAGTGAAGGAACACTCTGGTTAAATTACTGTAGAAAGTCTATTTTCTAATGCTTCACTTTATTAGATCTTGTTGGGAAATAAAAATTACCACATATTTGGTGCAAGTGCTTAACCAGGACATCAACATCAACTTTTTAATGTGTTTTCCATCATGGTTTCTTTAATTTTAACTTAAATGCATATGACATTTGAAAAACTTATGAAAATAAAATTCAAAAAAATATTTGCACAGAAAACAATTCATGAACTAAATGTACCAATTGAACTTACTTTGCTTTGCAAATATTCTTGGTATTCTACATTATATTTCTTTAAAAGGTCCTTTTTCAATTCATCTGTCCTTGGGAATGCAATCTCCTTCAGTTTCTTTTAAAAAATATATATATACACATTGATTAGTAGAATTTTCAGTACAGTCTTTCAGATCATCAGCTGAGAAAGAAAAACAACTGGTATGTGTATTAGAAATCAAGACACAAGTAACTGAACAGGAAGGTGGAAAAATCCATATTTTCTAGGGCTCCAAAATACAACTTTTCAGTAGAGAAGAGAAAAATTTATCCCCTTTGTAAGATCTTTATTTACTCCACTGGTTAAGTAAGCATTTTGTATAGGTAGGTAGCTCATTTTCAGGTAGTGGATTTGTAACTGCACATTCCATGGTATGTAAATTATATGGCATCATAGTTAAAAGGGACATTGGAGAACACGGTAAGTAGAGATCCCTAGGCTTAACGGACTGTAAAAAGCAGTTGAGGCACCTTTTATAAAAACATAGATCCCCAGGTCTAAGCCCAGATTTACTGAATCAACATATTCAGAGAAAGGACTGGGATCTGTATCTCAAACAACTTCTCAGTGATTCTTGATAGCAGGAAAATACCGTCCAAGTACCCACCCCAGCCTTAGTAGAGATAAGGAAACAAAGGCTCAGAGAGATCAAAAGGCTTGTCCAGTGTCATACAACTGACCTCCTTATATGGCCTCCTTATGACTAAAATCCAAAACTCCTAACTCTAGCTAAGCTAACTCTAAAATTTCTGTGCTCTTAATCTGTCATCCATCGATCCATTTATTCAATAAGCACAAACAGAAAATGTATATGCTTTTGGAGAATTTTTTTTTCTATATAAGTGAAAATAAGAATAATCCTAAATTAGAGTGGGCTTCTCTTGTAGCTCAATTGGCAAAAAATCTGCCTGTAATGCAAGAGACCAGAGTTCAACCCCTGGGCCAGGAAGATCCCCTGGAGAAGGAAACAGCAACACACTCCAATATTCTTGCCTGTAAAATCCTATGGACAGAGGAGCCTGGCAGGCTGCGGTCCATGGGGTTGCAAGAGTCGGACATGACTTAGCAACTAAACCACCACCACCACCAAATTAGAATAGAAGAGTCATCTTGGCAGCCTAAGACCTTGGTTTCCATCCAGAACTTTCTGACATTAAATGAACAAGAGAACTGAAGGGAAATGTTACACGAAGGCTGGATAAGGAATGACCCTTCAGAAAGTGTACAGAAATTTAACAATGTAGATGACCATTTGTGTTCTACTTACAGGCACCCTCAGGCCTGACATAACTGGTTGTTGTAGTTTAGTTGCTAAGTGGTGTCTGACTCTTTGTGACACCATGGAATGTAGCCCACCATGCTCCTCTGTCCATGGGATTTCCCAGGCAAGAATACTGGAGTAGGTTGCCATTTCCCTCTCCAGGGGATCTTCCGACCCAAGGATCCAATCCATAACTCCTGCATTGCAGGTGGATTCATGACCACTGAGCTACAAGGGCAGCCTGACATAACTGGCTAAGAGAGTTTTTTATTCCATTATGTGATAAAATATTTTTGGAGAGTAACTTCAAATTTCATGTTGTGATTGACTTTGTGTACATTATCTCCATCATATAAAATCAACCCAAACTACTTAAGACAAATAAATGGAAAACATTGCTTAAGTGTTATCTAAGAGGATATATTCTCAGCTAAAGATATTTGAAACTATATATGTAGCAAACATTGATGCTAAATAAATACATTTCAACAGCCTTCCTTTTCCTCTGGAATATTTCAGGTCACTCACTAAATGTTTACTTCATTGTCTAAGAGGTGAGTACTATAAGAAGAAAATGACTAGAACTTTGTGGCTGCCCTGATAATCAACACTGATTTTCAAACAGGTATTGAGTTGAGAATTGTATGGAATAACCAAAACCAGCCAAAATGATTGTCTTAAATAAGTATGGGGAAATAGACAACAATTCTCTCAATCTCTGAGAGGAATCATAAAATAATTCCTTCTTCATATCGTAAGATCAAGTGCATTCTTGATTTTTTTATTTTCTTCTCCCAGTTTTAAGTAGACATCCCACAGTAATGATGTCTAAAGGTCTAAGAAGAGATCGAAATATCATAGCTAATGGAATGATTTTTTTTTTTTTTTTGCACTGAAACTCTCGAGAATATTAGACAGAAGAGGAAGGAAAAGGGATGAATCAATAATGGATACTTGGGGAACATGAACCTCCAGGGGGAGTTGATCACTCAATACCTTCATAATATCTTGCTTTTCGGGCACTGCACATTGCTGGTAATCTCGATGGTTGGGAAGCTTTTCTACAAATAAACTGGAGAAAGAGAAAACACATCATTAGAGTTATATGACAGAAAAAGCTCAGTGATGGTTTCTAATATAAGAATGAACCTCCTTTTCAAAAGGACATGGTTAATAACATTATTTATGTGTGCTCAGTCGTGTCCAACTCTTTGTGACCCTATGGACTGTAGTCCGCCAGGCTCTTCCTTCATGGGATTTTCCAGGCAAGAATACTGGAGTGGGTTGCCATTTTCCTTCTTATTTAACCTATATTCTTTCCATCTGCCATCAAAGGTTGATATAAATATGATTTTGGCATTACAGAGGAGTTAAGCTCAGCAAATTAAGCACTGAGGTTAAGAGGGTTAAAGTCAGGATGCGCCTCAACAGATCACATCACTTTAGTTTTTCTCAGGTCATGGGCACTTAAACCCACGAGAGCACCATTCTACTTGTGTATAGTGCTGACAACACTGAATAGCACATGAAAATGTAAGAGCCTGGAAAGACGGATAAAAACACCTCCTCACAGAAACAGACTCAAAGGGCCACTGATGAATCAGCAGTGCCATGGTGTGAAAGTCACTCAGTCGTGTCCAACTCTTTGTGACCCCATGGAATAGTCCATGGAATTCACCAGGCCAGAATACTGGAGTGGGTAGCTGTTCCCTTCTCCAGGGGATCTTCCCAACCCAGGGATCGAACCCAGGTTTCCCACATTGCAGGAGGATTCTTTACCAACTGAGCCACCAGGGAAGCCCAACATGGTATTAAAGACTCGTATATGAAAATTCATAACTCAGATAAATGTCAGCCAGAATCCTTAATGGATTATGAGGTGCTAATTAATAGTTGGGCTTCCCTGGTGGCTCAGAGCTTAAAGCGTCTGCCTCCAATGTGGGAGACCCGGGTTCAATCCCTGGGTCGGGAAGAACCCCTGGAGAAGGAAATGGTAACCCACTCCAGTATTCTTGCCTGGAGAATCCCATGGACGGAGAAGCCTGGTAGGCTACAGTCCACGGGATCGCAAAGAGTCGGATACGACTGAGCGACTGAACGGAACGGAATGGAATGGAATTAATAGTTAATTATTTTTCATCACCTTTTCAAGAACAAGGGACAGTAAAAATGAAGGGAAATCCTTACAGCAAACCAGGTTCATTGTTTCCAGGTAAAGTTAAGATTTTGCTTCCACAAGGGCATGAAATTCTGTTTTTTTCCTCTTACTGATGTATCCTCAGCCTGTAGAATAGTGTCTATCTCATCATAATAAATGCCCAATAAATATTTGTTAAATGAATGGCCCTGAGAGCAAATACTAGTTTTGATTAACATAGTGGCACATTCTTCCTTCCTCTGAAATTGTTTAATTATTGATTCACCACAGACATGTTTCAGTTAACTACTTAGTTTTTTTATTGGCTGAAAGAGGCTAGGCTATACTGTAGTAACTGATGAACCCCAAAAGCTCAGGGTCCTAAAATAACAAATATTTATTTCCCGGGTATGGTTGGTACCAGTACAAGCTGGGGTTTCCGAGAAGGTTCAGATACTTGTGAACCCAAGCTGATGGAGGATGGAAACCAATGGAGATCCTGGTATCTTGTAGTTGCTCTGTTTGGAATATAAGTCAGGGAAAGAAAAGGGATTGGAGAATCACTAAGGACTCCTGATTGTTTCAGGCTGGAACTGATACATGTAATTTCCCTTCACATTTCATTAGCCAGAACTCCTCATATCTTCCTAACTGCAGAATGGCTAGGTCTCCTTTACGGAAATGAGAATAGGAATTTGTGACCACTAAGAATATCTACACCCATGGGTGGCTCAGATGGTAAGGTAAGGAATCAGAAGATAAGGAATCTGCCTGCAATGCAGAAGTCCTGGGTTTGATCCTTGGTTCAGGAAGATTCCCTGGAGAATGGAATGGCAATCCACTCCAGTATTCTTGCCTGGAGAATCCCATGGACAGAGGAACCCTGCAGGTGCCATTCCATGGGGTTGAAAAGAGTTGGACGTGAATGAGCATTTTCATTTATAATTATTGATGTTCTGTTGTTTACAAATCATATACACTCACATCTCATCTACTGAATGCATAGGCATGGTATTATAATTCTTATTTCTCAAGTGAGAAAATTAAAGCTTAAATAAACTACATAAGGTGTCAGTTGCCTAAGTCTTTTATATGTAGAATAAAGTCACTGATATGCAGAGTTGAAGAAACCTCAGATTTTCATCTATAAGCCTTTAATTTATGTAGATGAGAAACTGAACTCACAGAGGATAACTGAACCAATGATCATATCATTAGTGATGGGAGAGAATTCAAATATTCTGATTCCTCAGTAATTCAGAGAGTATGTGTGTGCGCTCAGTCGCTCAGTCATGAACAATTCTTTGTGACCCCATGGACTGTATGTAGCCCACCAGCCTCCTCTGTCCATGGAATTTTCCAGGCGAGAATACTGGAGTGGCTTGTCATTTCCAACTCCAGAGGATCGTCCCGACGCAGGGATCAAACCCAAGTCTGTTTGGTCTCCTGCATTGGCAGGTGGATTCTTTACCACTGGTGCCAATAAGAAGACTTCAGATAGTATAGTGGCCCTTTACCACACTTATGGGTGTGTGCAAAACTCAGAAGGTGAAAAAAATATTATCAATTAGTAACTTACACTTCAGAAACTAAAATGGAAAATGTGTGCTATTGATGACAGTTGATAACATCCAATTGAGAGTTATTTCTTAACCTTCTTGAAAGTCTCTGATTTTTCCCAGTTAAAATGAATGTTGCCAGTTCAGTTCAGTTCAGTTGCTCAGTCGTGTCCAACTCTTTGCGACCCCATGAATCACAGCACGCCAGGCCTCCCTGTCCATCACCAAATCCCGGAGTTCACTCAAACTCATGTCCACAGAGTCGGTGATGCCATCCAGCCATCTCACTCTCGGTCGTCCCCTTCTCCTCCCGCCCCCAACCTTTCCCAGCATCAGAGTCTTTTCCAGTGAGTCAACTCGTCGCATGAGATGGCCAAAGTATTGCAGCTTCAGCTTTAGCATCAGTCCTTCCAATGAACACCCAGGATTGATCTCCCTTAGAATGGACTGGTTGGATCTCCTGGCGGTACAAGGGACTCTCAAGAGTCTTCTCCAGCACCACAATTCAAAAGCATCAATTCTTCGGCGATCAGCTTTCTTCACAGTCCAACTCTCACATCCATACATGACCACTGGAAAAACCATAGCCTTGACTAGACGGACCTTTGTTGGCAAAGTAATGTCTCTGCTTTTCAATATATTATCAAGGTTGGTCATAACTTTCCTTCCAAGGAGTAAGCGTCTTTTAATTTCATGGCTGCAATCAGCATCTGCAGTGATTTTGGAGCCCAAAAAAATCAAGTCTGACACTGTTTCCACTGTTTTTCCATCTATTTCCCATGAAGTGATGGGACCAGATGCCATGATCTTAGTTTTCTGAATGTTGAGCTTCAAGCCAACATTTTCACTCTCCTCTTTCACTTTCAACAAGAGGCTTTTGAGTTCCTCTTCACTTCTGCCATAAGGGTAGTGACATCTGCATATCTGAGATTATTGATATTTCTCCCAGCAATCTTGATTCCAGCTTGTGCTTCTTCCAGCCCAGCGTTCCTCATGATGTACTCTGCATATAAGTTAAATAAGCAAGGTGACAATATACAGCCTTGACGCACTCCTTTTCCTATTTGGAACCAGTCTGTTGTTCCATGTCCAGTTCTCACTGTTGCTTCCTGACCTGCATACAGGTTTCTCAAGAGGCTGGTCAGGTGGTCTGGGATTCCCATCTCTTTCAGAATGTTCCACAGTTTATTGTGATCCACACAGTCAAAGGCTTTGGCATAGTCAATGAAGCAGAAATAGATGTTTTTCTGGAACTCTCTTGTTTTCTCCATGATCCAGCAGATGTTGGTAATTTGATCTCTGGTGCCTCTGCCTTTTCTAAAACAACCATTCCCTAAATTTCCAATAAGTTAATTAACATGAATAAAATGAAGAGACCACTTTGCATACCATACTAATTGCCTTTAATTTCACCCATGGTAGAATCATGGATGCAGCACAGTTGATCTTGGACTTCCCTGGTGGTGCGGTGGATAAGAATCTGCTTGCCAGTGCAGAGGACACAGGGTTGATCCCTGGTCCGAGAAGATCCCACATGCTGAGAAGCAACTAAGCCCGTGCCACAACTACTAAGCTAGGGCTTTATGGCCTGAGAGCGGCAACTACTGAAGCCCCTTTGCTTAGAGTCTGTGCTCCACAACAAGAGAAGCCCCCAGCACCACAACTAGAGAGTAGCCCCCAAGGGCTACAGTTACAGAAAGCCTGCACAAGGCACCAAACACCCATCGCAGCCGAAAACAAATTTTTAAAAACAGTTAATCTTTTCAACTTCTTGCACATTCTAGGATTAAATCCCCAAGTAAATTAATACAATTAATCAATGAGTGATTTTCAGTGGAAACAAAAATAAGGACTTCAGCTCTGATGAGATTACTTTTGGTAACAGGAGATCTTCACAATCAGTACCATGGCAAATTGGTACAAAAAGTCCAAATCCCATTTTTTTAGTTCAAATGAGGATATGTTATTAACAAATAACTATCTAATGTGAAGTGTGATATTTTTACATGACTATTTTGATGTTGCCACTTTCAATATATTGGAAGATCTTTTATACACAACAATTCTTACACAGTTAAATAACTGCCTTAAGAAATACTGACTACAATGTTAAATCAACTATTACATTCTGTCCCCTGATCAGTTCCTTCCTAGGACTGTCAATTTACCCCTCGTCTCAACCCATCAAATTAAATATCAAGAATGTTAATGGCACGTTTCAGATGCTCTAGATAGAGCCACAATATGATGGCTGCTCTCAAAGGCTTGCATTCTTGTGAAGGGAGAATGAGAGGGAACAAGAAATTTTGTGAAGATAGAGAAAGGGGCACTCAGATTACAGTGCTGGCCTATGGATATACATCTCTGCACCTCACTTCATCTCTGATCTTCCACCCCTAAGCCTCAGAGACGATATTGGGACACCTTTGAGTACATGATTTGGTAACTTAAAAACCTGGCTCTCTCCTGCTTCTGGAGATGGTAAATTGGATCTGAGTATGAATCCATGCCTGGCATCGAAGCTGTCTCATCAAAATAGCATGTAAATATTTGTTCCCAATGTTCTTTGATCTCATTTCAAAGATCTCCAAGATAAAATACTTACGTTATAAATTTATTATAAAGCACAAATGCACTTTCCAGGTTTCCTTCTTCCAAATACACAGACGCCATCCTCTCCATTTCTACTCCGGATCTAAAGTAGCGGCGTGGAGTGATATCTTCATTAATGGTGATGTTCCCGCCCAGCTTGCTTAGGGCACGGACTCGTTCTTCCGGGGTGAGGGAGACATCCGTGTGGTCTGGCATCGCAGCTAACTTTTTCTGCAGAGCCAAATTTGAATCTCTGGTTATAAGAAGAAATGAACAGACTAACATTATAGATGTATTTTTTTGTATTAAATATCTGACATCAGTACCTAAGGTTTGTTTGTTTTTTTTAATGAGTTAATAACATGATAAAAGTGAGGTCTTTTTGCTTAAACATGTCGTCTGCACACCAAAAAAGCACATATCTGCAGGGTAAGCATACACCCTTTTGGACTAAGATCTCTTGTAGGTTTCAGCTACAGTTATGTGGCAGTTCCTGGGTATGCGAATGTTTTAGGTCATTTTAGGTAAAATATCATTGACCATTACACCCTTACAGAAGTAAGCCAAGAGATGGATTCCTGACAGGGCAGGGATCATGTCATTATACTCGAAGGGTCTCCAAGACATGTTTTGGATCCAAAGTTACTGTATGTATTCAATTCTATTCCAAAATATATCTGGTTTAATGAGAAGCTTTCAGGGCCTCTTTGCATCTTTACCAAGTGAATAAAACCCCACCAATAAGCCCTGGAGAAGCCTTTTTCAGCATATGGACATACCACCTTCCCACCTCCCACCCCCCCTCCCAACATAATTACACTGTTAATTCATCCCTAAGAAAATAATGATAATAATTACTGGAAAAGGGTCTGTGATATTAATACATTAGTATTTTATTAATAACACATACACATTTGGAAAAACACAGAACATATAAATTCAGGATAATTATTCAATGAAAAGTTAGTACTTCTGAAAAGTGAAACAGTCAACAATTTTTTTTTTCTTCTGTTAAAGGCCCTATAGCACATCTCTTAGGCTCTGTGGGACACAGAGTCTCTGTGGCAGCTTCTCAGCTCTGCTGGTGAGGAAACAGCATAAACCCCATGTAACCAAATAATCCTGACTGTGTTCCAAGAATGCTGTTATATGACCACAGATTAATGCTTCAGTGACATCAGAAAAAAAATTTAGGAAAATTAGGGCAGACTTCCAGCCTCCTGCATGCACAAAAGTAACTTGTCCATTTTTTTACTATGCAGTCTATGCTGAGTTATAATTATTTGTTTTACAAGTATTTTTGACTCCTTATAAGCTCCTTGAAGTAAAGGAATCATTTTACACTCATCTTTGTGCTCTGGAATATAGTATATTCCCTGTAACACAAATGATAACCAATAAATATATCAAATAAAGGAGGAAGAGAGAAAGGGAACAGTGTGATTATAATTAGACTCTCTTTTTACCTGAAGAAAAAAATATTTATTTTCCATCTATGGGAATGGTGCTACTTAAGTTTAAAACTGATTTCAGAGATAAACTGGGAAATAGCCTAAACTCTTCATCAATCTATAATAATTTTTCATTTGAATATGAACTTCTTGGATGTAAATAAAACTTTCCAGATGACAAAGCCTTAGTGTTCATTTTTTACATTGATATGTCCACTAAAATTTTAATTATTTTCACATAATGTTCTAGAAAAACACACAAGGAACTCCAGGAAAATGACTCCTGTGGAGGTGGAAATGCGGCAGTCTTCACAATACAGTGTCAGAAAATGAAAAGTGCCTACAACTTTCTGCTCCTCAAACATACTCACAAAAGCAACTGAGCAACTGTGAAGGACTTTTTCCACAGAGAGAAAACACTACCCTATTTCAGAGCAAGTACTAGGCCCTCTATTTGTGTTCTGGTGCTAAGCTTTGTGTGTATAGCGTATTCAGTATACTGCTGTCCCCAGGGCGACAAGTTTAGTGAGCAGGTTTGGGAGGGTCATCAGGAGAAGATGGATGTTAATGATCACTGTTGTTTATCAAGCCCCAGTGATAGGCTGGTAACATTAAAACTATGGTTTCCAAAAGTCACAAAGTACAAAACTGGGCCACGGAGATTATATAATGTTGCTATATTCACATTCAGAGACTGATCTGGGACACACAATAAACCCATGGGATCCCCAGGCCCCTGTTATTTCCTCTCTAGCACATTATTTCTTCTAAGATGTAGCTCAAGAAGGTGTGTACTATGTTGGCTCTAAGGGGAAAAGATGAAAAGGACAAGTGTTGCAGGTATTTGCACATTTACACAAGGATCCCAAAGCCGCATCTCAGTGTTAAACATAAACTGTTTCCTTAGCTATTACTATACAAGGTAAACCTCTAATTTTTCATCTGTGAAAACACTGAGGCACAGAACAGTCGAAGTACCTGTTACAATGTCATCTCTGAAATTCTCTCTGGTTTCGTGCTAAAGAACTACATGCCTGGAACCAAACCAGAGAATTAAAATTTCACACTTTCATGGGGAAAAAAAAATTATTTTTAATTCTAGCAAAGATGGTTTTATTAGTCACTTCCTCAAAGGAGAGGACCACACGGATGGATGAAAATGGCAAGTGTTTAACTTCTTGAAGTAACTGTGACTCATTTCACATTTGGTGTGTTTCTGTTCTTCTTTTTGGGTTTTCGAACCACATGTCAAATATCAGTTGGTGCCACCTACCAGGGAGTTCACAGTTAATGGCTGATCCATGTTGTCCTGTCTACAAGATGACGATGTTTACTGTTTCTTCTCAATCACTTCATCTGTTTCAAAGGCAAAAAAAGCAGCGCTCGGGTTATTTCTTGAGAACTCAGGTCTCATATCCCAAAACCCAGGGTTAGTTCTGCCTGAGAAAAAAATATGAGCCAATTGCAATAAGTTATATAATCTGAGACTACTGGAAATTTCTTTCTGAAAATACAAAACTGCAGGTGGTTATAAGGTTTCTTGAAGCAGACCTTGAAAAGAGGAGGTATGGAGAGATTTAATTATTGCCTAGTACTCAGTAAGAACCTGCTGGGTGTTATGGTTCTTAGAACACCATGCAAGGTTATAAAGTGGGTTTACTTGCTTCAAAAGGAGAGAGACGGTCATTGTGACTGAGAGCATGGACTCAGACCTGGAGCCAGTCTGGGCTTAACCTAAGTCTTCCTGGCTATGGTAGGTGGAATTCTAAGATGGAGCTGTGATACGCCTTGGGATCCGCAGGTTTATATAATCACCTCCCCTTGAGTGTAGAGAAGACCTGTAACTAGCTTTTAACCTCAGCAAAACATGGCATAGGTGATGGGACATTACTCCCATGTTTACATCCTGTCATATGGCAAAGATGAACAGATTTTTGCAGATTTAAGGCCCCTAAACATTTGACGTTAAGTTCATCAGAAGGGAGATTATCCAGAGTGGGAGACCTTGCAAAGAAAAAGACATTCTTCTGCTGACCTTGAAGACTCAGTCATCCTGAGTTCCATAGCCACAGGGAGATGATGCTGCCAAGAATGACGTGCACTTAGAATAAGACCTCAAGCCTCGGATCTGATCCTTACCTTGGTCAACACCTCCATGCTGCCTTGTGAGACCTTGAGTAGTGGACCTAGTTATGCCTAGGCTGCCTAGGCTCCTGACTCCACGAAACTGTGAGATAATAAATGTATGTTGTCTTAACACATGAAGTTTGAGGTGATTTGTAATGCAGCAATAGAAAACAGAATATTTTATCAGAGTGACTGTAGGTAAATATATAGCTTTCTGTGTATCTGAATAAAGGGGAAAAATAATAGTACCTAAGTCATGTCGATGTGGTAAGGATTAAATGACTTAGCATATAAAGTGCTTAGAACAGTTCCCAGCACACAGTCCATATCATATCAATGTTTGCTCTTATTAGAATCCTGATTTTTGCAATTGAGAAAGCTGAGACTTCAAGATGTTAAGTGAATGTACCCAAGTTCAAATACTCAATAAATGCTAGTCTCCTTCCTTTGTATGCTAGTTTAGATCAAGCATTGCATTATCACTTCCCACTTCTAAATTTATTTTGGCTTTTAAACTCCACTAATCAATTATGTGATATTGGACACATAACTTCTCCTCAGCTCCTTATTCATGAAATGACGGGGCTAAGCTTCTTTCAAGTTATAACCTTCTGTGATATTAGAAACTTTAGAGGTACATTATTCAATCCTTTTGTGCTATTTTCTGGCCTGAATTCATGAATGAAAGCTTTTCAAGGAAAGTCACTCAGTATGTTCCGATATCTCCCCTTCACCCTCTCCAGTGATCCCTGCAGTAAACATCAAGCTGTAGACCAGCAGGCTGCAGAAATGCCCAAGAAAGAAATGACCTGCAGGAAGCCCCAGTCATAGTATAGTTTTAAAATCCAAATCAATCCTGGGACCACTGAATATAAGCAATCCCACTGGGGGAATTACTACTTCTCAGGGAGAATAAGCCAAGAAAAAAAAAAAAAAAACATTAAAAGAGTTGAAGAGACAGAACAAAGAGGCTTAATGGAGAATTTGAGGCTGAGGAGAGAGAAGAGGACAGGAAATACCAGTTACTCATTGATTAGAGTCTCCTAAAAACAGAGAGTGAATTCTTGGAGGGCTTACTCAGATCTTTAAACAGAGCACAAATAATTTAAAAAGTTGGAAACATTAGGAGAGCAGTTCTAAAATCATATAAACCTGAGATGTTTAAAATGCAGGTTGCTGGGACTTCCCTGGTGGTCCAGTGGTTAAGACTGTGCTCCAATGTAGCGGGGATGGGGGTGGGTTTGATCCTCGGTTGGGGAACTATGATCCCACATGCCAGGTGGCATGACCAAACAAAGAAAGTGTTAGTTGCTCAGTTGTCTTCGACTCTCTGTGACCCCCTGGCTGTAGCCCACCAGGCTCCTCCATCCATGGGATTTTCCAGGCAAGAATACTGAAGTGGGTTGCCATTTCCTTCTCCAGGGAATCTTCCCAACTCAGGGATCAAACCTGGGTCTCCTGCATTGCAGGCAGACTCTTTACCATCTGATCCACTAGGGAAGTTTCTTTGGCATGGCCAAAGATGAAAAAATAAATGAAATTCAGATTCCTGGAACTCAAAAGGATTCTGGATCCATTAGTTTCAAGTCGACCAACAGGCATGGATTGTTAGGATGTGGCCCTGGTAATTCTGATTCGTGAGACTTCCAAACAATGCTTTGAAAGACACTGCCTCTGAGAACGGATCAAGCAGGATTCTCAGTTTCAAGCAAAGAACCCACAGAATGATAATAGAAGGATCACAAATTTCCAAGAGGGCCGGAGAAACTGGGCTTGGAGGCTACATATCTGGGAACATCACCCCAAATCACACAGCAGCTGTGGCCTGCTGCCTGTCGCTGATGGGTAGGGCAGCCAGCAGCTTCCACTGCCAACACCAGCTGCTGTCCTGAAACCACCTGGGGAGCTGCCACACGCATTCTCATGTCACTGGTTTCTATTTCAAAATATGAGATGGAAATGCGTCTGACCGGCAGAACCTAGGTCACATGCCTGCAGCCAGGCTGCGAAGGTGGTTGAAAGTGCCAATATCTGGTGCTTTACTCTTCTATAGGAGGCAAAGTAGGACCTGCCAACTGAGAAAAGGTAGATGCAGGGCTGGGAGGCCAAAAGCAATGATAAGTGTGCACAGAAATCAAAGCTTTCCATAATGAGCTTCTAGATGTATAAAATGTTTAATTCAATATATCTTAAACATCAAAATTTATTGAGTTGCTATAGATGAAAACCAATAGTTAAACCTCTCTTTAACTCTACTCCACATGAGCAAATCTTTTCAGGGTTCTTAGTAATTTTTAAGAGTGCAAAGGGGTCCCAAGAACAAAAACAACAAAAAATTGAAAATTGGCTGCTCTAGACCTTTTATACAAACAAACAAACCTCACCAAGCTACTTTGATAAGCTACTTTGATTTAACCAGAAATACAGTGGGCTATAAGCATCTAAAAGATGAAAAAATTATTGTCAAGGATCACCTTCTGGGGCTTCCTTGGTGGCTCAGTGGTAGAGAATCTGCCTGCCAATGTTGAAGACAGGTTTGATCCCTGGTCCTGGAAGATTCCACCTACAGTGAAGTGACTGAGCCCCTGTACCACAACTATTGAACCTGTGCTCCAGAGTCTGGGAGCTGCAATTACTGAGCCCATGTGCTGCAATTATTGAAGCCCTAGCACCCTAAAGCTCGTGCTCTGCAACAAGAGAAGCCACTGCAATGAGAAGCCTGCAATGACAACTGGAGAGTAGCCCCTGCTTGCTGCAACTAGAGAAAACTCCGTGCAGCAACGAAGACCCAGCACAGCCAAAAATAGATAAATAAATAGAATTTTTTTTAAAGGATCACCTTCCGTTTGTACCACTTAAGTCTTACTAAAATAATTAGAAAATTGAGGACATAATAAGAGGTACCTTATCTCACAGAACCCAGTACCCACAAGAGCAAATGCGACGGATGGCTATATAATCTGCAATACCCATTCTCTTTTTCTACTATAAAAATGTAACTTTTTATAGCCACCGGGGTAAAAACCTACATTTCTTGGCTTTCTTGGAATCAGATGTGGCCATGTTACCAAGGTCTGGCCAATGGGCTGTGAACACAAGTACTTACGATCAGAGTCTAGATCCCGCCTTTAAAGAAAGGGTCACGGCTGTCACCCATCTCTCCCTTCCCTTCCCACTGGCTGGAATGCTAACCTGCAGCTGAGCCATCTTTGGCTCATGAGAATGAGCCTTAGTGAAGCAAGAAAAGGAGCACTCTAGTTTGCTTACCCTCAGACCATTATGCCAGAGATAAGTTTCTGTCTTACCTAACACTCTGTTTAGATCTGTACACTGACAAATGCAGTAAGTTTAACCTAAAAAGGATAGTTCAGTAAATACCCAAGGGAGACTACTGCCATTACTGCTAAGAATATACCTCCTCCCTCACCCTTCCCCAACCCTGGTGTCAGCACTCTGCCTGTCTTGCCTCCACACCTTTGCTCCAGGTACCAGAAGCCACAGAAAGACACTCCTTCCCTCTTTCCTCCCCACAGCACACCTAAATCCTGCCCATCCTCTAAGATCCACTTATCATCTAAAAGTTTCAGACTGCTTCTGAACTGATACTATGTTATCCTTCAAACTAGCAGATATTATAAGCAAAGCCCAAAGGCAACATATGGTGGTGATAAATATTTAATTTTGTTGTCACAGTAAATTTAGAAATTCTAATTTAGTTATCAACATTTAAAAACTGAGAGATTTCATATAAAAATTCAGATTAAAGCTTCTCTTAAAAAAAAATCAGAGAATCTGGCTCCACTGAGCCTGATACTTGGAACACTTATTTGTTATTATTTGTCTTCTATCCTAAGTTTCTAACAGTGCTTCCTACATAATAAGGTCTATATATACACTCACATAAACATATATACATATATATATATACACACACACACACATGCATGCATGCTCAGCTGCTTCAGTCATGTCCAACTCTTTGAGACCCCATGAACTAGCCTGCCAGACTCCTCTGTCCATTGGATTCTAGAGGCAAGATTACTGTAATGGGTTGTCAAGGCCTCCTACAGGGAATCTTCCCCACCCAGATATTGAATCTGCATCTCCTGCATTGCAGGTGGATTCTTTATCCACTAAGCCACCTGGGAAGCCCTACACACACCACACACACAATTTGTCAAACAAATGAAAACGTAATTCCCTTAAAGCATACAGTACACTCCCCATCACATTCCCAGGAATATAACAAAAGCTTAGTAAATATTTGGCTGTAGATCTGTGTTAAAATGTATCTTCCAAAGGCACCAACCAGCCTTTAAGAACTTACAGGTGGCTCATTTAAATTTCTTAATAGTCAATTTATTCATTCAATCCTATATTCATTCAACAAACATTGACTGAACACCTAAATGTGCCAGGCGTTGTTCCAGGTATGTGAAGGTCATCAGTGAACAAAACTGGCAAAGATTTCTGCCCTTGTGGAGTGAACATACAGAGAATAAACCTGTTCAATAAATAAACTGTATAGAAGCTGGAAGGTAATATGTGTTATTGAAAAAAAGTAAGAAAATCAGGAATGCTGCAGAGGGCGTCTGTCGGGCAGCAGGTAATAAATGGCATTTTCAAGATAGGTATCACTTTCAAAGGCTTCCCAGGTGGCTCAGTGGTAGAGAACCCACCTGCCAATGCAGGAGATACAGGAGACGTGGGTTTGATCCATGAGTTGGGAAGATCCCCTGGAGAAGGAAGTCACAACCCACTCCAGTATGCTCGCCTGGAGAATCCCATTGACAGAGGAGCTATACAGTCTATGGGGTCACAAAGAGTTGGACACGACTGAGCATGCACGCACATACACACACACACACACACACACACACATCACTTTGAAGCCAAAAAGCAGCAGGGGCTTGAAGGAGATGAGGATTAGGAAAGAGCCATTGCAGATACCCGAAAGCAGCAATGCGTCTTTTTGTGTGTTTGAGAAAAAGCAAGAGGAGCAGGGTGAGCGGAGAGGAGAGTGGTGGGAGATGAAACCAGAGAGGCAAAGAAAGTAAGAGGTCACAACAAGGTCACCGTACAGACTTTCACTTTTACTCCGAGTTAAATGGGGAACTATTTAGGGCTCTGGGCAAATGAGGGACATCTATGGCAGTATAATTTTAAAAGTGACCTTGGGGTGTGCTATTGAAAATGGACTATGGGCAGCAAGGGAGGAGGGGAGAGGTGATGGCGCCTTGCTGACTGCAGTGGATCAAGCCAATACGATATCTAGTATTTCCTCCATTTCCAGCAGAAGGAAAGACAAATTAAGTGCCATAATAATAAGCAAATGGTCCTTAAAGGAAGGAAGTAATCCATGTAACATCAATGACAGGAGAGCTGGCATGATGCTGGAAATGCTGTCTTCTCCAGATCCTCACACTTCAGCACTTATCATGGGAAGACAGACTGAAGGGGACTTCGAGTACTAGAGATAAGATAAACATTGCAGTTTGGAGGATCAGAAATATACAGAAACAGGACACCCCAGAGGATGCCAAAGGCACAGGGAAAGGACTCAACATCATACACAAATAAAATATAAAGTCCCTTTTAAAGGGGAGGCTCTGGGACTTCCTGGAGGTCCAGTGGCTAAGAATCTGCACTCCCAATGCAGGGGGCCTGGGTTCGATCCCTGGTTGGGGAACTAGGATGGTTCTGTAACTAAGACTCAGCACAGCCTAAATAATTTTTTTTTTTAAGTGGAGGCTCCAGGGGCACATAGTGCAAAGACAGCCTTTGGCTTCAGCTTGGGTGTGAGTCCCAACTTCATTATCTACTTCCAAGTCATCCTCATTGGACCCTCCCAGGCTCACTTCTCTCATTCACAACTGGGCTCCTCACCACTCCATCAATTCAGAGTGGTCTGTGCTGTGCTGTACTTAGTCGCTCAGCTGTCTGACTCTTTGTGACCCCATGGACTGTAGCCACCAGGCTCCTCTGTCCATGGGGATTCTCCAGGCAAGAATACTGGAGTGGGTTACCATTCCCTCCTCTATGCCCTTCCTGACCCAGGAGTCGAACCAGGTCTCCCACATTGCAGGCAGATTCTTCACCATCTGAGCCACAGGGGAAGCCCAAGAATACTGGCGTGGGTAGCCTATCCCTTCTCCAGGGGATCTTCCTGACCCAGGAATCAAACCAGAATCTCCTACACTGCAGGTGGACTCTTTACCAGCTGAGCTACCAGGGAAGCCCTCAGAGTGGTCTGCTGCTGCTAAGTCACTTCAGTCGTGTCCGACTCTGTGTGACCCCATAGACGGCAGCCCACCAGGCTCCCCCGTCCCTGGGATTTTCCAGGCAAGAGTACTGGAGTGGCTTGCCATTGCCTTCTCCTCAGAGTGGTCTACAACTAACCAAAAACATTCATCAGGAATGCCTGATTTAATCTCAACCTGCTCCCTACTCTCTGCTCCCAGAAGAGTCCATATTCCTTTTTTTTTCTTTTATTGATTTCTTTATCTTTTATTTTTTTATTAATTATTTTTTATTGGAGGCTAATTATTTTACAATATTATATTGGTTGGTTTTGCCATACATTGACATGAATCCACCCCGGGTGTACATGAGTTCCCCCTCCTGAATCCCCCTCCCACCTCCCTCCTCCCTTTATCCTCCCTCTGGGTCATCCCCGCACACCAGCCCCGAGTATCCTGTAACATGCATCGACCCTGAATGCTGATTTGTTTCACATATGACAACATACATGTTTCAATGCCATTCTCTCAAATCATCCCACCCTCACCCTCTCCCACAGAGTCCCAAAGACTGTTCGATACAACTGTGTCTAGAAGAGCCCATATTCCTGAAGCTTGATAACGTTTAAACTACAGCCTTGCGATACATTTAGCCTGTAAGATACCTCTTGAAAGTTCTTTTTGTTTTAGAGCTCCTGTTTTCTTGCCTTTATCTCTGGACTGTAGGTTCCAAAGACACAACCATATTTCCTCTTTGACTTGACCTTTTAAAGAGTAGAGTCTTCTCTCTGTTCATCCTCACATAAAACAGTGTGGGGGAATCAGGCACAGGAGGGGTATCGGGACCATATATTTACAAAGGGCACATGGAGACCAACCCTGGTACCCATGGAACAGCTAACAAGTAGCTCCAGAAACCATCTGAGCAATTCCTGACTGTGCCCAGAGGAGGTGGGGCAAAAATAAAATCTCAGCCAAGAGTGGCCTGGGAGGGGGCACAACCCTCTCCAAACTGATATAGCTTTGACTCTCTCTATGACCTCGAGGTATCACACCCAACACCAGGATCCTTCTGGGTTCAGAGTCCCACCTGGATGTCTGTGTGTCTCAACTGTACCCAAGGGAATGTGGAAGCAGCTCTACAATCTGGCACTTTATAGCCAGGAGCAAGTAATGTCAAGAACAAGAGGAAAATGTCCGACTGGTTAACATAGCATTTCTTTTGTGACCTTTTGAGCCTTAATTTCTAATTCCCTTAATTTTCATTCTTTTTCTTACTTTGTGTGTGTGTGTAAACTCAGAATCCTGACTTGCTTACACACACAGAACCACATTTTCTAGAATACAAAGTACAGGATACAGACCAACAAGGGAGCACACAAGACAGCCAGTGAGACCTTCGCACAAACATGTCATTGGCTCCCTGGCACTCCTTTCAGACTAAACGCTATAGCAGAACTGGATATGCAGGTGTAGGCTGCTGGCAGGTGAGAGAGGCCAGAACACCTCACGCGTGTCCTGGAGTCTTATTTCTAATTGGTCAATCCAGCAGCCTTTCTTCTCCCCACTGGGTTATAGTTCATGTTTTCCAGGAAGAAAAGGGTGCAGTTTACAGCTGGAGATAAAGGAAATGATCATAACCTAGGCCGTGGGCTGCAGTGACCTAATCTGATTTAGATAAAAGGAAGCAAAGGGTCACTCCCATGCCTTTAATGACAGGCGCAGAAAGATGGAGCTCCTGAGTCACACGTTTACAGATTGGTACCTGCTTCAGGGAAAAAAAAAAAAATGACCTAAGCCCATTCTTGCTATTTGGAAGAATTCAGACATTAAAACCCAAGATTATTTTTTTATACTTGAAAGATTATTTCTATGTAATATTTGTAAATCAGAAATATGCCGTGACCCAGAGGGTATTTTATTTGTATTAAAATATTGGTAGGATAAATATGAAATTTGATCCAAATATAAGAACTAGCTTTTATTGATTTTTTTTTTATATACTTGTTAAGTACTACATGTGAGTACTCATTGGGGATCAGGTGTTTGTCTCCTATCCCCAGGAGGATGTTGTGTTAGTCACTCAGCCATGTCTGACTCTTTGCAACACCATGGACTGTAGCCTGCCAGGCTCCTCTGTCCAAGGAATTCTCCAGTCAAGGATACTGGAGTGGATAGCTGTCCCCCAACCCAGAGATCAAACCCAGGTCTCCTGCATTTCTGGCAGCTTCTTTACCATCTGAGCCACCAGGGAAGCCCATCCTCAGAAGGATATCCAAAGGTAAACACACCTTGGCAGTGTGGTTTAGATTAGATCAATCGGCAGGAATGCAGTTGCTTCAGGAAAGATTATCAAATAAATTACCACACCCAACATATGTTTTAAATTACTCTGAGATTAATCTAGGCCACTCTGAGTGTAATCAAGTCGCACTTTGGGCCATAAAAGAATTATTTCTTATAGTGAAGTACAATTTTTGTTCTGACACCGGGATGAAGTCATTGCATAGTCTTAACCCAGCAGTTCAGGCTTTGGGGCCATATACCTGTAGAAGATTCCAGCTTCTACCACTTGCGAGACAGGAGTGCTACGGTGTCTTATTTAACTTTTTTGTGCACTTTATCTTCATTTATTAAATGGAGAGAAATAACAGCTTTCCAGAAGAACTGGAATGGAAATTTATTTAAACAAACACACAAACAAAATTCTATTATAGTTCCTGGCACGCAATAGGAAGATAAAAAAATCAGTCCCTTTTCACATCAAATGGTTAGGAAAGTAAAGTGATATAGACTTCTAATATAGATATCAGAAATGACTAATGTCTAACTACTTACTTCATTGCAGTTAGCTTTTTGCCAGACATTGTCAGTTGTCTATCCAACAGCCACCCACTCCTCCACCTCCCACCACTCTTCCTGCCAGCAGGGTCCAATCTCACTAGAGATGCTCACTTTTCCAGACTCCTTGGCACTCAGGACTTGACTAGTTGACAGCTGACCAAATCTTGGACCAAGGGACAAGAAGGAAGCAATTTGTTGGGAGGACTCTGAGAGACGTTCATCACCAATACAAAAAGACTGCAGAATATGTGCCTTTTCATCAGCTGTGTCTTCATGTAAAACTTGAAATGCAGCAGCCATCGTGCAACCCAGATGGGTCAAGCCTAAGAGGCAGCGGGTGTGCAGAGGATGGCAGAGGTGGAGGGTGGAGGGAGCCTGGCTCCTTGCAGATACTGCTGAGCTGCTGAAGTTATCTTGAAACCATTCTCCTCTGAACTGTTATTGTGTAAGACACAGTACCATTGTCTATGGCACTCTTAGGATTCCATAATCTGCTGCCTAATTGATATAGGATTACTCTGGCAATATAGGGAAATACTGGTATTTACCTATGTGAATCCAGTGGTGAAAGTGGTGACTCTGAATATCAATAAAACAAAGAAGGAGAAGAATTTTGTGAGATTTAACTGTTGAAGTAAATATTTCTAAGATAATATTATATTTTTCTTTGATTAAAATATAATCAGTGGTAAAGAATTCACCTGCCAATGCAGGAGACCCAAGAGATCCCTGGGTTGGGAAGATCTCCTGGAGTAGGAAATGGCAATCAGTTCCAGTATTCTTGTCAGAAAAATTCCATGGACAGAGGAGTCTGGCGGGCTATAGTCCAGGATTGCAAGGAGTTGGACATGACTGAGCAACTAAACACACACACACAACACATTATTTACTCTTTCTTGATGACTCAGTCTTACTTCAACATACCTGCAATGTTTCCCTCTATTTCTAACTTGCTTTCATCCAGAAAATCACTTAGAAAAACTTCACCAAGCCGCTCTGACTTCAGTGTTTCTCTCCTTTTAGTCTAGCTCAATCACTCTAATTTAAGCTTATTTGTAAAATCAAAGCTGAACTGGACACAGGTCTGAAGGGATCTCCTGTATAGTCTCCTGTGAGTAAACTATACGCTGATTACAATGACTGCTACATGATTTATAATTTGGTTGCTCAAAAATCATTTTTCTTACCTTTTTCCCCCCTCCACTACCTTCTAGATAAGAGTAAGCTGAGTTCTGTGAAGGTGAGGTAAGACTATGTATATCACCTTTAATTCAGCAAAAGCTATACTACTAATAATAGATAGGGCTTCCCTGATGGCTCAGATGGTAAAGAATCTATCTACAATGCAGGAGACCTAGGTTTGATCCCTGGGTGGGGAAGATCTGCTGGAGAAGGAAATGGCAACACACTTCAGTATTCTTGCCTAGGAAATCCCATGGGCAGGGGAGTCTGGCAGACTACAGTCCATGGGGTAGCAAAGAGTCAGACACGACTGAGAGACTAACACACACACAACTAACCAAAAACTTTCCTTCTCTAGTTAACTGAAATAATGTATTAACCCCCATGAGCTGAGTCCTCACAACAGCCTTATCAAACAGGAGGCGGTTGAGTCTAGACAATTGATATGCAACCTCCAGGGTCAACCACATGAGTTCAAATTCCAATTCCAATCACTAACAGCTTCCCAGACTTCAAAGTGGGGTTGATAATAGTAAGGAAGGAAAGAGCTGTTGAGAAGGTAAAACAAGAAAATGCTTGTGAAACCAACGGTGGCAGGAGGCTTGGTGGCAGGAAGCACTCAACAACTGATAATGATCATCATCTCCATTTTAAAGGGGAGGAAACTAGAGCTGAGAATAGGTAAGCAAGTTAACTAAGTGGTGGAGCAAAGACTCAAAACTAGGTGTGTAAGATCCCAGAGTTCACACTGTTAACTGAACTGTGTGAACTCTGGGATCTTACACACCTAGTTTTGAGTCTTTGCTCTACCACTTAGTTAACTTGCTTACCTATTCTCGGCTCTAGTTTCCTCGGGAAGATCCCCTGGAGAAGGAAACGGTAACCCACTCCAGTATTCTTGCCTGGAGAATCCCATGGACGGAGAAGCCTGGTAGGCTACAGTCCATGGGGTCGCATAGAGTCGGACACGACTGAGCGACGGAACGGACGGAACGGAAGATCCCAGAGTTCACACTGTTAGTCACACAGTGATACTGGCAATTCATATTTAATAGTTAATGATGAAATCATGGGAAGGTCAAATTCTTGGTCTTTGGATAAAAGCAATAGCATTTATTGCAGAAATGAGACTTCAGTTTGGCATTACTAGCATCTGATTCATAGTTTTTTTGCTGCCAAAAAATAAAAGGGCATCCATTCCCTCCACTTGTTTCTTAGGCAGGATGATTCGATGTCTGTGAACTGAATATCTGGAATATGTAGTTAAGAAATTCAATGGAAGGCTTCCCTGGAGGCTCAGTGGTAAAGAACCAGCCTGCCAATGTAAGAGACACAGGTTTGATCCTGGTCTGGGAAGATCCTATGTACTGTGGGGAAACTGAGCCCGTGTGCCACAACTACAGCCTGTGCTCCAGAGCCCAGAAGCTGCAACTACTGAGCCCACGTGTTGCAACTACTGAAATCTGCATACTGTAGAGCCTGTGCTCCGCAACAAGAGACTGCACACAGAAACTAAAGAGTAGCCTCCACTGGCTGCAACTAGAGAAAAGCCTTCAAAGCAATGAAGACCCAGCATAGCCAAAAAATAAGTAAATAAATAAAAATAAACATTAAAAGGAAAGAAATTCAATGCATAATTATCTAACCAAGACAGTTCAATTCAAAATACTTGCTGGTTTTAAATATAAATTCTAAGTTGTGGTATTCAAATTACTTGGCCATAAGAAAGAATGAAATAACTGCCTTTGTAGCAACATGGATGGACGCAGAGATTATCCTACTGAGTGAAAAAGCCAAAGACAAATATTATATGATATCAGTTGTACGTGGAATCTAAAAAGTAATACAAATGAACTTAGTTACAAAACAGAACAGACTCAGAGATAGAAAACAAACTTCCCAAAGGGGAAAATGGAGGTAGGGATAAATTAGGAGCAGGGAATTAACAGATATACAATACTATATATAAAATAGATAAATAACAAGTATTCACTGAATAGCACAGGGAACTTTAGTCAATGTCATAAAACTTATAATGGATGAGAATGAGAAAAAAATACATATGTATCACTGAATTGGTTTTCTGTACATCTAAAACTAAGATGATATTGTAAATCAACTATACTTCAATACAAAAATAAATTGTGATATTCAAAAGGCATTCATATGCTCACAAATGTACTAATTTATGATTCTGTTGTATTTTTAAATGAGATGATTCAATTAATATTTTCATAAAACAATAAAAACTTCATAAAACATTTGGAAAATGAATTTGAAGTGCTGGAAAGAAATGCAGCTAATTTGTCACCATAAATTCACAAGAGCTTAATTGTGTTATCCTGCTGTTAAAATACTAAAATTTCCTAGAAATTATGCATTCTAAAGATAAACTGCCCATAAACCACCAAACTCTAATATCCACTTGAACATACTTCCCTTTCATTGTAATTTGCTTTTAAGAAAATACCATCCAGAAGTTATCTAATTCAATGAAGCATAATAAGTCAGAAATAAAATTTCTAAATATCATTTTCTTTGCCTGCCAGATGCCTGAAGCCCTGAGATGAGGTCAGTCCCTGGGCATTATTAATCAATTTTATTTAATTTTCATATATTTCCTAAGGACAGTACACGAACAAGATGAATTTAACCCAGCACTATTTTCAAAAGCAAAAGCTGTCCTAGAATACCTCTCATCCACTGCTTCTCCAGGGTTCCTCAACCACAGGAAATACTCTAAGTGTTCAACATATTTCAATAGACAGCTGCAGTCACATTTCTGGTTTTGAACTAGTCAATCTCTTCAATGCAGTGGACAAAATCAAAACACGCTGTGTCCCTCCAAAACTTTCCCTGGTAGATTACTTTTAAATGCTTAAAAAATTCCCTATACTGTCAATTGTGTGCTCAGTTGCTCAGTCGTGTCCGACCCTTTGTGACCCTATGGACTATAGCCCATCAAGGTCCTCTGTCCATGGGACGTTTCAGGCAAGAACACTGGGGGGAGTTGCCATTTCGTCCTCCAGGGAGTCATCTCCTATGTCTCCTGCATTGCAGGTGGATATTTTACCGGCTGAGCCATCAGGGAAGCCCCTGTATATTGCCAAAATCATTAGCAAGCGGCAGTCCAGTCCACTGTTTCTCTCTGCACAGCCCACTCACTTCCCATTTTCCTTCCCTGCAGCTGACATCCCTGCACTCTGATGTAGTTTCCTCTGAGTGTGGTTCCTGGGCCACCTGCAGCATAATTACTCAGTAGAGGAGGAGGGTGGTTGTTAACAAGAAACAGATTTCTATGCCTCACCGAGTCAGAATTTCTGGGAAGGGTGCCCCACAGATCTCTATTTTTATCAAGCGCCCCAGAAGATCTTTATGTTCGTTGAAACCTGAGACTCAGTGCATCAGGAAAAAGTTCTCTAAGACAGTTACCAATAACCTCTAAATGCCTGGCCTTGATCAGCTGAACAGTACCTACTCTAGAAAAAACTCCTGCCTCATTTTAAATGAAGTAGAGGTAGTTCCTGGACTGTAGCCTACCAGCTTCTCAGTCCATGGGATTTTCCAGGCAAGAGTACTGGAGTGGGTTGCCATTTCCTTCTGCAGGGGATCTTCCCGACCCAGGGGTCGAACCCGGGTCTCCCACATTGTAGGCAGACGCTTTACCCTCTGAGCCACCACGGAAGCGCTCTAGAACAAACTCCTGCCTCATTTTAAATGAAGTAGAGGTAGTTCCTTTCTCCTCCCACCTCCCTCACCTTTGTTGTTCGGTCACTCAGTCGTGTCTGACTCTTTGCGACCTCATAGACTGCAGCACGCCAGGTTTCCCTGTCCTTCACCATCTCCCGAGCTTGCTCAAACTCATGTCCATTGAGTCGCTGATGCCATCCCACCAGCTCATCCTCTACTGCCCCCTTCTCCTCCTGCCTTCAATCTGTCCCAGCATCAGGGTCTTTTCTAATGAGTCAGCTCTTCACATCAAGTGGCCAAAGTATTGGAGCTTCAGCCTCAGCCTCAGTCCTTCCAATGAATATTCAGGACTGATTTCCTTTAGGACTGACTGGTTTGATCTCCTTGCAGGCTCAGGGACTCTCAAGAGTCTTCTCCAGCACCACAGTTTCAAAGCATCAAATCTTTAGCACTCAGCCTTTTTTTACTGTCCAGTTCTCACATCCATACGTGACTACTGGAAAACCATAGCTTTGACTATATGGACTTTTGTAGGCAAAGTAATGTCTCTGCTTTCTAATACGCTGTCTAGATGTGTCATTGCTTTTCTTTCAAGGAGCGAGTGTCTTTTAATTTCATGGCTGCAGTCACCATCCACAGTGATTTTGGAGCCCAAGAAAATAAAGTCTGTCACTGTTTCCATTGTTTCCCCATCTTTTGCCATGAAGTGATGGGACTGGATGCCATGATCTTAGTTTTTCGAATGTTGAGTTTTAAGCCAGCTTTTTAACACACTTTATGTTAAGTCTTTTCTCTTAATGTTCTTTTATTCCATGTTTCTTTCAAGGCTTCAATTAAGGCTTAGTCTGAGCACTGTGTCTTCCCTCCAGCCACTTTCACCATGGCATCCAACTGGGACTGAGTGAGAACTCAACAGTTCCAAGGCTAACTACCTCTTTCCCACAAATATTACCTCTAAGTAAATTCATTCATTCATTTATTTATTCAACATTATTTATGAAGCTCCTACTTCATGCTAGGAGCTAGTGAGCAAAGATACAGACTCTATTGAACTTATGAAACTTATATTCTGCTAGAGACAGGAAGTTGAGCAGAGAGATGCTAAGATATTAACCATCAGCACAAATAAATCATTAAAGCTGGTAAGTACTACAAATATAAAATACAACAGATAGTTATGCATTTTGGGGGCAAAAATACCTCAGAAGTGGTGACGTGTTCCTCCCAGTACGTCAGGAAGACACTGATTTGCCTTGTTAACCGATGTCAACTTTGATCACCTAAGTTATGGCTGCCAGGTTTCTTCCCTGTAAAGACACTAGTTTTCCTCGTGTAATTACAAAGTATCTTATAGCGAGTTACTCTGAGAAATGCAAATATACTTTTGCCTATTCATTTTAGCATTCAAAGATGATTCATTCCTGATGCAGTTATTTTTCTGTAGAGTTTGAAAATGGTGAATTTTATATTTCTGTCCTTCTATATCATTATTCTATATTTATTAGTTTAGTTGGAGTTTTTGTTGAAGGTTGTTTAATTTTTGTACAAAATTTTTAAAGTTTTAGCCTAACAGATCTATTTTTCCTTTATGATATCTGGGTTATACATCATTCTTTAGAGGGTCTTCAAACTAACTGATGATAAAAATTTTAAATATGTCTACCAATCTTTTTCTCCTAGTAATTTTATGGTTAGTTATTTTTGAATGAATACCTTTGATCTGTGTGGAATTTATTTTTATGTAAGGAGTATGACAGGGACACAGTTTGTTGTTTTTTTTTCATGAGGCAACATGACCCTGAAGCTCTTCAATTTTGTTTAGCTTCTTGTTTAATTCTCAACTCTGCTCAATAAGGTGATCTACTCAAACTAGACACATAGTACATTATTTATTCAGTTGAAATAATCTCTGGTGGCTCAGATGGTAAAGAATCTGCCTGCAATGCAGGAGACCTGGGTTGAAATCCCTGGGTTGGGAAGATCGTTTGGAAAAGGGAATGGCTACCCCCTCCAGTATTCTTACCTGGAGAATTCCATGGACAGAGGAGCCTGACAGGCTTCAGTCCATGTGGATGCAAAGAGTTGGACATGACTGAGCACCTAACAGTATTAATAATACCTCAATGAAGCTGAAAAAAACAGAGTCTGTGAAAGATGGGTAGACTTACATAGAAAAAAAGATACTGGCAATTCAGAAAGGAGGTAAGGATGCAACTGTGTTTGAGGTACCCCAGGACTGGACTGAGAGTGGTAAAAAGAATGTAGAAGGATAAACAGCTATTGGGAGAGATTCTGAGGGGAAAACACATAGAACTTGGAAGTGAAGTGGACAGACTAGGATACAGGAGCATAAGCAGCAAAGATACTGCGAATGTTGGCATGAAAGGGAAGCAGAGATGGTGATGCATCTGACTTCAAAAGAGATTTCTCCTGTATTTCAGTGAACGCCATCAACATCCAATCAGTTACACAAACCTGGGAAAACCTGGAAACAGTTGCCATACATCTCCTTCCTCCCTCAATCCACATCCATTCTATCACTCATATCTACCAAGTCACCATCCAAGAAAACTCTCAAATCTGCATTTTCTCACCATCTTTCCTCAGAGGAGCCTAATCTGTGCCATTCTTTATTATGTCTGCGTCACTAGAATAGCCTTCTAATTGGTCTATTTGTTTACATCATGTGCCTCTTTGATTAATTCTACATACAACCAGCATGCCATTCAAATATTGTCATTTCTTCCCTTAAAACCCTTTAACAGCTTCCCATCACTGTCAATATCACATATCTTTAATAGGTCCCACAGAGCTGGGTCTGATCCAGCTGCCAAACCACCAGCCTTCTCTGTACCCTAATTTCACACATTTACTTCCTCTGTATCCTTCCAGGGTTGGTTTAAGCATTGCTTCCTCACGCAGATATTTTTGACTACTTCCAGACTAAGTCACACTCTTAGTCACACACTCATGAAGAAATATAAGACAAACCTATATTGAGGGATTTTCTACAAAACAACTGGCCAGTGTTCTGAAAACGTATCAATATGACGAAAGACAGACAAAGACTGAGGGAACATTTCTGACCAAAAGGGACTAAGAAGACATGAGAGCAAAATGCCACATGTGATCCTGGATGGGACTCTGGGCCAGAAGGAGGACACTGTGAAATGTGAATAAGCTCCGTAGACTAGACAATATAGTATTGCAACAAGGTTAGTGTCCTATTTTGATAACTACCATGATTCAGTTCAGTTCAGTTCAGTCGCTCAGTAGTGTCTGATTCTTTGCGACCCCATGAATCACAGCACACCAGGCCTCCCTGTCCATCACCAACTCCCGGAGTTCACTCAAACCCATGTCCATCAAGTCGGGGATGCCGTCCAGCCATCTCATCCTCTGTTGTCCCCTTCTCCTACTGCCCCCAATCTCTCCCAGCATCAGAGTCTTTTCCAGTGAGTCAACTCTTCGTATGAGGTGGCCAGAGTATTGGAGTTTCAGCTCTTGCATCAGTCCTTTCAATGAACACCCAGGATTGATCTCCTTTAGAATGGACTGGTTGGATTTCCTTGCAGTCCAAGGCACTCTCAAGAGTCTTCTCCGACACCACAGTTCAAAAGCATCAATTCTTCGGCGATCAGTCAAGGTTGTATATTGTCACCCTGCTAATTAACTTATATGCAGAGTACATTAATAGGAACACTGGGCTGGAAGAACCACAAGCTGGAATCAAGATTGCTGGGAGAAATATCAAATACCTCAGATATGCAGATGACACCACCCTTATGGCAGAAAGTGAAGAAGAACTCAAAAGCCTCTTGATGAAAGTAAAAGAGGAGAGTGAAAAAAGTTGGCTTGAAGCTCAACATTCAGTAAAACAAAGATCACGGCATCTGGTCTCATCACTTCATGGGAAATAGATGGGGAAACAGTGGAAACAGTGTCAGACTTTATTTTTTGGGCTCCAAAATTACTGCGGATGCTGACTGCAGCCATGAAATTAATAGACGCTTACTCCTTGGAAGGAAAGTTATAACCAATCTAGATAGCATATTAAAAAGCAGAGACATTACTTTGCCAACCAAGGTCCGTCTAGTCAAGGCTATGGTTTTTCCCATGGTCACGTATGGATGTGAGAGTTGGACTGTGAAGAACTACCATGATTAATGAGATGTTAAAATTTGTGGAAAACGGGTAAAGGATACACAGATATTCTGTGTACTATTTTTGCAGTTTTCTGTAAGTCTGAAATTACTTAAAATTAAATATTTTTAAAATGTTCATCTAGTACCTTAACAGTCCCTTCAACAAAGGACAACAAAAGGAAAAAATGCTTGCATCACATGCAATATATATAATACCGGCTATGTCGAAACTATAAGGCATATTTGGGTAACAGTAAGAAAGAGATATAAAGTTGAATAAAAACAGGCAAATGAACAAGTCATGAGACAACTATGAATGGCTAAGCAACATGTGAAAGAATGTTAATTTCACTAGCAATTACAAAACTATGAATTTGAAATGGTATTTTCATTTATTTGATTGATAAACTTTACATGATCCATCATACTTAATATTGAATACTGGAAGAAAAATTGGCTATTTAAAAAATAGTACATGTTTCTGTTGACCCAGCAATTCCAAGTTTTTCCCATAGACTGTCCTGCCCAATAATACACTAATAACACACACACACACACACACTTTCAAACACACACTTGCTCTAAATCAATGCAGCATAGTTTTAAAATATTACAATTCTGGAAATATGTGGGAGGAAACGGAAATATGCAGGAGGTTATTTGAAAAAGAATTTCTATAGTAAATGAAGCCATTAGAAAAGTCTTGCATCTGTATGCTCTGAACCAAGAAGTTGTCCTAGTTACAGCATTAAGTGAAAAAAAAGAAAGTTGTAAAATAACACGACTCCCATCTTGTATTACTAATACATATGTATTTAATGTATGTTGGTGTTTGCAAGAAAAAAGTTGAACAACATACACTAGATTTTTCTCAGCTGGTGACTCAGACAGTAAAGAATCTTCCTGTAATATGGGAGACCTTGGATCGATCTCTGGGTTGAGAAGCTACTTTGGAGAAGGGAATGGCGACCCACTCCAGTATTCTTGCCTGGAGAATTCCATGGACAGAGGAGCCTGGTGAGCTAAAGTACAGGGGGTCGGAAAGAGTCGGACACAGCTGAGAGACTAACACCTTCACTTTCAATATAATTTGTCACAGATATGTATCACTTTGTAATTAGACAAATGATACTTTTTTTAAAAAAGCCTATAAATCATAAGTAGGTAGCTCCAGATTTTTAGTCCAGCCCTGCCAGTTTCTAGATGTATGGATTCTGATCAATTATTCCCTGAGTCTATTTCTCTGGTCTAATGTGAGACTCACGCCCAACCATGTTATGGCAGTAACAGTAGTTGAAATATATAGTTATTCAAGGGCTCTCTAAGCTGAGAGAGACTATATGTCCTTATGGCTGGGCTGGGTGACCTTGATGTTCCACCATAACATGCAGCTGCCTGTTGTTGTTTAGTGAAGTCACCTTTGAGTCTTTTGTGAACCCCATGGACTATAGCCCACCAGGTTCCTCTGTCCATCGAATTTTCCAGGCAAGAATACTGGAGTGGGTTGCCATTTCCTTCTCCAGGGGATCTTTCCAATCCAGGAATCAAACCCGCGTCTCCTCCATTGGCAGGTGGACTCTTTAACACTGTGCCACCACCACTGTGGCTACTGCTGCTGCTGCTGCTAAGTCGCTTCAGTCGTGTCCAACTCTGTGCGACCCCACAGACAGCAGCCCACCAGGCTCCGCTGTCCCTGGGATTCTCCAGGCAAGAACACTGTGGCTGCAGGAGGCAGCAATTTACTGGTTATAGACCTGAAGGAAAACAGCTTGGGAGAATTCTGCTTCATGAACCTTTCAGTCAGTCCTGCTAAAATCAAGGCCTAAGTGCTCACCTGCTCCCTTCTGCCTTTCATGAATCCTCTCTTCTGGACCAGGTGTCCCTTGCACAAGAGTAAGGCTTGTTTGCATCAGGTTAGTCCCCTGCTCAAAAAAGCAACTGGCAACCTACTGCCTACCAGAAGAAGTCCAAACACTCTTGCCAGCCCTCAGTGCTGTGCACTACTGACTGTTTTCCACTGCTTCATAATATATGGCTTCCTCTACTTCTCTTTCTGATCAAACCCTCTCTGCCCTACCCCAACATCCGCCATTCAGAAGGTTCAACATCCTTTCTAAAAATTCCCACCAACTTTGTGGTTTTCTGATTTCATCTATTTAAAAATAGGTAATA